>NC_052159.1:104828626-105128626 GCF_902713615.1 Scyliorhinus canicula
CGGCCCTGATTGGGACTGGCATGACCAGTATCCCAGTGTCCACTGCATTGCGGCCTTTCCTTTTATTTCTAAATAAACCTACATTTGAATCACCTTCTCAATCTCGTGAGTTTATATACTGGCGACGAGCAAAAACTAATATTGCGATTCTGGACGTCAGGACCGCACTTGAATTCCTCAGGATGAGAACAAGGTTGGAGAGAATTTAAAAATGTCGCTTTTTGGAAAGCTAAAGGCCTTTCGAAGATTGGGTCCAGTATACCGAACGGATGCGGCATTTCTTCTATGTGAATGGTCTAGGAGATGACCGGCAAAAGGTGATACTTGTGACCGCCTGTGGAGTCCCTGTTGGAACCAACAATTCTACGGACACGTGCTTGTAGGATTAGAATAGCGGTTTTAATATACTCACAACAGAGCCAGCCTGTTAGCCATTGAACTTTAGGTGAACTGGCCGGCTGACCATGTGGCACTGAGCTTTTATACAGCAGCTTCCGGGGGAGGAGTCCTGGCAGAGCCAAGGGAGAAGCCCCGTACAACTCGAGCATTCCCAGAGCTACTCCACCTGGAGGACAGGTAGTGCAACAGCACTTACAATACAGACACATGTATATACAGATTATAGTCCGGTGTGAATCACACTCACCACATTCCCAACTTTCATTGTGATCAAAAGCCTTAAGTACCCGGAAGCCCCAGATTCAAAGGCTTTTAATGAACTTGTTGAGCTTGTCACACAACCATCACGGCCCTAAACTATCAGTTGACGTGCAGAGAAACCGGTTCAACTGGGCATACCTTGGGGGAATCGGTCCCAGGGTTCTTGATGCACCTTCACAAGCTAGCTGAGCATTGTGACTATGCCCCATCCCTCTCAGAGATGTAGCAAGGCTGCCTAGTGTGTGGCATTAATAACATGACAACCCAATGGAAATTGTTGGCAGAACCATCCTTGAATTGAAAAGGGGCCATCGAGTTATCTCTCGCTCATGAAAAAGCGGAAAAGGGGTTCCAGGAACTCCAGGGCTTCATGGACTTTGATGTACATATTGTTGGCCGCCCCCATTCTGGGCATAACTACCCCCCCCCCCCCTCCCCCACCCCCCACCCCCACCACCCCCCGCCAAGATGAGACCCAGTCACCACCTGAGCAACGTCGTGGTCAGTCATGGTCACCTGAACTGACGGCGAATGTGTTGGCCTGGTCAGGTGACACAACTACCCCGAGCCAAGGCTCTACAGATTTCCCAAGCTGAAGAGGATGATTGTACACAGCAAAATTGCATTGCAGCACCAAAAGAAGCCTCCATTAAGATAACCCTCAAAGTGAATGACTACCATTTGGATATAGAAATAGATACAGGGACTGCTGCCTCGATCATTGGACAATAGACATTTATTCGGGGATCCAGCGCCTGGAGCTAAAGTGCACTAAGGCATGGCTGGAGACATATACTGGAGAACCATTAACAATTATTGAGCAACGATAACCCCGGATACCCATAGACAACAATCAATTTGACTGCTGCTGATCGTGGTGCAGAGGCCCAGACCCAGTCTTCTGGAACATGACTGGTGACAGAGACTCCTCCCATGTGGAAACAGATCTTTAGAATGGGTACAGGCAGATTGCGTGAGGTCCTGGGAAAATACCCAGAATCCTTCCAGCCTAGGGATTATAAAGGGGCCGTGACTAAAATTTACATGGAGCCAGATGCCCAAACCAAATTTTCAGGTCAAGAACATCAAAAGCTCCCATCACAGCCTCTCTTCTCCCAGTGGAGTGGAGTGGTCGGGGCACCCTTGGGTGCGTTTGCACACAGACTTCACCGGGCCTTTCCTGGGCCAAAGTTTCTGCTGTTGATTGTGCCCACTCAAAGTGGATGCATTTATACCGGATGCCATCCACCGCTTCGCAAGCCACCATGGAGAAGCTACGCCAATCATTCAGCAGTCACAGTATTCCAGAGGTCACCGATAACGGCACCCCCATCACAAGGGAAGAATTTCTGGGGTTTATGCAGATGAATGGGGTGAAAAATATTTGAGCCGCTCCATATCACCCTTCTTCGAACGGTCTGGCTGAGCGGGCAGAGCAAACTTTTGAAAAGGGCTTGAAAAAACAAACCACAGGGTCAGTTGAAACAAAACTGCACATTTTAAAATGTAATTATCGGACCACGTTGCATGTTAAGACCGGGGTAGCACCGGCAGAGCTACTGATGGCCCACGGCTCTGAAACCCTTAGCTTGACATTTCCCAACATTAGGGAGAAGATGGAGAAGAAACAAGAGGTATCATGACCACCAGAAGCAGGACAGACGGTTCAAGCCAGGAGATAGAGTATATGCCTGGAATTTTGGAGACACCACTGGGTTGATATCGGGCGCAATGTGGAGAAATCAGGACTAGTCTCCGACACAGACAAAACCAGAGACCTGACTGTACAGAAACTTGTGAACCATCCCAAGGGCAGGTACCTCCGCACCAGAGGTAACCCCGCCAGGCGAATCGGGCCCTCATCCCCTTTGCCTACCACCCATGAGCCGGGGGCAGAACTCTTCAAGGTCCAGGGTCCAGGTTTGCATGAGATGTCAGATTCTGTGTCAGATATGGATCTGGAATCCTCAATGCTTTCGGAGGACAGTATGGTCAGACACAGACCTCCGACAAGAACTCCTCCGACGGTTGGCACACAATGACGCTTCCCGTCGCGTTATTCACTCTCGATTCAGACCCACAGCTGTTGTAAGCACAACCATAGGCAAAGCAATGAAGGAGACCTCCTCTGCATCCAGTAACAGAGGACCCTTCAGACTTGGGGTGAGGGGTGTAATGATCCTCACAAGACCCACGGGGATGACCATATTGGGCTCCTATGGGGCTCGTGGAACATGACCTCACCTGATGAAAAAGCTATGCTCCAAAGCTAATGATTCCAAATAAACCTGTTGGACTTTAACTTAGTGTTGTAAGACTTCTTACTGTGCTCACCCCAGTCCAATGCCGGCAACTCCACATCATAGGTGGGTGGAGTTCAAGGTCAACACAATTGGCCAATTAAAGGGATGCCGTAACAAATACGAGGCAACTGAATGTCAAAAAGACTCACTTGGCTCCCCTTTCTAAGGTGAAGTTGGCACCACAGCAGGTTTGTTCCTGACCCTTGGGTCTCATAACATTGAAATCCCAGCAAGATGTGCATTTTCCATTCATGAAGAGCAGGAGGGAGGTGAATGCCTCCAAGGAGCATAAATGGTGGAGGGCAGCCAGCTCAGGATTCCGAACCTTCATTTCCCCAGGTGAATAGTCAAAGCTGACAACGGATCATGCAGTTAGTTTTTTTATACTGCCAAGGCAGTAGTCACTCGAAAAGGTTCAAGGGTAGGAGGCAAATGGAAAAGTGTCTGTTTGAGCCTTCTTGCACAGGGCTCTCATTACCATGGTCAAAGATCAATGACTCCATATGCATTAATGCATGAATGGGAGAAACACTCGTCTCTGGTCCTTCAGGAAGTCCTTTATCTGGAAGGGCAGGGGTGGGGATGCCAAATCTAGTTGAAGGCCAGATTAGGGAGGGTTTAGTGCTTTCCTGCTGCCTTTGAAATGGAGGAAAACCTGTAAAGGACATGTTCACTGAATGTATCACATCAATTAATTCACACATCCACTGAGGTGTTGTTGATAATGCATGTTGCAGAAACTCTGCCTTGTTAATGGCTCTAATCCAGATAACAAGATGGAAGGCCCATCACCAGTTGGCTAGGGCCACGAGGAGCTGCCTGAGCAGCAAGAGGAAGTGGGGTCTCATTAAGGTCAAGAGGCTTGCGAACATGGATCACTGCAATGGTGAGCATTGGCTGAATGATGGTGCTTTTATCCAGAGATAAGTGAAAGGCAATGATGGCGGTGCCGTCATATGTCCTATGATGTGGTTGGTCACACCTGTCTGCATCTCCAGCGTGGACTGCAGCTGCTAGGACTCCGTAAGAGTAATGTGGAGCTTCTGGCCTGCAATGATGGACTTTCCTACCAGGTGCGCTTTAAATATGGTTCCATGACTTTTGACCCCTGAGGTAACGGTGAGGTAGTCAATTTCCTGTGTGTCCCCCACGTAATTTAAAGCTCATCACCGATGCATAATTAATCAACTGTAAAACAGAATAACGTGTGTGTTAGTCATCCCATTGCCCAGCAGGATCATGCCAATGTTCCCATTGTCCACTGGACATAGCCTGCAGAATAGGAAATTCCACCCAAATTCTTGCAGCATCGCTCCATCAGTTAATTGCTGGATGTGTGGATTTCTTCTTCAAGTAATAACAGTGAATAACCAGATTGTGACTAATGGACAAGATCATTTGATTCAAGCTCAGCCCCTCTAACCCAGGAAGCAGGACATGTTCTGGAACTCACTTTGTGATGCTTGTGAGAAAACTTCCTTTAAAGAGGCAGACTGGAACTGCTCATCTCTGAAACCAATGAAAGAAGGACATCTGCCCAGAGTCTTCACTGTCAGCATTCATGGACCCTAGATCCTCTCCACCCCTTCATCCCCCTTTTTCTGTGCCACCATTAATAAAACAAGGCTCAATAGTCTGGTCATGTGCTAATTATTACAGTTCACATTTACAGAAGATTGTAGGGAAATAGTTAAAAAGGTTGAAAATAATGTAACTGAGGTTGAAACACAAGCCAGACTGCAAATGCATACAACCAGTAAGTTAGATACCTATGTGAGTGATTGTAAGGACCACTATTCAGAAGTCACAATTCAAAACTTGTGAGCCAATCAGGAGCAGAGAAGGAGGTGGCAATATCAAACTGTGCAGATATAAAGTTACTGGTGCATTTGTTGCCTTCTCTCTTTGCCTTTGTTCTCTTTCTATTGTTTTCTTCCTTATCCCCTGCTGGGCCTTTTTTTCTTTTGTTTTGTATTTTTGTAAATGCACTAACCAAGTTTTTGCAATAAAACTCAATCTCGTACTACCATCGAACCCTCGTCTCTTATTTAAAAATAAGAGATCCTACACAGATAGACACTCCAGTGACATATTCAATGCTCTGCCTAATGCAGGGTCTCTGCTGTCAGTAATTTTTAATCAGCGTTCCTTTGTGACCTTGGACGAAGTGAAGGCAACCTGTCCCCACTTAAAGCTCAGGTATACACTGTGGTCAGCTTTATTGTGTAAGTGCCAGTGGGAACATCTCCAGAAATTGCAGTACCAGCATTATTGCAGGGGTAGCCTCCATCACTGGGCCCAGCTGCTTCATCAACCAGAGGGGGTCAAGGAGGCTGCTAATGGTGGCGGTGTCTCATGAGAGGTGACACCGTTATCCTCTGTGGTGACAGCCTTAGACCTTGCCTTGTGTTCCAGGTTGCTGGAAGGGAGCACGAGCTGTGATGCAACATGCATCGCCTCCAAACATCCTCATGCCATCAGCACCACTGGTCAAGGTTACATCGTGCGGCCTGCATTCTGCGAACATCAGTGTAGAGTTCCTGCGTGCACTCTGACTGCTGTCACATATGGCTCTCCATGAGGTTGGCCACTTTCTCAATGGAGGAGCTTATGAGTTCAAAACCCTGAGTCATGTTGCCTCAGCTGATCCAAGTGGGCTGCTCTAATCTCAGTCCATGACCACGCACTGCCTCGGGGAACTCTGACACGTGGGAGAACGCTTCAGGCTGGTTGTCTAAGTAGAGCCTTCTTTCCTTTTTTAAAAAAAAATAATTTTTATTCAAATTTTTCAACAACAAATTTTCTTCCAACAATAAAGTAAACAAGGTGTAGAAATAAACAGAAAGAGAAATCCCCCCCAAAACAAAGCAATAAATTAATAACTTAATAACAATACAAAAAAGAAGAAAATAGCAAACACCCCGCCGCAAAAACAAACCCCCTTAACAGACCTCGAACCCGCCCCCCTCCCCCGAGTTGCTGGTGAGATTGACCACCCTCTAACCCTCCGCCAGAAAATTGAGAAAGGGCTGCCACCGCCGGAAGAACCCCTGTACCAACCCCCTCAGGGCAAACTTAACCTTCTCCAGCCTGATGAACCCGGCCATGTCATTGATCCAGGCCTCCGGGCTCGGGGGCTTCGCGTCCCTCCACTGCAAAAGAATCCTACGCCGGGCTACTAGAGACGCAAAGGGCAGGGTACCGGACTCTCTCGCCTCCTGCACTCCCGGCTCCGATGTTACCCCAAAGATCGCGAGCCCCCAGCCCGGCTCCACCCTGGAACCGACCACCTTGAACAAAGTCCCCACCACGTAGAGCCTTCTTTCCTGAGGCCTTGCACCTGCGCCCAACTGAACAGGTGGTGTCTGTCCTTCATGCTGCCTGAGGATAGCCTACAGCTGTCCCTGCCTCTCTTGCCTCTTTCTCCACACTCACAATGTACTGGTTGCCCAGCATCAACCTATCTAAGTGAGCATAAGGGCTGTATCTGGGCTGCTGGAGGATAGAAGAGTGCTTGATCTGAGTTCTGCTCTGGCAGCACTTGGCCTGGTGATGGCACAGGATTAATTTTTATCAACTCAGTGTCAGTATCTGAGAGTGATACAAGAAAAGATCATCAGATCTTGGAGAGTGGAAGCCCCTGCAGTGCTGTGCTTTCCCAATGCAGTTCAGCCTTCATGTTATCATGTTATCATGTCAGGGGCAGCATGGGCCCTCAGACTGCTTAGCTGGGTCTCTACTGGAGGCTAAATACCCAAAGGCTTTTCCTGAGGATTCAGAGTCACACTCACCTTGCCAGAATGATTCTGGACTCAGTAACTACGGACCACACTCCTGCCCACTGCCTCAGCGACCTTAATCCAGGTCTGCATGGCCTGCAAGATTGACACTCTCTAAGAAGAGGACCTCCCTCCTCATCATCATTGCCTTAGGACCTGCCACAGGTCCGCAGCCGCAAAGCGAAGGATACCTTTTCCCAGCCTCCAGGCCTCTGCCTCTCCTGCTCCATGTTTACTTCAGCAGATAAACCTATAAAACAGCAGCCACAGCAATGGCTTCCATTGCTGATTTTAAACTGGACCAGCTCTCTTTCACACCCCACTGTTGTGGATTGGCTGCCCAAACTGCCCCCCAACCAATTAACAGCCCACCAAACAATCCAAAAGTATGTTTCTCATCCCAGGAAGGGAAAATACTGCCCGGCATTTCACACCGACAACTTTTTATCAGAAGCATTTTGCCAATTTGTCGATCAGTTTGCCAGCAGTCAAGTTGTTATTGTGGTAGTGTGGTGTAAAACCACTGGCAAGAATCAGAGGCAGACAACTAGGGCTCAGTAGACCCTGGCAAGTGAATTAACAACAGAGGAACACCGTGCACATCTCCTGAAGCTTTGCAGGCTTCTTCAGCATGGATCGCCAGGGAAACTGCGTAAATGACTAATCCCATTTCTCTGGAATTGCACCTGTTCCCAGTGAAGACCAGGTAAAATGCGGAATTTCTGAGTCTTTATGTTTAGCATTTAATACATGCATATTTTGTGATTGAGGAACTTTCAGGAGAAAATCGACAGTCAATGGCATTATCAAGACTGAAAAGATTAAAATAAATGATGGGAAACAGAAAAAACCAACTGACATTTATTTAATGCCTTACCATATCTCTCAGAAATGCTATAAATTATTCACATAGCATGAATTCCTTTCAAGTGCAGTCATTTATGTTCTGGAGTATGCTTGAACTCACACCTCACCAAGTGGATAGTAAATACAAAATCTGTGTTATAAATGCCTGATGATTGTAGGATGGAGAAAGGTTAATGAAAATAAAGAAAATAAAAAAAACAAAGAATTCCGCAGCTTTGAAAGGATGGAGAGGAATTTCAACAAGTCGTTTTTTTTACATGAACTGATTGAGGCATTCTACTTTGGAACTTGCTTTGATTCTCCCACAGGATTAGCTGACTGCCGGTGAGCTGAATGTTACATTGACAAATTGAAACATAGCTAAACAAGACTGAATCAATGGACTAGCTGAGCTGAGGGTCAAGCAAAGGTATGTGGGGCCAGATTCAGCCTGATCAAAGGAGACAGAGGAGCGGGGGAGGTGGGCTGGAGAATTTCTGATGAGAACGGAGCAGAGTGGTGACATCTAGCTGGAAGAGGCTCTGCCTCCATACCTTCATGTTGGTCGATTCATTGACCAGCACACGAGCAAAAGCTAGTTGTCATTGGAATGCATGAAGACAGTTCATGTTTATGAATCGTATTATCAAGCTATGAACAGAATCAGAGAATTAGAAAATGGTAAAAGCATTGAAGGATGCCATATGTCCCATCAAGCCTGCACTGGTTACCTGCAGGAGCAATTTAGTTAGCAACGCTCCCCATCCTTCCCTGCAGCTTTGATTTTTTTATCCTTCAGCTGCTCAGTCAATTCCTTTTTGAAGCCTACAACTGAATCAGCCTCCATCACTTTTCAAGACTGTACATTCCAGATCATGACCACTCACTGCCTAGAAACATTTTTACCTTATGTCACCTTTGGATCTTCTGCCAGAAACTTGAAATCTGTATTCTCTGATTCGCGATCCTGCTGTCAGTGAGAACAGATTTCTTTCTCATGATTTTGTCCAGACACCTCATGACTTTGAACTTCTATCCAATATTCTCTCAACATTCTCTTCTATAAGAAGAACAACCCCAATTTTTCCTGTCTATCCATACAACTGAAGCCCCCATCTCCTCAATCATTCCCGCAATTATTTTCTGCACCCTCACCTTGACATCCTTCATAAAGTACAGTGCTCAGGATCAGACACAATGCATGCAGAAACCACAGAATCTTGCAGAGAGAAGCTACAATGAATCTCATGCTGCTACCCGATCATTGGTGGAACAAACTATAGGCATCTATATAAGATGTGATTCCGATGCACAGACAAATCTAGCGCAGCACTCTATGACAGTCCCAGGAAGTACTAATGGATCAGTGTGTCTTGTTGCATGCCACACAATCTGGTGTTGTGACGAGGGCGGCGACTTGCCAGTTGTCGATATGGAGGAGTCGCATGCTTCTTCCGATAAGGAGGACACCAAAGGGGATGAGGATGTTGAGTTTGAGGAAGCAGAGACTGCAGGGGAAGATACTATAGCTTGGATCAAATGAGGCAAGTGAGAGCATAAAGGTCACATAACCGCCAAATTCCATGAGGGGGATAATGAGTTACAGTGCGTATCCTCTTGGACAACTGCCCTACATCATGGGCCAGCTTGAACATCAGCATTGCTGTTTCTCTCATTTCACCCACACACTGCAATCTAAGACTGAATTGTTACACATCAGGCTCACATTGTTGTGGTCCATTGATGGTTGACAAAGCCTCAGAAGCATGTGTCCATGCTGAGAGGGGTTGCTAACTGGAGGAGGGAGTACCCGTGTTGGATGTCAGAAGGTGCTGCATAGCACTGTAGATGTTAGGGAAACATTGTGGAAGATCCCTGTGAATGTCTAATGGGCTTGTGAGTGAGTGTGTGGCTACAGGACATCGCGGTCGGCCTTGACTGCGTACAGCAGGCGTTCCAGTGAGGTGTCAGTGAATTCGGAGCAGCATGCTTCTTCCCTTTGGGAGCCTTGTTGTCTGGAGAGCAATCCAAGGTTTCAGAGATTAGAAAAGCTGTACATGAATGTTGTTTAAATATGGTGCCCGCAATGAGAAAGTGGCGAGCTTTGGTTAGGCGAGCGAATCAGTGGCATGTTTCCTGGACGTACATAGTTAATGCGGCAGGAAGCAGACAATAAGGAGCAAAGGTCCACCATTGTGACCAGCGGGTGAAGCGCAGTTTTCACATCCGTTGCCACGCCTAGCGTACTCAGGGATAGCTCACCCACTTTCTGCAGAACCAATACTACCATTAGTTACTCTTTTCCAATTCAAAACCTTGTAGAAACCTGTCATAACCCCAATGGTGGTCCTGGGATCATGACCATAAGGTTTCCCATGACCTTCTTGGAATATTAACTTCCCCTTTAAGGAGACGGGACTTCTCCTTCACGGGGGCGGGGCTGCCCCTTAACAACATGATCCACAAGTGAATATAAACCCCAGCCTGGTTGCAGGTCAGGGAAGGCGATCCTTAGGGGAGTGGAGGAGAATTGGAATTGTTCTGTAATAAACCTTATTTGTAAATAATTATTATCGTCTATGCTTTCTACTTAACATGGATTCAACAAAACCTTTACTACCTGGTTTTATATTCCTAGCAAGCATTCTCACTCCAGCTTGAGAACTTTACTCATCATCTGAAGCCCGAGATTGAATTACAGTCACCACCACTTCATTATTTAACTAATTTTAAAAACATTATTGATTGACAAAAGTTGTTAGAATGATGTCTCTGCTCTTTGTATCTGTTAAACAGGATCTATGTGAGAAAGTTCCTTTGCCTGCCCCCTTCCCCTGCCACATCTCCCCACCATGGTTTCTTCCCAGTAAGGCAGTTTCAGGACGAGAATACTGAATTTACCACAGGTATTGAAGAGCATCCAAATTTTCAGAAACTACCCAGAACAAAAGCTATATTTAGTGTTGCTTGTTTTATTCAGATTGTGGGAGATGAGTGTCTTTGCAATTCACTTTGAGGATCAGAGCCCCAGGTTTGATATTTGCAGATGATGATGTCTTAGAATCAGATTTGCATGAACACTTGGGTCAAAGCAGTTTTACAGAGACCACCTGGCCCTGGGAACATTAAAAATTCAGCACAGTCTGTGAAAGAAACAAACATCTGGAATTTTCACAGGCATCTCGTTTCAGGCTGTGGGGATCGTGATGCATGATTACTCTCTTGGTGAGGTAGGCAAACTCTGCAGGAGCCCGGTGCATGCATAGCGAGCACAAGTAATAACTTGCCTGCACTGCTTAACGGTGGTGAAGCTGAGTTCAAAAGTGTTTGACAGAAAGAATAAGAATATCAGTGAAGCAGCAAGCCATAGAGAGAGCTCCCAGGTTCTCTTGAGTGGCATGAGAGGCCTGAGAGCAACAGATGGGAAGGGCGAAAGAGGTCATATTTCTGAAGGGGGCAAAGAGCCCCTCAAGGCACACACTGTGAAGAGAAGGAAGGCAGATTGCCAGGGATATCAATTAAAGATATATGGCCCTGCGGACCTGGCTGCAGTCCTAGAAACTGTTCAAGGAGATACTGATGCTAATTATTGGACCAACAATCAAGGAGGTTGTTGCAACCAGTTTCACCAAAAGCAATCAGGATGATGGTCTGTTCCTGCCCATGCACTTCCTGAAATTATACTTCACCCTCTTTATGTTCTCTGGCACCACGTACAGCTGCTGCAGGTCATGTGACCATGCACCTCTTGTTTTCCTCCCAACCTCTCCTCACTCACCCTTACCCTATGCTTCTGCATTTATACTTTCAGTTAGGGCGGCACGGTAGCACAGTGGTTAGCACTATTGCTTCACAACACCAGGGTCCCGATTCCCGGCTTCGGTCACTGTCTGTGCAGACTCTGTACGTTCTCCCCCGTGTTTGCGCGAGTTTCCTCTGGGCGCTTTGGTTTTCTCCCACAAGTCCCGAAAGACATGTTAGGTGAATTGGACATTCTGAATTCTCTGTCTGTGTACCCGAAAAGATGCTGGGGTGTGGCGACTACGGGATTTTCACAGTAACTTCATTGCAGTGTTAATGGAAGCCTACATGTGACACTAATAAAGATTATTATAATCACTGGGGTATTGAATTTAATGATCAGCCATTATCATAATGAATGGCCGACTCATACTTCTATTCTCTATGTAAGCTTCTGTGTATCATGAACTGCAGCATTTCCAGCCAATGCAGCCTCACTATCAATGCTGTGAGCAAAAGCACAAACCATATGAAGAAAATCCATCACTTGATCAGACACTTGCAGCTACTCGCTCAGCGCCTAGCACTGTGTACTTTTGAAGCGGGTAGAGAGACAGGATCACTGGCAATAATTGGGCTGCAGCCAGGCTTGGGAGAAATGGTAACATGTGGGTCAGCTTTCCAGAGCGCAAAGTCAAAGAAAACATTCGCCTTCATAAGACTCAGGTTGGGATTCGATGAGGTGGCTGATGGTTATACATACAGTAACGCTTGAACCATTGATAGGCATACCACAGTGGGTGGAAGTGTCCAATCTCGCCAATGGCAGGTATCATGGTGGGCTGGACTGGAAAATTCAGTGTGTCGTGAATTCAGTTTCCCACCGATTTGAAAACGGGTTGCAATTTTACACTCCCGACTTTCATTGCAGGTCGTCTGCCACTCCAGGTCAGGAACTTTGTTTGCATGCCTTTGCATCACATGAATGCTCATTAAAAATCCAGCTCAATGGAATCACGTCCCCGGCTCCAAATCAAATGTCCAAGCCGGCGGCTAATTAACCCATCGTGAATCGTGACCAGATAAAACAGACATGCCGCTGGTCAACTGCACTTCACTCGTGACTTTGACATTTGCTTGCCTATATTTCACTGCTCTCCATTCATATCTTCTCCCATTCTGTGTCAAGGCTGGTCAGGCTAGGGGGGATTTGTAAGGCACATGTTTGCTCAGGGACTAAGGGGAGGGGCAAGACTCCATAGAAATGAGGGAGGGAATGGAGAGGAACACATGTCTCAGGGTGGGGGGAGATGTTGGTTGGAGCATAAGAAGGGGTTACTGGAGAGGATGGAGCCCAAGATGGATGCCCCCGTGGATCGCACGTGGGGGGCGGCGAGGAAGATGGCGTCCAAGATGGCGGCCCCCTGAGTCGCACGTGGCCAGCCGTGTGGAGGAGGGTTGCCAAGATGGCGGCCCCCATGAATCGCACATGTCGGGTGGGGACGGAGTCGGCATACAGGCTGCAGCATTACGGGGCCTGTGGGCCTGTGAGTTTGGGAAGCGAGTGCTCTGGGCTGCGGGAGAGTTTGGAGTTTTCTTCGCTAGGCATAACCGGGCATAGTGTCCTTTGCGACAGCAGCTGCTGCAGGTCACGTTGCGGGCCGTGCAGTGCTGCCGTGGGTGTTGGGGCTGCCCACAAAAATGGCATGCTGATGCTGCATAGTGGGTGGGTGGCCGCGCGGCGCAGGCCTGGGCAGTTGCTGGTCGGGGGCCCATGATGGGGTTGCTTGGTCTGTGGGGAACGAGGTGAGGCTGGGGAACGAGACCTCCATGGTTGTAGCTAACTCTACAGTGTCCTCCAAGTTCTGGGCCGCTTTCTCAAGCAACCGCTGGCGCACATAGTTGGACCTGAGCCCTGCCACGTATACATCGCGGACAGCGAGTTCCATATGCTGGGCAGCTGTTACAGCCTGAAAATTGCAGTCCCGAGCTAGAGCCTTTAAATCGTGCAGAAAGTCTTCCAGCGACTCCGCGGGGCACTGGCGGCGGGTCGTAAAAATGTGGCGCGCATAGACCTTGTTGATGGGCCGCATGTACATTCGGTCGAGCATGGCCAGGGCCTCCGTATACGAGGTAGTACAGTTAAGTTGCGTAGAGATACGATGGCTCTCCCTTGCGTGCAGTAGGCTGTGTTTCTGCTCCTCCTTAGTTTCTGAAGTGCTTGATTCAGCCAGGTAGGCCTTGAAACATCTGAGCCAGTGTAGAAAGATTTATTTCGCCTCTGCAGCCTGCGGGTCGAGTTCTAGTCGGTCAGGTTTGAGGGTTGATTCCATGGTAGTTTTCTTCAAGTTTTCTAAGACTATTAAATTGATGAGACCATCAATTCACAAGACACGTGATTGGAAGTAAACTGTGGTTTTAATAGTCTTACAACTAAGCCAGCCTGCGACCAGAGGAACTGAGAGCAGGCTTATGGCTGCAGTGCTTTATACTTCCGGTTAGTGGGAGGAGCCATGGGCGGAGCCATGGGCGGAGCCAAGGGTGGAGCCCGATACAAACTCCTCATCTCCCCCTATGGGCAGAGCCGTGTAACGGCTCGTATACAGAGCCCACAAGGACACAATACATGTAAGGCAATACAGTGTGAATTACGAGGTATATAATTCACCACACTGGGTTACAGGGACTGGGTGGAGGCATGGGCTTATGTAGGGTGCTCTTACCAAGGGCCGGTGCAGACACGATGGGCTGAATGGCCTCCTACCACAATGCAAATTCTATGATTCTATGAAAGGACCATATCTGTCCTCTCACCACTGCCACTATGTCAGTTCCCCAGTTTGGACTGCTGCTGCTCATGCTGAGGTTGTGCAAACGAAAGCTTCGGTGGGTCAGTGGGACACGAGAAGAGAAAAGGTGAATGGCTCCAGGGAAAGAGCTGGAGAGCATGACTATCTAAATGGTTCTCGCAGCGAGCTGGTATGGGCTCAATGGGCCGAATAGCCTAACGTGCTGAAAGAATTCCATGATTCAGGGGACTGAGAAATCGATTGGCAGTAGCAAACAAAATTCAATAGTTGCTCATCTGAAAGTCCTCTGCTGATTCCTTTACATCTGTGCTGTCCAACATAAATCGCTAATGAAGTGTAGATTGACATTGCTTTAGCCACATGTGTAAATTTTACCAGAAAATATCTTATACGCAAGATGCTTTTACCAATGTTATGCATATTTACTCAACAAATATCAACATAATTTAATGTGAAACTTCACAATTTCTCTTTCACCAAAGTTTGGAATTCTGCTATGAATTTATCAGACAAAACACACCTGAGTACAGCTTCAAGATTTTTCTCCTCAAAAGTTGATTCTTTAGATCTCATTCTCGTGATTGCTGAGAATGTTGACTTTCAGCCATTGAAAGTAAATGATCCGTTGGCCTTCATTGCCGGAGGACTTGAGTACAGGAGCAAACATTTCTTACTGCAGCTGTACAGGCCTTGAGGAGACCACGCCTGTGCAGTTTTTGTCTCCTTAACTGACAAAGGATGTACTTGCCATGGAGGATGTGCAGCGAAGGTTCGCCAGAATGATTCCTGGGATGGCACGATTGTCATATGAGGAGAGATTGGTTTGACTGGGCCTGTATTCACTGGAATTTAGAAGAATGAGAGGGGATCTAACTGGATGCAGGGATATTGTTTCCCCTGGCTGGGAGTTTAGGACAAAGGATCAGGATACGGGATAGACCATTCATGACTGAGTTGAGGAGAAATTTCTTCACTCAGTGGGTGGTGAACCTGTGGAACTCTCGATCACAGAAGGTTGTGGAGGCCAAATCACTGAATACAGTTAAGAAGGATATAGATAGATTTATCGGGTGTGATCTTTTTTTTAAATTTAGAGAACCCAATTCTTTTCTTTTCCAATTAAGGCGTAATTTAGTGTGGCCAACTACCTACCCTGCACATCTTTGGGTTGTGTGGGTGAGACCCACACAGACACGGAATGTGCAAACTCCTCATGGACAGTGACCCGGGGCCAGGATTGAATCCGGTTCCTCGGCAACTCCACCGGGCCGCCCTTTTCAGGCGTGATCTAACTAAACAAAACTGTCAGTTATGGGCGGGAATCGTGGAGTCCACTCGCCAGAACGCCTCAGTGCAGGAGGAGATCGGGACACCATTTTTAAATGACGACCCCCCAATGGCCCAACATACCTCGTAACCCCCAGCATTCCACCTCACACAGGCAGGGAACCCCATGGCCTGATCCCCAGCATGGGCAAAATGCCAGCCTGGCACCTTGGCACCACCAACCTGGCAGTGCGACATGGGCACTATGGAAATGCCAGACTGGCACTCAGTTGGCAGTGCCAAAGTGCCAGGCTGGCAGGGATGAGGTGCCCAGGTGGAACCAGCAGCACCAGGGCACCATCCTGCCCAGAGGCCAACCATCCGGGGGGCCCCAATCCCTTGGGAGACACCCCCAAGTGGCATTCTGCCTGGTCCCAGTTTGTGGGGGCCAGTACTGAACCATGCTCGTCTGAGGTCTCTGGGGCAAAGGGGTTACATTCCAAACGAATATTAGAGTGAGACTAACCATTCACTCCAATATGCAGATTTGCCAAATACTGGTCCCACGCAAAATGGGGTGGGACCAGATTGTGATATTTCACGAGATCCCGTTAGATCTTGCGAGACATAGCGAGTCAGGTAAATCCTGGAAGAGGCCTCTCCCTGCATCTACCGGCAATATCACGCCCCATTTCGGGTGGGACATGGCCGGTAGATTGCGCCCCTAGATTCTAGCATGTCAAGCGGTATGGGGAGAGCACTGGAGAATGGCATTGAGCCAGAGGGTCGGCCATGATAATGTTGGATGGCCTACCTCTGCTCCAATTATCTATGTTTCTATGCACAATGAGGCACACCAGCCCCAACCCTATTCTCCATTGAGAACACTGATGGCTTTTGCTTACTCTGCCATGATGCGCCTTGATGGAACCACTTGTTATTGTCTGGATTTACTTTCTACCGGCACTGAGCGATTACTCTGTTTCCTTGAGCTGATCATGACCACAACATCCTCTGTTCATACAATGTTGCTGGTGTTTTTATGGTTCTGAAGTCTGGCATTTCGATTTGGTAACCGAGGAAGGAATGACATGTAACGATCATAAAATACTCAAGCTCTTCTTTTCATTTAACCATTTACCGAAACATGTCCAAAACGTAAATATGCATCCACCGTGTGAATGAATACCGAGCTCACATGCTCAACAACTCATCAAGAACTGAACCTGTGATTTTGCCAATCAGAAGAATAAGGTAAACAGGTGCGTTGGAACACCTCCATCTGGACGTTTTCCTCCAAGACACCGACCATCCTGACTTGTAACAATATCAGCGTTTCTTCACTGTCTCTGGGTCAATATCCTGGAACGTTCTTCGTGAACAGCACTGTGGGTATACCGACACTACAGGGGCTGCAGTGGCTCACAAAAGCAGATCACCACCTTCCATAAGGGCAATTAAGGATGGGCAGCAAATGGAGGTCTAGTCTGTGACCCTCATTCCAAAAATGAATTAAAAAATTACACGGTTTATGTTTTCTTTTCTCTTCTGCATTTTTTTCTCTCGTTTTAATTTGCTTTCCTTTATTTTATTGACTGCGTTTCACATTATCAGATCGAAACTGGGTTCACATTTTGCAGTGTGATAATTCTCCTATTCTCATTTGCAAATATTTGACTTTGGACCTGATTATTTTATTTCAGATTTTCTTTCCAATTCTGTCTTAAATTTTAGTTTTGTTTCTTTTTGAGAGCATTTAATAAAGTTCACTCTGCTGACACCCTCAGGTGTTTGTCAGTTGCACTTTGCTGACTAAATGCCCAAGTCTGTAGTTCTGAGATGCAATAGACTTAAGTTCAGGGATGTGCTCAGTTGCAGGGGCAGCGATTTCTGGTCTATTCTTTGGGTGTAATAAACTTTATAATCTCTGAGCAAGGGGCCGCAAAGATGTCTGCATCACCCGAGCCACAACTGGAGCCGACGACTGCTGGACTGACCATTGGTAATCTACTCTATCAGCTCCATCATTCTGACCCCAAAACAGCACAGACAGAAACAACTCTGCCCCAGGAGACTCAATTGCTGCTGGACCCAAAGACTCTGAGAGGAAAGAGCTACTCAGTCATAGAATCATAGAATTTACAGTGCCGAAGGAGGCCATTTGGCCCATCGATACTGCACCAGCCTTTGGAAAGAGCTCCCTACTTAAGGCCATACCGCCACCCTATCCCCGTAATCCAGTAGCCCCACCTAACGTTTGCTTTGGACACTAAGAGAAATTTAGCATGGCCAATCCACCTAACCTGCACATCTTTCGACTGTGGGATGAAACCGGAGCACCTGGAAAAAACCCACGCAGACACGGGGAGAATGTGCAGATTCCGTACAGACAGTGACCCAAGCCGGGAATCAAACCTGGGACCCTGGAGCTGTGAAGCAACAGTGCTAACCACTGTGCTACCAACTACCATGTCTGTGCTACCGAGTCTGCGCCTCACAGCTAATGACCAATGAGCCAAAGCCGCAGAATGCCCACTGCACCTGGTCAACCAAGCATCGCATCTGGCTGCATCACAGCCTGGTATGGCAACTGCTTGGCCCAAGACTGTAAGACACAACAGAGAGTCGTGATCACAGCCCAGTCCACCACGCGAATTTGCCTCCCATCCATTGACTCTGTCTACACTTCCTGCTGCCTTGGGAAAGCGAGCAGCATAATCAAAAATCCCTCCCACCTGGGTTATTCTCTCTTCCAACCTCTTCCGTCGGGCAGGAGATACAAAGGTCTAAGAACACGCACTAACAGATTCAAAAACAGTTTCTTCCCCGCTGAATTACCCTCTTATGTACTGAACTGATCTCTCTACACATCTTCTCTACTGTTGTAGCACAACACTCCGTATGCTTCACCCGATGTCTATGTCTATGTATTTACATTGTGTATTTATCATATGTCCTATGTTCATCATGTATGGAACGATCTGTCTGGACTGTACGCAGAACCATACTTTTTACTGCACCTCGATACACGTGACAATAAATCTAACTCTGAATCTAAACCTTAAAAGCCACCAAAATCGAACAGGAAACACCAAGACTAATTCGACGAGAATGATCAGGGGATCCAGGATCCCCTTGACTGCAAACGCAAGGTGTTCCTGAACTGGCAGCTCCACCAAAACCCGAGTGAGAGAAAGTAAGTCTACAGGCTGAGGTGCAACAAAGAACTCACAACCTAAAGAACAGATGGTGGGTGAAAAGAGCACAGGAGACTCAGCATCTTGCCACCAACCACGATGTACAGGGCTTCTTCAGCGCAATTAATACCATCTGCAGTCCGAATACCCAGGAACCAACCCCACTGAGAGCCAAAAACAGCGTGGTGCTCATCAGAGACAGGGAGGCGGTCAACGCCTGCTGGCGAGAGCATTTTGAGGATCTCCTCAATCAAGATACAGCCTTCGAAGCAACTGCCCTCAAGATCATTCCGCTACATGCTACCCGCCACCATCTCAGCACAACCCCAGCTCTCCGTGTGGCCGAAAATGATGCCCGACAGCTAAAACATAGCAAGGCCCCTGGCACAGATGGAATTCCCTCAGAAGCATTAAAATGCGGTGGAGATGCCCCCTTAATAAGAATCCACATCACCCTTGACTGGAATGAAGAGAGTATGCCGGGTGATCTCAGAGACAACTTAATTGTGACCCTCTTCAAGAAAGGAGACAGACCCAACAGCGGAAATTACAGAGGGATTTGCCAACACTCCGCCATGGGAAAAGCTATTGTGTGAATTTTCCTCAACCGTCTGCTGCCTGCAGCTGACGAGCTCCTCCCTGTGTCTCAGTGTGGCTTCCACTCATCAAGAGGCTCAATGGAGATGAGGGCAATTCAATTCAGCGTGCGGCAAATCCAGGAGAAGTGCAGGGAGCAGCATCAAGCTCTGTCCATGGCCCTCTTCGATCTCGCAAGGGCCTTCAAACTCTGTCAACCCTGAGGGATTGTAGAACATCCTCCTCAGATTTGTTTGCCTGCAGAAATGCGTCACCATTCTCCGCCTGCTCCACGGTGACATGCAAGTCGTGATCATCGCCAATGGAACCACCACAGTCCCAATACTTGTGCAAACTGGGGTCAAACAAGGCTGCGTCAGCGCATGGACACTCCTCCATCTTCCTCGCAGTCACCCTGAAGCTCTCCAATGCAGTGGAGTTAGCCTACCGGACAAGGGGGAAACTGTTCAACCTCTGAAACCTCCAGGTCAGAACCAAGAACACCCCGACCTCTGTCATCGAGCTGCAGCACACAGACAAAATCTGTGTGTGCGCACACTCAGAGGCCGAGCTACAAACTATCGTCACGCATCCTCAGAGGCAAATGAGAGAATGGGCTTCAGACTAACCATTTGGAAAACAAAGGTTCTCTACCAGCCCAGTTTGTCACACCCCTGACCATAAAATCCATGGTGAATCCCTGGACAATGTGGATCATTTCCCATACCGAGGGAGCCTGCTTTTGGCGCGAGCAGACATCGATGATGAACTCCAGCATCGATTCCAATGTGCCAGGGCAGTCTTCGGACACCTGAGGACCTGAGTGTTTGAAGACCAAAACCTCAAATCCAGCACCAAGCTCAAGATCTATAGAGCAGCCAAGGTTCCTGCCCTCCTGAATGCATCAGAAACATGGACATTGTATCACAGACACATCAAATCCCTGGAGACATATCACCAACATTGCCTCCGCAAAATCCAACAACTCCAATGGCAGAATAGGCATACCAACATGAGAGCCCTCTCCCAGGCTAACATCCTCAGTATCAAGGCACTGGTCATGCTCGAGCAGTTGCGATGGGCCGGCCACATTGCTCGCTTGCCTGACACAAGACTCCCAAAACAAGTGCTTTACTTTGAATTCTCCAATGGCAAACGATCACTAGGAGGGCAGTGGAAAGCGCTTCAAGGATACCCCGAAAACCTCTCTAAATAAATCAACATCCGCATCGACATGTGGGAATCGCTTGCCTGAAAATGCAGCAACTGGAGAAGCATCCATGAAGGCGCCAATCACCTCGAGCATCGCAGGGTGAAGCACGTGGAGATCAAGCAGCGGAAAGAAAGCGCAGAATCCAGTACCTCCCACCCACACATCTCCTCAAACAACACCTGTCAAACCTGTCTGTGATCCAGGATTAGACTATTCAGCCACCACAGAACTCATCTCCCCCTTCTTTGAGTCTGCAATGAGTTTGGTTGCAGGGATAGTACAGCCTTGCAGTATATTCAAAACAGTTTTCAATCATGTGAAAAATACGCAAAACAGTTATTCAGTAACTCACAATAAACAGCTCTCTGCAACACAAAGACCTACCTTGCGAATAATGATTGGCTTTGTTCCTATTCTGCATTTAGTATCACTTCTCGCAAGTCTCCAATCCTCTTTCGTGACCGTTGCTTTTCAACACTCACAGGAACTGCTCCTTGGTCACTGTTAACATTTCCAGCACAATGAAATATAAAGGGATTTATTGCACTCTCGTCAGAGATTCTAACCAAACTCTTTTCCATAATCTGCATCTAAACTAGATAAAATGTCTTGAAAAAGATCAAGAAGAAGCATTCTCTAAAATTTTCCAAATGACAAAGGGACAATTTTCGCCTCGTCAATAATGTCATTAAACCAAAAGGAAAATATTTACCACTCGGCACAGAATGTTGATGCTTGGGGTGTCGATGCTTGACATTTTCCCAAACAGCGTTAAAACATTGATAATGACTTTCTGCTGGTGTATTAAAATCAGCAATTAAAACCTTTACTGTGTGGGCTGATCCAATTAATTGTGGTCACGCTGAAGTTGGTGAGCAGTAATGTAGATAGCAGCACAAATTGGATATGTAAAGCAGCAAGACCAAGAGAAGGGTCTATCTGCTCTCACTGTGTCACATGTTGCTTTTATAGAGGACCAGGAAAAGTGATTGCTATTAGTTACCTTCTGTGCCAAGAGAAGACACATCATGCACTATTCTCGCTGATACCAGACACACACACTGCCTGGCTCATTGTAACAAACAACATCAAACAACATCTTGTGTATTTATTGTAGATTATATTGAATTATCCAGCTTTCTCCTTTTATCACACCTAAATCCATTCTCATTACATAGCAACATATGAGCAGTAGTCCATGCAGCCCATCATGCTTGCTTCGCATTCAGTATGATCATGGCTGATCATCTATTTCAATGCATTTCCCACATTATGTCCAAATCCCTTCACAGCATTGACATTTAGAAATCCGTCAATCCCTAATTTAAATGTACGCAATGACAGAGCTTCCACAGCCCTTTGGATTGGAGAATTCCAAAGATTCACAAGCCTCTGTGTGAAGAACATCTCTCGTCACCTCAGTTCGAATGGCTTCTCCCTTATTTTGAAATGGTGTCCCCTGGTTACAGGTTTCCCAACGAAGAAGAACAAAGAACAAAGAAAATTACAGCACAGGAACAGGCCCTTCGGCCCTCCCAGCCTGCACCAATCCAGGTCCTTTATCTAAACCTGTTGCCTATTTTCCAAGGTCTACTTCTCTCTGTTCCCCACCCGTTCATATATCTGTCTAGATGCATCTTAAATGATGCTATCGTACCCTCCTCTACCACCTCCACTGGTAAAGCATTCCAGGCACCCACCGCCCTCTGCGTAAAAAACTTTCCACGCACATCTCCCTTAAACTTTTCACCTCTCACCTTGAAATCGTGACCCCTTGTAATTGACACCCCTACTCTTGGAAAAAACTTGTTGCTATCCACCCTGTCCACACCTCTCATAATGTTGTAGACCAGGGGAAACATACCTGCATATACCCTCTCTACCCCTTTCAGTATATTGTAGGTTTTAATGAGGTCATGGGCATGATTTAACCACCGCATTGCACCCGGCACAGGTTTGGGCGTGCCGGTTAAAACTCAAAATTGAGATTCGCGCTGGCGCAAATCAGTTTGCTATCTAACTGGCCCCCTCCCGTTGGCCAGTTCCGGATCATAATGCCATTTGCATTAATGTCCAACTCATTAGCGAGATTGAAGTCGAATGCAACGGCCTGCCGGAAATAATTAACCGCCTCCCCAGCAAGAAATAACACGGGGTCATGCAGTACTCCCTTTTAAAAACGGGAAGCTGGTGCAATGGCTGCTGAGGGGAACTGATGTGGTGAGTAGCCATTTCCATTTTCCAGTGCTCGGGGGGGGGGGGGTTTGGATTGGTTGGGCCCTGAAGCGTTCCAGACCGGGGGTCGCCCTTGGGCCGGGGGGAGGGAGGGGCTTTTCATGTGTGAGGCTTTCAAGCCATCTTTAAATATTGTGGATACACTTAACAGGAGCAACTGCAGCTGCTGACTGTCTGTCCTACCAAAGATTGTGGAGATGCCGGCGTTGGACTGGGGTGAGCACAATATGAAGTCTGACAACACCAGGTTAAAGTCCAACAGGTTTGTTTCGAATCACTAGCTCTCGGAGCACTGCTCCGATTCACCTGAGGAAGGAGCAGTGCTCAGAAAGCTAGTGATTCCCAGAGAGCGTGCATGACAGCTATACCCTCGAGCGTGCATGACAGCTACATCATGGAACACTTGGTGGTCCCCGGCATGTTCGAGTACCACCCCAGGATTGGCTCTTGGGGGATAGAACATAGAACATAGAACAGTACAGCACAGAACAGGCCCTTCGGCCCTCAATGTTATGCCGAGCCATGATCACCCTACTCAAACCCACGTATCCACCCTATACCCGTAACCCAACAACCCCCCCCTTAACCTTACTTTTATTACTTTTATTAGGACACTACGGGCAATTTAGCATGGCCAATCCACCTAACCCGCACATCTTTGGACTGTGGGAGGAAACCGGAGCACCCGGAGGAAACCCACGCACACAGGGGGAGGACGTGCAGACTCCACACAGACAGTTACCCAGCCGGGAATCGAACCTGGGACCCTGGAGCTGTGAAGCATTTATGCTAACCACCATGCTACCCTGCTGCCCCTGTGTACCCCTGAAGTCCGGGCTGATGATGCCAGTGCAGAGGCCGGAGACCAAGGTGGAGACCCATTATTACAGGCCCAAATTGCCACCCACGCTGTCATTGAGCGGTGCATCGGACTGTTCAAAATGAAATCGCTCTGGTGATAGTGTGCTGTGCCCCCCACAACCTGGCACAGAAGTGGGGCAACATGCTGGAAGAGGAGGAGGGTCATGCAGCCTCATCTCATGGGGGGGGGAGGAGGAGCAGGACCAGGAGGGGCTGGAGGATGAGTCCAGGGAGGAGCCGCAGCAGGATAGACGATGGCAACGGTACAGCATGCCCGTGTGACCACGGAGGCACCAGTGTCAGGAGGCGGGGATTCGGAAGGATGGGAGACCGGCATTATCTCCTTGGTGCCAGGCCCTAAGTAGGGTTTCAGTGCTTCCTCCTCCCTGATCATGCCTAAAGGGCCCTATGGGTCTCCATGGGGTGGAGGGACGGCTTGAATGAGCTTCAGAGGCCTCTGGGTATTCTGGCTCTGCCAGTTGTGGCAGATCCCTATTGTCTGCAACATGGTGTCAGTGCCCTCAACGATGTTCCTCAGTGACTTGACCATGCTCTGGAGTGCCTCAGTAATGTCCACCTAGTCTGAGACATGTCCCTCTGATTTCCGACCCCCTTGGATATTCCTTCCTCCACCTGATGTACAGCAGCAGCTGTGTGATGTGAACCAGATTGTGCAGCAGAAAGGCTGTCCATCAGTGTCACCCACCAAGGTGTGTGTCTCTGTGCTGGTGGTAGCTGGGGATGATAGCTGTGACGAGCCAATGGAGGCCTTCTTGGAGCTTTCCTCGGAGGTTGCCTCTTGGGTGGCAGGGGAGGAACGACTCTGGATGGCCCAGCCCCATCAGATGTAGATCTGGCGAGAGAATGGACATGTGATCAGTGAGGGGGAAGGATCATTTTGTGTGACATGAACAACTCACTTGAGACAGGTCACCTGGGTGAAGGGTTAATGGATCCTCACCTCTACAGCACAGACCAACCTCGCTGTCGGTGACTGCTCTCTCCTCATTCAACTCCGCGATCTCCAGGGCCAGTTCTCTCAGCCCTTTCCTGCTTATTATGGGCTATATTCTATATTCTCTTGTGGGGACAAAGAGAGGGCATTGTGAAATGCACACTTAATGAGTCAGGAGGTTCAATGGAAGGTGGCATGTGTGGACACTGCACCTGGATATAAAGGGGTTGTGCTGGTGGGTGCCAATAGGTTTTGAGGAGCAAGCACAAGGATCGGATGCGGGGAGTGTGTGAAGATTCAGCCAGTTATTTAGGAAGGTGCTGGGGTGTGGGGGGGGGGGGGGGGGGTACTTGAGGTGTGGCATATGGAACTGATGCCAAGAGAGATGTGGTACCCTTGCAGCTTGTTGGAGGCCATTGGTCTTCTTCCTACATTAGATGGCAGTCCTCGTTGTCATGCTCCCCGCACTGTTAGCCACTGCCACTGCCTCCCAGGCGGTATTGGTGACCCTGCTGCTTGTTCAGCGACCCTCCCTCAGGGAAGCAAGATGTCCCGTTTCGCATCCACAGCATCCAGAAACCTGGCTTGGTCGATATTGCCAAAGCAAGGAGCAGGTCTGTGCACTGCCATGCTGGTGGAGTGTGGTAAGGAAGCCTTTTAAAGCGGCTCCCCTTTGTTAGCGGCAAGATGCTAAGGCGCGAGTCAGGCAAATCAGACCGAGGGATAGCCAGCAACGGTGAGAAGCTCGTGAGGTCTCATTTCCGGCATTAAGTGCCATTAAATATGAGCCGTCATCTTGCCAATGTGGCCCTCGAGAACACCCTGTCAATCGAGCCCGAAATGACACTCAGAAATATTTCCGTTAAATTGCACCTTGTCTGGGGCTGCACGATGGTGCAGTGGCTAGCACTGCTGCCTCACGGCGCTGATGTCCCAGGTTCGAATCCCGGCCCTGGGTCACTGTCAGTGTGGAGTTTGCACATTCTCTCCGTGTTTGCGTGGGTTTCACCCCCACAACCCAAAGATGTGCAGGGTAGGTGGATGGCCACGCTAAATTGACCCTTAATTGGAAAAAATGAATTGGGTACTCTAAAATCTATTTTTTTTTAAAAGAAAAGAAATTGCGCCCTACCTCTCATTCTTCAACACTCTAGAGAATACCGGCCCAGGTTCCCCAATCTCTCTACATAAGACAGTCCCGCCATACCTGGGACAAGTCTGGTGAACCTTCATTGCACTCCCTCTATGGCAATAGTACCCTTCCGAAAGTAAAGGGACCAAAACTGCACAGTACTCCAGGTGCGGTCTAACCATGGTTCTATACAACTGAAGCAATACTTCGCTGCTCCTGTATTCAAATCCCCTTGTGATAAAGGCTAACATACCATTAGCCTTCCTAATACTTGCTGCATCTGCATGTTATTTTTCAGTGACTCATTGACAAGGACATTCAGGTCTTTTTATACACCTACATTTACTAATACCTTCCATTTAAGAAATATTCTGCACATCTGTTACTCATACCAAAGTGGATAACTTCATATTTTTCCATGTTAAATTCCATCTGCCGTATTCTTGCCATATTCACTTTGTCTGTCCAAATCCTCTTGAGGCCTCTTTACATCTTCCTCACAACACACATTCTCACCTAGCTTTGCTTCATCTGCAAACTTGAAAACATTGCATT
Organism: Scyliorhinus canicula; assembly: GCF_902713615.1. Lineage (NCBI taxonomy): Eukaryota > Metazoa > Chordata > Chondrichthyes > Carcharhiniformes > Scyliorhinidae > Scyliorhinus > Scyliorhinus canicula. The sequence continues at coordinate 104,854,756 of NC_052159.1, forward strand.
TTTTCTCCACATCTCTGGTGGCCTGAGACTGGGGACTTCCAGTAGTTACCAAAAGGGTTTATTGATGAAAAGCAAAGGCCAGAAGTAAGAGGCACAGAACACTTTACAACAGGTCTTACAACAGGTGGTCACCTCCCAGGGTCCTGCTCCTAGGATCTCGCGCAAACCCCCTATCGGCTGGGATCCGCGCGCACCCGTGCGATTGTCTGAGCCAGTTACATGGTCCATGCAGCCCATCCCCTTAAAGGGGCCCCGCTACCACAACATCCAAATCATTGTTATATATTGTAAACAGCTGAGGCCCAAGTACTAATACCTGAGATACCCCACTAGTCACAGCCTACCAACATAAAAATTACCTTTTTATTCCTACACTGTTCTCTGCCTGTTAACCAATCTTTAATCCGTGCCAGCATCCTACCTTCTATCCAATGTGCTTCAATTTTGCTAACCAACCTCCTGTGGGAGACTTCATCAAAAGTCTCAAAATCTAAGTGTACAATGGCCACTGACTCCCCTTCATCAATTCTGTCAGTAAGTTCCTCAAACAATTCCAGCTGGTTCTCCAAACATGATGTTCCATTCATGAATCCACCACAACCTACTCAATACCCAATCAGAAATATTAGTGACTTTAGATTACAGTAACAATCGTGATTTAACTCAGTTAGTTGTGTCTATTAAATGAGTTCCAAATCGGAACTAAGTTTCCTAAACACATGTATTTCATTTTGCTCTGTGCTCCCAATCTGCTAACAATGGTAATGTTGAAAAAAGACTGATTTAACCAGAGACAAACTTATCTGATCAATGGGCAGAGAGAGGCCATGAAAAAAGTCCAAAGGAGGATCATTTGATAGCTATTATACTGTGCTGTACTATACATAGACAGCAAGGAGGCTAGATTGCAGCATTTTAAATGATATAGAGACTAGACTGTGTTCACGTGGGTAGATTATTTAAATTATTTAATGAGGTAGACGTACCACAATGGAAACAGGACAAGTTATGTTAAGCAAAGAAAGAACTTGGTTAGGTGTCAGCAAGTTGTTTTTCCCCGAGGGGGTTTTTGGTCTTTGAAATAAGTTGCTGACTTCTGCAGTGGTATAGATATTCAAAAGGGATGCGCACATCTTACTGGAGAAGGCTGATAACATAGCCTACTGAAAGCATGTAGGATATCGGGTGATGTATTGCGTGGTCATAATTCTCTCCTGGAAGTTCTTTTTGATCAGCTTTGGGAGTGTTATGTTCTTTGTTGTAGCCACAAAGAAGCAGAATCAGAGATGGCACACGTCGAGTTCGTACAACATAGTGCAAAGGGTTTATTTACAAGGTGCTGCTCAAACAGGTACAATGGTGAACTCCACAAATAGCCCGCACAATGCACTGATGATGTCATCGCGTAACATGTGACATTATGCCAGCCAATGGTGTGACTCTGATACATAGCACCCCTCTCTCTTCACTTCTTTAGCATTCCTGCCATTTTTACTTCATCAAACACTTTAATACAGACCCAACATATTATGCCATAACCAACATTGTTATGGACATGTGTACATTGGTAAGACAGTCTCTTGGGTGGACGTCTGTCTCATTTTGGCAGAACACAACATTCAGGAACTTGACTCTCAGGGGTACTAGGAATATCTTCTTGTGCACCGGTCAGTGTTACATCTGGAGAAACCAACTCAGAAATCTGTCCCTGCTTGTGTCGATGATTCTGATGTAATAGATTCCATAATTTCGGCAGTTGTCATCCTCAAGTCAGGCATGTCACTGTCCATACTCTCTGTGGTGAAAACATCTGGCACAGATTCTGTACTCTCACTGCATGATTACAATAACTAGTCAGGATGCCAATGCCAAATTCATTAATTGTCGGATTGCACAGAACATAGAACATAGAACAGTACAGCACAGAACAGGTCCTTCGGCCCTCAATGTTGTGCCGAGCCATGATCACCCTACTCAAACCCACGTATCCACCCTATACCCGTAACCCAACAACCCCCCCTTAACCTTACTTCTATTAGGACACTATGGGCAATTTAGCATGGCCAATCCACCTAACCCGCACATCTTTGGACTGTGGGAGGAAACCGGAGCACCTGGAGGAAACCCACGCACACAGGGGGAGGACGTGCAGACTCCACACAGACAGTGACCCAGCCGGGAATCGAACCTGGGACCCTGGAGCTGTGAAGCATTTATGCTAACCACCATGCTACCCTGCTGCCCCTTGGACCTGGTTTGGCTAATAAAATTGCTGGAGTCTATTTTTCATCTCAGGTATAATTTCTCACAAAGAAATCATCCTCACAGTCAAAGATTGTGCTTTTGGAAAGTTGTTCCCTCCGAGCCACTTGTGCTCGATGTTGTTGCCTGATGATCTCTGAAGTTAAAGGGGAGACAAAAGATTGAACTGTGTGCATAGTTTCCTTTTGAACATCAGTATAGCCGGTGAGCTTTGTGTGGTTGAATGTGCAGTATTTTTGTGTTGGCATGAGAAAGCTATTGACACGTTTAGGTAGAGAGCCTTTATGTCTCAAACCTTCACTGCATGCTTGAGAGATTGTGCAAAAAGTTTAGCTGAGCTGTTGGTAGCTAGATGATAGGGGAAAGATTTGATATGGTGGATGTCACACCACTTGAAGCAGCCCTCGAATTCGGCTGATGTGAATTGAGTACCGTTTTTGCTCATGAATTGTTCCGGTCGCCCGAATGCTGCTAACATCTTTCTAAGGTCGATTCCGTAGTTGTCGATTTCATAATGCCAACTTTCAACCACTTCAAATTCACATCAACCAATTGATCCCGCATAATAGACATGAATTCTTTGCCATGGCCTAGTAAACCAATCTCGGAGATGCAAAGGTTACATTTCTCAACACAGCGCAGGATTGCATAACCCCACCATCTCTTCTATTTGACCGTGCAGCCCAAGCCACTAGAAGTGGCTTCTCATCAACTCCTTCATTCTAACGACACTGGAAGTTCCCTCATGCAGCTGTTCTAGGATTCTACTTCATAGGGACGGTAGAATGATTACTCCAATATCAAACAATACTCCATTTTGTACTGTCAACTCAAGATGCCTGGTAAGATAGGGGTTAAGGTCTGGATTTTTTCTCTGCTCATGTAATAGAGTGCCTTTTTGAATCATCTCCACAATTTTCTCATCGCCAGATCTGTTTGGGTACATTTTTACAGAACATTTTCCATATGAGGCAGATTGAACATGTCGTTGAGGTGTTCATCAGGTTCGAGTTTATATTTTTGGTCTTGTTGATGTTCCAGCGGCAGTCTAGGCAAAATGTCCTGGTTCACGTTGTTCAGGCCTACAATAGTCAATGACATAATCGTGTTCTGCAAAGATGACTGCCCAACGTTGTAATCGACCAGAAGCGGGTGAAGGAATATCCTCATGCGACCTATTGTTCAGAGATGATGGACGGTCAATAGAGTAAATTGATGGTCAAATAAATAATGGTGGAACCTTCGAATACCAAAAACAATGCTGAAAGCTTCTTTCTCAAGTTGAGCATACTGGACTCAGCGTTTGTAAACATCCTGGAAGCAAATGCTAGTTGGTGTTCTTCGCCTAAAGGCATTATGTGAGACAATTGCCCCAATCCCATACGGTGAAGCGTCACAAGCAAACTGCAGCTTCAGTTTTGGGTTATAATGGACCAATTACTCTGATTCCTGTAATTTATTTTGACATTTTGATAACATCCTCACAATCTTTCATACAGAGTCAAGCTTGTTTATGACCAAGCAACATGTGTAAAGGCTTCAACCTTGTTTCTAAATGCGGTACGATCTTTCCATAGTCATTTAATAATCTTAGAAACGACCTTAACTGAGTCATGTTCTGTGGTCGTGGGGTCTCCAAGATCTCCGACGTCTTCTTTAGTTCATGTTACAGATCATCCTGGTTGACAATGTCTCCAAGATGGTGAAGAGAAGATTTAAAAAATACACACTTCTCTTTCTTGACCCTGAGGTTATGTAGTTGCAGCCTTGCAAGAGTTGCTTATTGGTTCTTTACATGATCTACATCATTCAAATCTGAAATCAAAATGTCATCCAGGTAACGTTTCGGTTTCACACTCGATAACCCTCATCCATAAATCGTTGGAAGGAAGCCGGTGTTGATGTTAATCTGAATGGAAGCCTATGATACCAAAACAGGCTGTTGTGTGTCACTACGGTCAGTAATGGTTGAGACTCACTCGCTATGTTTATTTGCAGATAGCCTTGGGAGAGTTGGGAGAGATCAATTTTGCTAACTTTTTTGCCTGTCTGAGAGTCCTGCAAAAAGACCTTCGCTAAGTGGTAGAGGGTACTGATCAGCACATAATACAGGGTAGACAGTCATTTCCAAATCCCCGCATATTGGTACTGAACTCCTTCTTTAAGTTTGGGATGATGGGGATTGCCTTATCACTGGTGTTAACAGGCTCAGTGACTCCAGTCTTCAGTAACCTCTGAAGTTCTTCTTCCACTTCAGGTTGAATAGCATATGGCACGGTACATGCTTTCAAATACTTTGGCACACTGTCTGCCTTTATCTTGAGTTTCACTTTGACACCAGTCATGATTCCAAGTGACTCATCGAATACCTTTGTATACTTTCTCAGAAGTGGTTGACAATCGTTCATAGAATCAACAAGTTGGTTCACAGAGGCCCAGTTTAGCTCAATCTTGCTTAATCAAGATCTCACAAACAATGCTGTAAAGTTGACTGGGAAAAAAGGTAAAATGGTGTGTTGCTCTCTTGATAATGTTGGTGAACCACAAGCCTTCCCTTATATCGATCAAATGACCACACAACCAGTTAGTTAGTCCAAAAGATGGTTTATTTACATACACGAGAGTTATGTCGACATGCAAACACAATATGTACTACAAGTTAAACTACACCTATCAGCTCCATTAACCTATACTTAACTTCAGGGCGACCAGCACTGTGCAAATTGATAAGGCCTTTATCTGGATTTCATTTGGCTGGTTCAAAGAAAGTGGCTCCGTCTCTGCTGGGCTCATCCCTCAGGTAGCGATCGTTGGTCTTGAACTTGGCTGGCTGTTCCTGCTGCAATTGGGATGGCACAGGCCGTATCCAAAAGAGACAGAACACATGGCTGTGCTCTCTTCTATTCCCCTGGGATTTCGCGCTTTTTGGAGTGGTCCTTACCTTGGACCCAATAGTCTGACCGGGTTCTGACCATTATCTTCGATTTTTGCCAATAAAGGGGCGGGTGCCTTGATGGCTGGGCATGTCCTTAACAGTCATTGACCTTGGCAGTTGGGCTTTCTGAGCAGAGGGATCAGTCTATGGCTGTAGCGGTTGATTGATTGGAGTTCTACTGTCCTGGGAAAATGGGCCATTAAAATGCAAATGAGTGGGGGTTTTGATCAGGCCTGGTTATCTGTGTTTCAGATGCACATAGGCTCTGTATCTGTCTGAGCCCTGGGTTGGCCATAATTCCCATAGAACATAGAACAGTACAGCACAGAACAGGCCCTTCGGCCCTCAATGTTGTGCTGAGCATTGTCTGAAACCAAGATCAAGCTATCCCACTCCCTGTTATTCTGGTGTGCTCCATGTACCTATCCAATAACCGCTTGAAAGTTCCTAAAGTGGCCGACTCCGCTATCACAGCAGGCAGTCCATTCCACACCCTAACCACTCTCTGAGTAAAGAACTTGGGGGATGCAGAGATGATTCAGCAGGATTTGGACAGGCTGAGGTGAGTGGACATATGCATGGCAGATGCAGCATAATGTGGATAAATGTGAGGTTATCCACTTTGGTAGCAAAAATAGGAAGGCAGATTACTTGAACATGTGCAAATTGAGAGAAGTGGATACTCAGCAAGACCTTGGTGTCCTCGTGCATCAGTTCCTGAAAGTAAGCGCGCAGGTATAGCAGACAATAAAGACAAATGGTATGTTAGTTTTCATAACCAGAGGATTGAGTACAGGAATAGGGGTGTTTTACTGCAATTGCGTAGGGCATTGTTGAGGCAATACCTGGAGTATTGTGCGCAGTTTTGGTGTCCTTATCGGAGGAAGGATATTCTTGCGATGGAGGGAGTGCAGCAAACGTGGTCCTTTACTGGTGGCCATCTTAGATGGCTACATCGGATGGAGTTGAATTCTGAGAATCAAAGAAGGGAATTCTCTTGCTCAGTGTTGTCGGCCCAAAGGGGAGACAGACATTGCAGGATAAAGCTCGAGTGGAAATATATTCTCAAACATTTTCCAGCTGAACTAGTAATCGCAGTATTAATCAAAAGCAAAAATATTATGAGGCTGTAATGTTTCCTTGAACAATGTCAAGAGGCAATTTCCCTTCCTGCTTGTTAACTTCCACAGTCACCTTAATGAAGCCCTTCAGTGGCACGACCTCCTCGGCACATGTCCCCAAGACCACATCCGATGGTTGCACAGGCAGATGCTCCAATTTCTGATGCTTTTTCCATTCAGGTATAAGTGCTACTGCAGCACCTGAATCCACTTCCATCTTAATAGTGTTCCTATTTAATTTTGGATCGACCCAAATCATTGCTGGTCCTTTTGTACTGCCAGAACGCTGAGCTTACATTCCTTAAGCTCGGTAGCATAGTGGTTAGCACAATGGCTTCACAGTGCCAGGATCCCAGGTTTGATTCACAGCTTGGGTCACTGTCAGTGCGGAGTTTGCACGTTCTCCCCCTGTCTGCGTGGGTTTCCTCTGGGTGCTCCGGTTTCCTCCCGCAGTCCAAAGATGTGCATGGGTAGGTGGATTGGCCATGATAAATTGCCCTTTGTGTCCAAAAGAAAAAGGTACGGTGGGGTTACGGGGATGGGAGAAAGTGTGAGGATAGGAAGGGGGTGTGGGCTTAGGTGGAGTGCTCCTTCCAAGGGCTGGTGCAGACTCGATGGGCTGAATGGCCTCCTTCTGCACTGTAAATTCTGAAAAAGCTGACTTGACATTTCGGTATGAGATGAGTCTTCAGTTGGATTACTTAACTGGTAAACCTGCTCTGTAGACTTTGAAGTATTTTTCTTGGTGCACTTCCTTTGTGTGAAGGTCGGTGTGACCAATATGCCTTGGCAATGTAACCCAACCGTACCACAATTTTTGCATTTCTTCTCCTTGCTCCAGCAATCTCCAGTCATGTGTCCCGCTTGGTTGGAACGATAACAGATTTGGTTCTTGGTGGACCTGCATCTCGCAGACTCCATCTTATGGACTTTAGCTCGAACTCCAATCAGCAAAGCCTCTTTCACAGCCGTTTCCATAGATTTTGTAATTTCTATAGAAGGTTTTAGGGTTAATACATCTTCAATCAACAGTTTCCTTTGGATGGCTTCATATTGGAGCCAAAAACGAATCGGTCACGAAGTATATAATCCAAAGTCTGACCAGATTTGTAGTATTTTGTCAGATTTTGCAATGATGGAACAAATCTTGAAAAGCTTTCCCCATCCTCCTGTGCACGATGTTGAAAGTGGAATCTTTCAGCTATTAATAGTGGGCGGAGAGAAAAATGTTCTTGCAAGACAGTCATTAACTCATCATATGACTTGTCACTAGGTTTAGCTGGATGTACTAAATTCTGCAGTAATATTAAAGTTTTCCTCCCAGCTGAGCTGAGAAAGGTTGCAATATATAGGTCTGCTGGTGTCTGATTGGCTTTCTTCATTAGAGTTCCTTTTCTCCTCCTCCTCATCTAACGTGTCCATGGTGCCTTTTCTTCCCACTATTTTTGGATTGCCGCTCCCTGATCTTGCTACTCAGCCTTCAGCCTGTCATCCCAGATGTTTATTTTCTCTCTGTTTAAAGCAGACAAACCCACAGCGCACAGGTAGACCAGCTGTTTCTGCGCCTCTCTATCGATTGCCGGGCAATTGGTTGCCGAGTTGGCAGCCTCATAAGTTTGCGTTCCCGCGGCCCATTTCACTGCTTTGTACACAGTCTCCGCAGCTCTACCCACGATAACGGTCAGTGTACTGAAAACTTCCATTCTCTATTTGAAGTAAGCCCCCAGAAACTCGCAGTTGGCTGATAGTTTTTGTTCAAAACCATTTTATCTGTACTTGGGGTTGTTGCGATTGACCAGACGGTTCATTAATGCCTCGCTACAAACCATACGGTGTCCAAGTATTTACTTGAGAATTGCTTTTACTTGCAACAACAATGATTTTGCCTTGGAGGTCGACGGATTTCTCCTGACCTCATTTTGGATGGTGTCGGCCTGGATCTCCATCGATGATTCCTTCTTCTGGCTCACAAAATTGTCGTTGAAAGCTGTATTTCTCCCATTTTTTTCTACGGCCCACCTCTCCTCATAAGTTTATTTTTTGTTATGTTCTTTGTTGTAGTCGTACAAAAAACGAATCAGAGGTGACACATGTTGAGTCCTTATAACATAGCACAAAGCGTTTATTTACAAGATGCTGCTCAAGCAGGGTAGAATGGTGAACTCCACAAAATATTCTGATAAGGTCATTGCGTAACATATGACATTACACAAACCAATGGTGTTACTGTGATACATAGTAGGGAGTCAGAGAGGAATCTCCCAGAATCCCTTCTCCCCACCGACATTTTTTAAAATTTGATTTTCTTTTGTTTAAATCCCAGGAGGTTATAGATAGAACAGTACAGCACAGAACAGGCCCTTCGGCCCTCAATGTTGTGCCGAGCCATGATCACCCTACTCAAACCCACGTATCCACCCTATACCCGTAACCCAACAACCCCCCCCCCTAACCTTACTTTTATTAGGACACTACGGGCAATTTAGCATGGCCAATCCACCTAACCCACACATCTTTGGACTGTGGGAGGAAACCGGAGCACCCGGAGGAAACCCACGCACACAGGGGGAGGACGTGCAGACTCCACACAGGAGAAATATATGACTGCTTGTAGCTTGAGGAATACTGAGGTCTGCACTGCCTGGCTGCAATGTTGCTGAATGGAACAGAGTTGATTGACCTGCACATTTCTTTGTATGTTTGCATGTCACATTCCCTGATGATGGAACATTATGGTGTGAAGTGCCACAAGCAATTGCTTTTGGAGATATAATGCCTTTGAGTGGAACACTTAGATATATGTGGCCAGAGCTCACTGACATTGGAGACTGACTCTAAAATTCAAAGCACTTACCATTGTTGGTTGCCATCTCTTCACAACAAAACAATCTGGGCTTCTTCGATTTTAAGGCTATGTCCGGAGCATGTCTCTAGTCTTATGATCAAAATTGGACGGAGAATTGCTGAGTCCGTGGCCGCGCATGCGCACGGCGGCGAGCTGCAGCGGTTGCCCATACAACATGCTGCCGGCCGCGCATGGGCATGGCCTTCCAGAGAGTGTCCCCATATAACGCTGCCTCTCCTCCCCCCTCAGCCAGCGGAATGGCTCCCCCACCAACTGCGGAGGCACTGAACACCATCCGCAGCTGTCATGCGAGGGCCCCGAAAACTGTGAGTACATGTGTCCCACGCCATCGGGAACTCGGTCCACCGGGGGCGGAGCATTGGGCATGGGCCTTGGGTAATGTCCTGAGGCCGTCTCAATGGCATGTGGCATACTCAGCGATAATGCCATTTTTGAGGAGGCGGAGCGTCCGGAAAATGGCGCCGCCCCCGATTTTAGCGTCAAAACAGATTCTCCGGCTAATCGCTGAATGCAATTTCGGATTCGGCAATCGGTGAATCTAGACCTGCCTATTTCTGCAAGATCACACACCACAATGTCCTTGGTCACCCAATCCTGATCGCAGGGATCTCTCGAAGGGCCGGCATGAGCCAAAATATTTTTGGATGATACCCTTGTCTTGCTCAGTCATACTAGTTGATATTCCCTCTTTAGTGAGCATAGTTGGGGTAATTTATTGGTTCAGCTTAACATCTATGATATAGATGATGGTATCAGTTCCTAAAATGTATCTCCCTATTCTGTAGCCCATCTAAGTTTGTAAATTGGCCAGAGTGGCTACCTTTCCAACAAGTTCAGTTTGAAAATGTGCTACTAACTAAGCAACTAATTTGTCTCTCTATATGGTAGTCAGGTCTGAAATACAGATAGTTTTATGTCCTTTCCAATATCCCCTCAGCCAGTGGAGGTGCACGCAGCTTGTATCTGTCCTGATAGTTCGTCCAAAATTTGTAAATGCATGAATACATTTTGGGTTCTGCAGTATTTGTGGTATTATCATAAATGTAAGAACTGCAGGGGTTAATGAAATGTCTCGCGTCATCACTAGAGGGAGCTACAGTTACAAGTATATAAGGCATTGATGCTAAGCCTTGTGGGAGAGAATGTGCAGGAGTTAACTAGAGAGAGTCAGAAGCACAAAAAGCGTGAGTAAGAGCAGACCATAGTTTATATCAGTATAAAGATTAGCTGCAGATGAATGTAGTTTATATGTTAATAATCAACTGTGCATTCTTTAGGAGTATGTGTCAAATCCAAATTAGTAGTTTTAATAAATTTATAGCTTTGTTCAAGTAAGCTATGTTCCAAGTTCAAGTGGTCTTTGTGAACCATCCTGAATTTAACAACGCAAACAACACCACAGTACTCTCTATGCCACATGCTTCAGATTTAACTGTGCAGGGAAACACCAAGGTATCACTTTCTCTATTCAGATTTTAAATAGTTGACATGGTAAGTTTTTAGAGCATGTTCTCAGCAAAGAATTTCCTGGATTAATTTTAGGAGTTACAGAAATTCACAAAAATCTGGGATCTCCAAAGGTCAACCCTGGGTGGGATTTTCCACACTCACAGTTTGCCGGCGATGGAGGCAGTTCGCCATTGGCCGTTGGCGGTATCTTCTGGTTCCACCAAGGTGGGCTTTTTGTTTGCCTCGTCTGTCCATCTGCCAGGGAACCTGCCACAAGGGGTCACCTTTGATGGGATTGCAAGATTCCGCGACGGAAAAGGCCAGAAAATCCAGCTTTTCTTTTGATATCATTTTCTCTTCAGAGATGACAAATTGTTTTCTTAAACATTAAACATTGGGTGAAATTTTACGCCCGGTCTTGGCGGGGCTGGTAAATGCAGTGACCCATTCAAAACTGGATTGACTTTGCTGGGACTGTAAAATCTCACCGGCATGAAACTCCACTCGTTAACTTTAGGTGTCAGCTGGAGGTTTGTGATTGCAATCTTACCCCTGGACCAGAAAGTTGTGGATTTAATCTGCACTTCAGAGACAAGTAAATAATCCAGGTTAATATATCTGAGAGAGCTGTGGAGGAGTTGAAATGAACCATTCTCCAAGGCCCCATTGCCCTTTCAGGTCATCAAATGAAAAATCACACAGTAGAGGTTTATAAGATGATCGGGGAATATATAGCGTAGACAGCCAGAGATTTTCCCCCCGGTTAGAACAAACCATTGCAAGGGTACATAAATTTAAGGTGAATGGTGGAAGATATAGAGGGGATGTCAGAGGTAGGTTCTTTACCCAGAGAGTAGTGGGGGCATGGAATGCACTGCCTGTGGAAGTAGTTGAGTCGGAAACATTAGGGACCTTCAAGTGGCTATTGGATAGGTACATGGATTACGGTTGAATGATTAATTTGTTCTTAATCTAGGACAAAAGTTCGGCACAACATCGTGGGCCGAAGGGCCTGTTCTGTGCTGTATTTTCTATGTTCTATGTTCTATTATTCAAAGAGAAGAAGGGGAGATTTTCAAGTGTCCTGGTAAATATTTATTGTTCAACCAATACCCAAAAGAAAATGACCTGGGGTGGGATTTTCTGAGCCATCCCGCTCGTGGGATCTTCCGTTCCTGCTGATGGTGACTCCCCATACAGGAGGTTGCCTGGCGGCAGGACAGGTGAGCTATACAATTGCTGTAGACTTTTGCGGAACTGGCAGATCCTGCCAGCGACCAACATCAAGCTGCCTATCCCATCGGAAAATGTGCCATGGTGGGGAGCGGGCAGAAAATCCCAGTCCTGGTCTTTTATCTCATTGTTGTCTGTGAGCTCTTGGTATGCACAAATCATCAAACTAGTGCAGTAATCTCTGTATATGTTAATACATGATTAGTTAATGTGCAGTCAGTACAGCCAGATAATCACTAGATGGGAACGCTAGCAGGAACTATATAAGGAGTTTCCCGCTCTTTCTTAGTGTTAGTGTGTAGCTCGACAGGAGATGTGACCAACTCAGAGTGCAGTACATTATATTAATTGTTAGTTTAATCTAATCTTAGTTAATTCTATTACTAGTCAAAGTATTAAAGTAAAAGAACTCACAAGTATATTATTTTGTTACTCATAAATAATTTGTCATCAACTGGAAGACTTCAACTGTTTATCATCAAGTTAAATACAACTCGGCAAGACAAGTGAGTAATATATATATTATGTCTCTGTAATATAACACCTAGTTCCCTGATTCTCCACCAACAACTCTTCAAAATACTTAATCGGTAGCCACCTCAGAGGATGGAGGTGGAGGAAGAGCCAGAGGAAGAGAAAAAAGAAGAGGAATGGTAAAGGAGGAGGCATTGTTGACCTTGTGTAACTGGATGCACGGTGAGAAAGCAGATTGTGAGATGTGCTTTGCTTCCACTGAAACAGTGTCCAAAGACAAACTGGTGCCCTCCATTACTCACCGTTCCAGCAATTTCATACACCCCATTACAGCGTTCCCTCAGTCAACATCCAGCAATAAAAAACACCAACTAAAACATTTTTATCCAATAAAATGTTCGATTGCACAAAAAATAATGAACTATTCACCCTGGTGCAATCTCTTAATGCCTGTTTTGCTGGTTCAATGATGCAGAACAAAATTTCATAGTGATGCCTCAGGGGATGCAGTTCTGTGGACCCTTTGCCCATTTTCAAAGTCTCCAGGGTGTTACGGACAACATTCTCTTGGAGAAGAACATAACATAAGAACATAAGAACTAGGAGCAGGAGTAGGCCATCTGGCCCCTCGAGCCTGCTCCGCCATTCAATTAGATCATGGCTGATCTTTTGTGGACTCAGCTCCACTTTCCGGCCCGAACACCATAACCCTTAATCCCTTTATTCTTCAAAAAACTATCTATCTTTACCTTAAAAACATGTAATGAAGGAGCCTCAACTGCTTCACTGGGCAAGGAATTCCATAGATTCACAATCCTTTGGGTGAAGAAGTTCCTCCTAAACTCAGTCCTAAATCTACTTCCCTTTATTTTGAGGCTATGTCCCCTAGCTCTGCTGTCACCCGCCAGTGGAAACAACCTGCCCACATCTATCCTATCTATTCCCTTCATAATTTTATATGTTTCTATAAGATCCCCCCTCATCCTTCTAAATTCCAACGAGTACAGTCCCAGTCTACTCAACCTCTCCTCATAATCCAATCCCTTCAGCTCTGGGATTAACCTAGTGAATCTCCTCTGCACACCCTCCAGCGCCAGTACGTCCTTTCTCAAGTAAGGAGACCAAAACTGAACACAATACTCCAGGTGTGGCCGCACTAACACCTTATACAATTGCAACATAACCTCCCTAGTCTTAAACTCCATCCCTCTAGCAATGAAGGACAAAATTCCATTTGCCTTCTTAATCACCTGTTGCACTTGTAAACCAACCTTCTGTGACTCATGCACTAGCACACCCAAGTCTCTCTGAACAGCGGCATGCTTTAATATTTTATTGTTTAAATAATAATCCCGTTTACTGTTATTCCTACCAAAATGGATAACCTCACATTTGTCAACATTGTATTCCATCTGCCAGACCCGAGCCCATTCACTTAACCTATCCAAATCCCTCTGCAGACTTCCAGTATCCTCTGCACTTTTCGCTTTACCACTCATCTTAGTGTCATCTGCAAACTTGGACACATTGCCCTTGGTCCCCAACTCCAAATCATCTATGTAAATTGTGAACAATTGTGGGCCCAACACGGATCCCTGAGGGACACCACTAGCTACTGATTGCCAACCAGAGAAACACCCATTTATCCCAACTCTTTGCTTTCTATTAATTAACCAATCCTCTATCCATGCTACTACTTTACCCTTAATGCCATGCATCTTTATCTTATGCAGCAACCTTTTGTGTGGCACCTTGTCAAAGGCTTTCTGGAAATCCAGATATACCACATCCATCGGCTCCCCATTATCTACTGCACTGGTAATGTCCTCAAAAAATTCCACTAAATTAGTTAGGCATGACCTGCCTTTTACGAACCCATGCTGCATCTGCCCAATGGGACAATTTCTATCCAGATGCCTCGCTATTTCTTCCTTGATGATAGATTCCACCATCTTCCCTATTACAGAAGTTAAGCTCACTGGCCTATAATTTCCTGCTTTCTGCCTACCTCCTTTTTTAAACAGTGGCGTCACGTTTGCTAATTTCCAATCCACCGGGACCACCCCAGAGTCTAGTGAATTTCGGTAAATTATCACTAGTGCATCTGCAATTTCCCTAGCCATCTCTTTTAGCACTCTGGGATGCATTCCATCAGGGCCAGGAGACTTGTCTACCTTTAGCCCCATTAGCTTGCCCATCACTCCCTCCTTAGTGATAACAATCCTCTCAAGGTCCTCACCTGTCATAGCCTCATTTCTATCAGTCGCTGGCATGTTATTTGTGTCTTCCACTGTGAAGACCGACCCAAAAAACCTGTTCAGTTCCTCAGCCATTTCCTCATTTCCCATTATTAAAACTCCCTTCTCATCATCTAAAGGACCAATATTGACCTTAGCCACTCTTTTTTGTCTTATATATTTGTAAAAACGTTTACTGTCTGTTTTTATATTCTGAGCAAGTTTACTCTCATACTCTATCTTACTCTTCTTTATAGCTTTTTTAGTAGCTTTCTGTTGCCCTCTAAAGATTTCCCAGTCCTCTAATCTCCCAGCAATCTTTGCCACTTTATATGCTTTTTCCTTCAATTTGATACTCTCCCTTATTTCCTTAGATATCCACGGTCGATTTTCCCTCTTTCTTCCGTCCTTCCTTTTTGTTGGTATAAACCTTTGCTGAGCACTGTGAAAAATCGCTTGGAAGGTTCTCCACTGTTCCTCAACTGTTCCACCATAAAGTCTTAGCTCCCAGTCTACCTTAGCTAGTTCTTCTCTCATCCCCTTGTAATCCCCTTTGTTTAAACACAAAACACTAGTATTTGATTTTACTTTCTCACCCTCCATCTGTATTTTAAATTCCACCATATTGTGGTCGCTCCTTCCGAGAGGATCCCTAACTATGAGATCATGAATCAATCCTGTCTCATTACACAGGACAAGATCTAGGACCGCTTGTTCCCTCGTAGGTTCCAAGGCAGAATGCCAGTGATTATGCAGTACTGTGAGCCCAGGTGATGTGCCTGCAATAGCTGAATGCTGGAAGCCTGTGCCGGCAGTGAGAGGTCAGTATGAGCACCTTCACAAATTGCATATGGTTGAAGTAAAGTTCTGGATGATAGGTTTGAGTGCCAGGGAATGCTGCTGGGAGAGAGACATGGAGTGTGGTGGAATTGAGCAGCATGAGAGATTGGTGATGCAGTGGTTCTGAGATGTGAGGGTACCTTCAATGACCTTGACAACCTATGTAAGGGAACTAAACTTTCTCCGGCATTGCTTCCACGTCCAAAGGATCAGACTGTGTCTTTCCTGTCATTGCCACATGCTCCCATTCCTTCTGAAGAGTGTTCCTTGAGGGCACCCTGCCTCCTCTGCCTGTCTGTCATGTTTGTAAAATTATATAAAAGGCATCAATTGCTCATAAGGGATTATGGAAACACATTTTTGGTTCATTATTGAGAACAGACACATGAAGACGTTTATATTGAGCAGAGAACCTGAAGACATCAGAGTTGCAGAGCTGTGCGTGTGTGCTTTGTTGAAAAGCAAAAGTGAAACTAAATCTGGATTGCATGACAATCCCTTAAAGGCGTATTACAACATCCTCCTTCCTTTATAAAGATTTTCTCCCCTTTACTTAAAAGGAAAGCTATTTACAATATATGTTCATGTTTAGTTATCATCACGCAACTGAGTCTCTAAAGTGTAGATGTAATCTGCTGGCCCTCCCAGATTTTATAATGGTAAAGTTGTATAGTGGTTTCTTTTATAGCTCACAGTGATCCTCACAGTGATCTGTAGGGTTGTCATTCTTGGATGTTTTTCCTGGTTACATTTGAGATCTTGTCCTCGATGTAATTGGACTGCATGGTGGCTGAGGAGCTGGAATGGATCTGATTTGTCATTGATTAGGCCTCACCATTTCACCTCTGTGTGTACTGACTACAGAAGACGTTGGTTTTGAGCAACCCTTTTCACCTCAGCTGGTTGCCATATACTTTCTGTGGATGCAAACTTATTGTCCCAACTGTAAACTTGGCAACCAGCATCCACATTTTTATCATACACGCTGGTCATCTTCTCTTGTAGTTTTAAAGGGTCTCTCTAGGTTGTGAGAGGGTAGAATTCATAAGAGTAGGTAAACTGGTCTGCCAAAAATGAGCTCTGACAGTGATGGAATAGTTGCATTTAAAGGTGTTGCACTCAGGTGTAACATTGCAATGTGTAGACCTTGTTTGGTTTGTCTACATTAGGAATCTTAGCATATGAATAATTTGTTCAGCTACGCCTTTAGGTCTAGGGTAATGAGGAGGACATATGAACATAAGAACTAGGAGCAGGAGTAGGCCATCTGGCCCCTCGAGCCTGCTCCGCCATTCAATGAGATCATGGCTGATCTTTTGTGGACTCAGCTCCACTTTCCGGCCTGAACACCATAACCCTTAATCCCTTTATTCTTCAAAAAACTATCTATCTTTATCTTAAAAACATTTAATGAAGGAGCCTCAACTGCTTCACTGGGCAAAGAATTCCATAGATTCACAATCCTTTGGGTGAAGAAGTTCCTCCTAAACTCAGTCCTAAATCTACTTCCCTTTATTTTGAGGCTATGCCCTCCAGTTCTGCTTTCACCCGTCAGTGGAAACAACCTGCCCGCATCTATCCTATCTATTCCCTTCATAATTTTATATGTTTCTATCAGATCCCCCACATCCTTCTTAATTCCAATGAGTACAGTCCCAGTATACTCAATCTCTCCTCGTAATCTAACCTCTTCAGCTCTGGGATTAACCTAGAGAATCTCCTCTGCACACCCTCCAGTGCCAGTACGTCCTTTCTCAGGTAAGGAGACCAAAACTGAACACAATACTCCAGGTGTGGCCTCACTAACACCTTATACAATTGCAGCATAACCTCCCTAGTCTTAAACTCCATCCCTCTAGCAATGAAGGACAAAACTCCATTTGCCTTCTTGATCACCTGTTGCAGAAGTAGTGTGTTTGATATTCTGCTTCTCATACATAACCTGAAATGGTTAACCAATGAATTCCAGACTCTTATCTATAATAATCTCTTTGCACACACCACTTAAACTGAAAATGGCACTTTGGGTCTGCATGATAGTTGTACTGACATATGCTATTGTCAAACAAAGGGACATTTGGTAAAGTAGTCGATGATGGAGTCAATGCCATGGACACGGAAAAGGCCCAATGTGATTTTGGACCCAGGATGGGTAAGAACTTCATAGGGAATCAATGATCCTTTGTGCTGAATTGGCATATGCTCTTGACATGCCTCACACTTCATGACAAGGGTTTTAATGTTGCTATTCAAAGCTGACCGACGGAATTACTATCTTGTGAGTCTTCTTTTACAATCTATGCCCTTGTGTGAGTAATAAATTGCTGAAGAATATCACGTCACAAAGATTCTGGTATGATGACCTGTTTGTCTTTAAAAATGATACCCAGGAGATGCCTAGCTCATCCCAGTAAGTCCAAAACATGTCCGTGATCGTGCTGAATTGCATCAGGCCATTCTTCAATTATAGTTTTCCACCACTTCTGTCGGATCTTTCAGCATTCCGTCTTGTAGCTGCTGTCATTTGCTTGTGCAAGATGTATTAGATAAGTTGACGCACTTATATTCTCCTCGGAAGTGTAACATTCAGGTTCACTTGAAACTGCCAATTTTGTAAAAACAATTCTGGATATTCTGATGTTAGGTCATGAACTAAGGTGATAGAAATATTTCTGAGGTTGACCTGCCATACGAGATCTGACTGATTCCATGGATTGTTACCAAAACAAGGTCATGGCTGATTGGTAGATCTGTGATCATCAGGCCTTTAGGTTCCACGATGTAGAACATCTGCGACACCAAGGAGGATTGATTGTAATTGCCCTCCAGGACTATGGATCCTGCACATTGAATTAATGAACTGCTGTATTCCAAAGTTTCACAGCAATAGGTTTTGCCTCGGCTTTCCATGTCCATGGATACAAGTCTTTTAGAATTTGCAGGGACAGTGAGAATCAAGAAACCAGGGGGTGGATTTTCAGTTGCCTGATGCTGGCAGCGAGATTTGCAATTGACTGTCGGGCTAGAAATGGGAGTGGTGGTGGCACGGTGGTGCAGTGGTTAGTGCTGCTTCCTCACGGCGCTGAGGTCTCAGGTTCAATTCTGGCCCAGGGTCCGTGTGGTGTTTGCACATTCTCCCCGTGTCTGCGTGAGTCTCACCCACAACCCAAAGATGTGCAGGGTAGGTGGATTAGCCACGCTAAATTGCCCCTTAATTGGAAAAAAATGAATTGGGTATTCTAAATTTATGAAAAAAAAAGAAATGGGTTGGTGCCCGGCACCGATCCCATTATGATGCTCCGAGTTCTCCACTGGCGGCGGCAGCGAGATACATGCCTGCGCCAGCGGCCCCATGAAAAACCGTAATTTGTGTAGATTTGAGTACGATTGATGGGCTGGAACCCCGATGCTCCAGCTCTCCCAATTCTATACTCCACCCCTCTCAGCTGGGAATCGCATGGGTTGGCTAATGTCTCGTCCATTATGTTCAATGGACACATGAAGGTGATCCTTTGATCACTATGGAGGTTGACATGCTGCTTAGAATAGCTTCAATGGTACAATCTTATCAGCCTAATTCTACTACTTCTATTCCTGTTATAGCACATGTAAGTTTAAAATCATTGCAGAGTACAGCAGCCAAAATGCAAGTGTTATATCAATGACATTAGGACACAGCACAATTTATTCAAGAATGATCCTATTATGCATAATTACTAGAAAAGAGAGCAACAATAGCTTGCCACTTATGCATTGCAGAAGGGAGGTCAGGTTTTGTAGAGATGAGTCGCTATTATATTTTCTTTGCTTCTTCTATTAAAGTTAATGGAATGTAGGTCATTTTTCAACATCATAGTGTGGGACTCAAACCAAACTCTACAGCATGTTTTTCCTAGTTATTTGGTGTGAAGCCTGTACTTGGGAGATTTTGACAGCAAATACACGTAAAGTCACGTTAAAAAAAAGCATAGCTAAATTTAGGTGTTCAAGTCTCACACTGAGGATTGATGAAGGCAGATCTGAGGAAGTCCCCAGAGGACGTTGGCTGTACTGCTTGTATAATTGAGGTTCCCGGTGCTACTTCTATGCCATTAGCCTGCTAATAGATTGACTGCAGGCCAAAGATTTAAGTGTCTGCTATATCTTGCGTCCAATATAATATATAAGTTAGTTTCCTTTTAATTTTGCAGTATTAGGATCAGTGAGACATACAAATCCATTTATGTCTGCATGTAATGTGTTATATTTTTAAACATTTATCTCAATTAATTTATGCTAATAAACAGTTCTCTCCCATTACAGGTGACTTATCATAAAGCATTGCCTCCTTCAGCCTGGCTTGAGTCCAGGGCTTCTGATAAATCCAAGACTCCAGTAATACTGTGTAATTAATCAGTATGAGGTAAGATCGGCAATACCTGTTTAATGACGGGAATTCAAGTTTCATGCTTTATATTCAGAAAAAATACAGACTTTCAGATCGCTCAATGTTTTTTTATGATGGGTTTGGGCGGTTTCTGTCACAGTATAGCATTAATCACAGACAGCTGCAAATAGGACTTAAAGCCCAGGCTGATTTGAAGTAGTTAAATTCTGGGGAAGACAGAACAATCAGTCCAATTTGGAACATATCTCATCCCTGCGTTCTGTTTTTCTCTTATTTTCATTTTGTAGTTCTACATCTCGAAGTTACGCCTTGAGTTCCATCCAGGAGAGAACTGACAAATCTCCCTCCACCAAATGGATGACTTTGAGTTGCTGGCAGCCTTTCTGTCAGTGAATCAAGCACTTGGCTGCTTGAACTGCTGTAGACATTTTCTTAAATGTAAAATATAGAGTAATTTTAACTTTAGGCCACAGCTTATCAATTCATGTGCATGGTGTTCATATAAGCAGCAGCCAAATGAACTGCCAACGTTTTTCTATTATACAGACATTAATCTGTTGATTGCTTGTCTACGCTTTCCTCATTAACCGGTGTTCAGCTTCCAGCCTGTTGTCTGGATTGGCACACCTTTCCCAATATTGTTGTCGGAATGCTAACTTGACTTTTCCTGAACAAAATCATATTTTTTGCATTGTAAAGGTCTACACATGTCGTGTAATGCAAAAAATCTAGATGGATATATCAAATAACTGGCTAATCAACTGATTACTTGAGAGCTGCGGTGCATCTGTAGTCTGCATAATGATTTCAACACTTCACATGTATGAAATTCTGGGGTCCTTTACTTCACATCACTGGATTACAGCTAAATCTGAGTTTGTTGTATTAACAATTGGTTTCATTGAGGCTTAGGCCACAGATGCTTTGAAAGGTCACTGTCCGTGTGGAATTTTACACATTCTCCACGTGTCTGCGTGGGTTTCACCCCCACAACCCAAAGGTGTGCAGGTTAGGTGGATTGGCCACGCAAAATTGTCCCTTAATTGGGGAAAAAAAAGTAATTGGGTTCTCTAAATTTAATTTAAAAAACACAGATGCTTTAAAAGACATTTCCTCAAAGTTTTTTTTTAATAAATGTTTTTATTAAAGCTTTTTCCAACCAACGTTTTTACATAACAAAAATAAACGAGAATTATTAAACAAAACAAGGTGGGTGTTATCTTTATACAGAACAAAGTTCACATTATATCGCCAAGGGCAGGCAGCTGATCACGAATGTGAGGCGGTTCCTGAACAGTATCATGATGCCCTCGGATCCTCTCTCAATCACCCCCGGGACACAGTCCTCTATTCTGGTGGCTAGAATTTTTGCCAACAATTTAGCGTCTACATTCAGGATCTATATCAGCCTGTAGGACCCACAGTGGAGTGGATCCTTCTCTTTGTTCAAAATAAGCAAAATCAATGCCTGTGACATAGTCGGGGGGAGGGTCCCTCTCTCCTTTGCCTCATTAAAGGTTCTTAGCAGGAGTGGGCTCAGCAGCTCCGAGAACATCTTATAGAATTCTACAGGGAAGCCATCCGGCCCCGGGGCCTTGCCCAACTGCATGCTTGCCAGCCCCTTAACTACCTCCTCCAACTCAATCAGGGCCCCCAACCGCTCCACCCGCTCTGCTTCCACCCTCGGGAACCTCAATCGGTCCATAAATTGCTTCATTCCTTCTCCTCCCCTCGGGGATTCCGACTCGTATAGCTTCCCGTAGAACTCCCTGAAGACTTTGTTGACCCTCACTGGGCTCAACACCATGTTGCCTTCCTTATCCCGCACTGCCCCAATTTCCCGAGCCGCCTCCCCCCTGCGCAATTGGTGTGCCAACATCCTACTCGCCTTATCCCCATACTCGTAGACTGCCCCTTTCACTTTCCTCAACTGTGCCTCCGTCTTCCCCGTGGTCAGCAAATTGAACTCTGCCTGCAGTTTCCGGCGCTCGTTTAGCAGCCCCCCCCCCCCCCCCCCCCGTGGCCTCCGCGTACTTCCTGTCCACCCTAAGTATCTCTCCCACCAGCCTCTCCCTCTCCGCCCTCTCCTTCTCCCTGTGTGGGACCTAATAGAAATTAACTCCCCCCTAATGACCGCCTTAAAATCCTCCCAAACTACTGCCACTGTTACCTCCCCTGTGTCATTCGCTTCCACATAGTTCTCGATGCTCCTCCTTATCCGCACACACACCTCTTCATCCGCCAGCAGCCCCACATCCAGTCCCCAGAGAGGGCGCTGCCCCCGCTTCGCCCCCAGTCACAGGTCCACCCAGTGCGGGGCATGGTCCGAGACCACAATGGCCGAGTATTCGACCCCCTCCACCCTCGGGATGAGCGCCCTGCTCAACACAAAGAAGTCTATCCACGAATAGACTTTATTGACATGGGAGAAAATGGAGAACTCCTTCGCCCTTGGCAGCGCCAATCTCCACGGGTCCACACCCCCCCATTTGGTCCATGAACTACCACAGGGCCCTGGCTGTTGCCGGCCTCTTTCCCGACCTGGACTTGGAATGGTCCAAGACCGGATCCAAGACCGTATTGAAGTCCCCTCCCATAATCAAGTTACTTGACTCCAAGTCCAGGATCCTACCCAAAACGCGCCTAATGAAGTCCGCATTGACCCAGTTCGGGGCACACATTCACTAACACAACTCGGGCCCCCTGCAGCTTGCTACTCACCATTATATACCTGCCCTCCTTGTCCCACGATGCTCCCCACCTCAAACGCCACACGTTTACTCACCAAAATTGCCATCCCTCTGGTCATTGAGTCTAACCCCGAGTGAAACACCTGGCCTCCCCATCCTCTCCTCAACCTCGACTGGTCAGCGAGTTTCAAGTGCGTCTCCTGCAACATGGCCACGTCCGCCTTCAACCCCTTTAGGTGCGAGAACACGCGGGACCTCTTGACCGGCCCATTCAGGCCCCTCATGTTCCACGTGAGCAGCCTGGTCGAGGGGTTGGCCACCCCTCCTCCCCCCTGCCGACTGGCCATCTCCTTTTTTTGGCCAGCCACGTGCCCGCACCTCCCGCTCACTCCAGCCCTCCCCTCGGCGGCCCCCCCAGCCCGACTCTCCATCCATTCCCCTCAACTGGCTCTACCTCAGTCAGCAAAACAGCACCCCTTCCCCCGCCCCGCTAATCCCCCCGCATCCCCCCTCTCTGCCAAGCATCCGCTTAGCTCTGATTTCCCCCCCCATTGCGCTTCCATAGTTCAGCTCACCCATGCTAACCCCGGCCGTTCCCGCCTCTATCCCCCGACCTTAGTCTTGTCACCTCTTTCGGGCCACTCAGTTCCGCCCTCCCCCCGGATCTTCTCAGCCTTCTTTCCCACGATTGCACGTCTGACGGCCCCACTCCTGGTTCTCTCCATACAGCACCGGGGGGGAACCTCTCCAGTGTCCATTCCCACACTGGTCTCTGCCTCCAAGTGCCGCTGCCACCCCGTTTAGTGGCCCAAAATCCCGATCTCAGCGGGAGCTGCCGTGAACACGACCCAGCAGGTCATGGTTGCCACCGGAAGTCGCCATTTGCTCAAAGTTTCACACAAACAGTGTATTAGTATGTGAGTGTGTACATTTTATTCTTGGAATTAGTACTTTAAAATAACCCTGCAGCAAAGCCTTTTTACTTAAACAAGAAAGGTTAGTTTATTTCACAAAGCTCTGGAATTTACTTAAGAAACAATTGACGCCAACAGATGCATGACGGTTACTTACAGATGAAGGTAAAAAAAACTTATATTCGAATCATGTTCAGCCTCTATTGTTCAGTACAGGCCTACTAATATGAAGTTGAGATTTGCATTATCTGAATTGAAGTTATGAGGTTGTAGGATTGTCTGCACAGCTGTGATGCCTCCCACTGTTGAATGCCCAGAGGCTACTTTCACAGGATAACCTAGTAGCTAGCATCAGTTTTACAGGGAGGAGATAAGATTCCTTGCTTCTGGTTCTGCAGGCATGGTACCTTTAACCACCTAGTTATTTTTTCTGGAAAGGCTCTCTTTGTCTCTCCCTGTATCAAGAAATTTGTCTTCAAGGTGTTTTTCTCATGATGTTTCAGGATAGTTCTCTTTCCCGAGGCAGCTTCCTGCCTTTGCAATATATTCGGCAGGAAAACACTGAATTATGCTCCCAAATAAAGAAACTGGTTAGCCCAAGTCTGGGTCTTATCTTAGCCAATGTCTTATTAGATGAGATCATTAAATTTTATGTCCTAGCCATTAACTTGAATAGTCCAATTCTTGCATATTTGATATGATGTGAAGAGACCTTCACACCTCTAGGTCCCTCATCAGCTGTTCATGGGGGAAAACCATCAAGTAAATGGATCTTATTTACACTGGTCAAGCACTCATTGAATTTCAAAAGTCTATTCATGTCTGGATATGCCTGCTTGTAATCCACTCGGAGTCTTCCCAAAGCCTGACAGCATTGTCGTTGTAATGTCAGCTGACTCTTAGCAGTTATTTTAAGGCCCACCACATATATTTTTAAAAGAGAATACACTGTTTTTTTTTACAGAACCGGCAACCTCGCAACTACACACCAGGACACTTGTATATCCAGCAGATAGATTGACGAGGTTGTTAAATCTTATGAGAGGCCTCTTCCTAATGAGATCTGGATCTTATCCTCATTGAACGATTCTTGATTTGCATATTTATGACTGCGCTGGATTATCCCAAGGCTCTAGATCAAATACCCGTGCCTGTCAGACCTTGCCTTGGCACCATTTAGCTCTGGTCCACACAAACATGGACCAGGTGTAACAGCAGCTTGGGGTGTGTCCCAGGCCATTAGAGGCCCATTGGCATTGCCATCCTGTTACTTTGGCACTGCCACCAGGACACCCTGGCAGTGTCACCATGACAATGCCCATGTCTTCCTAGCAGAGCCACCTGGGCACCCTGGCAGTGCCACGATGGACGTGCCCATGTTATCCTGGCAGTGTCACCCTGGAAGTGCCCCTGCCATCGTTGCAGTGCCATCCAGGCCTCCTGCACTTACAGGATGACATAGACAGTAACAGGGTGGCACAGCCAGAGTGCCCTGATGGCAGCATCAAGGTACCAGGCTGACAGTGCCCAGATGTCAGGTTGGCACTGTCATAATATACATCCATGTATATGATGGAGTGCAGACAGGCAGTGATTGACACACAGGATGACCAGTGAGCACATAGAACACAGCAGCCAATCACCAGACAGGACACGGCCACTATAAAGCCAGAGGGCACCAGTTTTCCCGCTCTCTCGGGATCCAGCCTCTGAGACAGACAGTGCTCGTGAGCAGCAGCTAGTACAAACACCATGTGGTAGTCAGTTAGTCTGGTCAGGTTAGCCTCAGGTCTCCAGTCAAGCCAGCATAGCGCCAACCCACAGTTCAGCATGTATTATAGTTAGTTGTTCAATAAAATCGTGTTGCATCTCTTCAAGTGTTGGAAGCCTGTCTCTCTCTACACTGCATTAAACGCAGTCCACATAGACCCAGCTTACCCAACACATCATGGTACCAGTGAGTAATGCTGAAGTTTGACAGACCTACCTTTGACCAGCGATCAGCCATCCGGTAACATGGACAGCGTCCGCCCTCCTCCGCAGCTCCGCATCGCCGGCAACCTCGGTGCTAACTGGAAGATTTTCAAACAGAAGTTCCAGCTCTATCTTGAAGCCACCGACCACGAGGCTGCATCAGATGCCAGGAAGATCGCACTCTTCCTTTCTACAGCCGGGGACAACACTACCCACATCTTTAACTCCCTCACCTTTGCTGAAGGCGAAGACAAGACAAAGTTTAAAACAGTCCTGCTGAAGTTCGACAGCCACTGCGACATTGAGGTCAATGAGAGCTTTGAATGGCACGTTTTCCAGCAGAAGCTTCAGGGTAAGGATGAACCTTTTCAGTAATTTTTAACCCATCTCCACATCCTCGCGCAGTCCTGCAACTATGACTCGACAACTGATTCCATGATCCGGGATCAGATCGTTTTCGCGGTCCACTCCAATTCCCTTCGCCAGCAGCTCCTAAAAGTTAAGCTGCTCACCCTTACCATCGCTATCGAAACCTGTGTCCTCCATGAGCACGCTAACAACCGGTACTCCCACGTCAAGGCGGCAGAAACAGCAAGGCGAAACCCCCACGATGGGTACAGGCCATCAAACAAATGCAGGGCCTGAGTCTGGATGAGATTGGACATTTCGCGCGCTTTTCCCGGGCTCCAGCGCATGCATGCCACGACTGAGGGGACGGCGAGACCGACGAACAGCCCGCGCAAGTGTGCACGTCGTTCGACCGCACTGCGCATGCACGGTGGCGCACGGAACGTTCAGACGTCAGCGTCATGACGTGTTCCAATTGTGGCTCCGCCCATTTAAAGCGGCAATGTCCGGCAAACTCTCGACACTGTCGCCAGTGTGGCAAGCTTGGCCACTACGCAGCCCTATGCAGATCTGCTCCACTGCCCAGCACACAGTGATCCCAGCCACAGCGCAGGAGCGTCCGATCAGTACAACAGCCCGTGACAGAATCCGACCCCGACAGTCTACCAGATCACGACGCTGAGGGCCTCAAAGCCCCATTCCGGGTGGGCATCATCACTAAGCATGCGCTGCCTTTCTCAACGATGGTGAAACAACTCCAAATCCTGAGCATTGATCCGGACGACGAGTGGTGTGCCACCCTTACGGTTAACAAAGCTCGCATACATTTCAAGCTGGACAGCGGTGCTTCAGCAAATCTCATTTCAAAATCTGACCTCGACACCATCGGCGTCAGACCAAGCATTCTTCCACCGGCCTGCCAGCTCCTCGAATACAATGGCAATGCCATTTCTGCCAGTGGCTCATGCCAGCTTGCCAATAGGTCATTAAAAGCAACGCTGCGATTTGAAATTGTAGGAACTAACAGAGCTTCCCTGCTCGGTGCTCGGGCCTGCAAACTCCTGAACCTAGTTCAGCGGGTTCACACCATGTCGTCCGCACAGGCAACAGCCTCACCAGACGATAACTTCCAGGTTCAACTCGATGACATCATCGCGCAATACCATAGCGTGTTCGAAGGTATGGGCACACTCCCATACCGATACAAAATCCTATTGAAGCCAAATGCCACCCCTGTGGTTCACGCACCGCGTCGGGTGCTGGCACCCCTCAAGGACCGCCTCAAACAGCAGCTGCAAGACCTCCAGGACCAGGGTGTAATTTCAAAGATCACGGAACCCACGGACTTGGTTAGCTCCATGGTTTGCGTCAAGAAGCCGTCAGGGGAACTTCGAATCTGTATCGACCCCAAAGATTTGAACCGCCACATCATGAGGGAACACTACCCAATACCTAAACAAGAAGAACTAACCAGCGAAATGGCTCATGCCAAATTCTTCATGAAGCTGGATGCCTCCAAGTGGTTTTGACAAATACAGCTGAACGCATCCAGTCGCAAGCTGTGCACATTCAACACCCCGTTTGGTCGTTACTGTTACAACCGAATGCCCTTTGGCATCATCTCCGCCTCAGAGGTGTTCCACCGCATAAAGGAACAAATGATGGAGGGTATCGAGGGTAACGATGTCATAATCTGGTCCACAACTCCTCAAGAACACATCAATCGCCTCAAGCGGATGTTCCACAGGATCCACGAGCATGGCCTCCGTCAACAGAGCCAAATGCTCGTTCGGTCAATCAGAAATCAAATTCCTTGGCGACCACATTTTGCAGCACGGCATGCAGCCAGATACGGACAAGGTTTCGACGATCAACGCCATGAAGACCCCGGAGGCCAAGAAGGCGGTCCTCCGCTTCCTAGGGATGGTCAACTTCCTTGGGAAGTTTATCCCCAACCTGGCGTCACACACCACAGCTCTCCGCCATCTCATTAAAAAAATTATGGACTTCCAGTGGCTACCCGCTCATGAGCAAGAGTGACGTGAGCTAAGGGCAAAACTTACCAGGGCCCTGGTGCTGGCGTTTTTCGACCCCGCCAAGGAAACAAAAATATCCACCGATGCAAGCCAGGCTGGCATTGGGGCAGTGCTCCTCCAAAGGGATGACTCCTCCTCCTGGGCCCCAGTTGCATATGCCTCGAGAGCCATGACGCCCACTGGGCAACGATACCCTCAGATTGAAAAAGAATGCCTGGGCCTCCTTACAGGGATCGACAAGTTCCATGATTATGTGTATGGCCTCCCCAAATTCACGGTCAAGACGGCCCACAGGCCATTGGTTCACATCATCCAAAAAGACCTCAATGACATGATGCCATGGTTGCAATACAACCTCCTCAAGCTCTGCCGCTATGATTTCGACCTGGTGTATACCCCGGGCAAAGAGCTCATTGTTGCCGATGCACTCTCCAGATCTATCACCACACCGTGTGAGCAGACTGACTTTGTCTGTCAAATAGACGCGCAGGTGCAATTCTGTGCCTCCAACGTTCCGGCCACTGATGAGAGGGTCATGCAAATTTGCAAGGAGACGGCCAGGGATCCTCTGCTCCAGCGGGTGATGCAGCACCTCACGAATGGTTGTCAAAAGGGGCAGTGTCCCCAGTTTTATAATGTCAAGGTCGATCTAACGGTGGTAGACGGCATCCTTATGAAGCTTGACAGAATTGTGATCCCACAGAGAATGCGAGATTTGGTTCTTGTCCAAATCCACAAGGGTCACCTGGGGGTTGAAAAATGTCGCCGTCGAGCCAGAGAGGCAGTGTACTGGCCAGGGATCAGCCAAGATGTCGCCAATACGGTCTTCAATTGCCCGCGTGTCAAAAATTCCAGTCGGCCCAGCGTAAAGAGACTCTACAGCCGCATGAAATGGTGACCTCCCCATGGTCCAAAGTTTGTGTTGACCTGTTCCACGCCAAGGGGCGTGACAATCTCCTCCTGGTGGACTACCTTTCCAACTGCCCCGAAGTGGTCAGACTGTCTGACCTCACGTCGGCAGCGGTAATCAAGGCATGCAAGGGAACTTTTGCCCGACATGGGATCCCACTCACGGTGATGAGTATCAACGGCCCCTGTTTCTTCAGCCAGGTGTGGTCCGATTTTGCTCGGCTGTACAACTTTCGGCACGTCACATCCAGCCCCCACTACCCCCAGTCGAATGGGAAGGCCGAAAAAGGTGTCCACATCGTTAAAAGACTATTGTGCAAAGCTGCTGACTCAGGTTCTGATTTCAACCTGGCGCTGTTGGCCTATAGAGCGACCCCTCTGTCCACTGGGCTGTCCCCAGCGCAGCTCCTCATGAACCGCACACTGCGAACGACGGTGCCGGCGATCCACGTTCCGGACCTTGACAACTTCCCGGTCATACAGAGGATGCAGCAGTCTCGGGCCCAATGCAAGTCAGCGTACGACGCCCATGCCACAGATCCCCCCCGAGCTGGTCCCTGCTGACCAAGTTCGTGTTCAGCTGCCTGACGGTGGCTGGACCGCCACGGCTGTGGTGATCAAGCAAGTGGGCCCGCGATCGTTCCTCGTCCGCATGCCTGATGGCTCCTTTCTCTGGCGTAACAGGCGGGCTCTGCGCAGACTTCCACGCCCGCCACCCGACCGTGATGTCCTGCCTCGCACACTGCTTCCTCAGGACGCACCCTTCCACGAGGCCACCGATCTGCCAGTTATTCTACCGAGCTCTACGACCACCGCATTGGAGGCAGTTCCACCCATTCAGGTGCAGGCGGCCCCTGACCCACCTTTGAGGCGGTCAACCAGAATTCGTTGCCCGCCACAGAGAGTGAATTTATAGACTGAATGTTCTATCATCGTTTTGACATCTGTACATATCGTTTTTTTCTCATGTGTTATCTGCCCTCTATCTGCACTGGACACCTTCCCATGTATATAAGTTAGCATATTCTATATATAGTCAAGTTCCTGTACTCATATTCATTATTTATTGACCTGAACACATATGTTTTAAAAAAAGGGGGGGAGATGTCATAATATACATCCATGTATATGATGGAGTGCAGACAGGCAGTGATTGACACACAGGATGACCAGTGAGCACACAGTACACAGCAGCCAATCACCAGACAGGACACAACCACTATAAAGCCAGAGGGCACCAGTTTTCCCGCTCTCTCGTGATCCAGCCTCTGAGACAGTCAGAGCTCGTGAGCAGCAGCTAGAACAAACACCATGTGGTAGTCAGTTAGTCTGGTCAGGTTAGCCTCAGGTCTCCAGTCAAGTCAGCATAGTGTCAACCCACAGTTCAGCATGTATTATAGTTGGTTGTTCAATAAAATCATGTTGCATCTCTTCAAGTGTTGGAAGTCTGTCTCTCTCTCTACAATGCATCAAACGCTGTCCACATAGACCCAGCTTACCCAACACATCGGGCATTGTCAGGGATCGGGTCCATGGTTGCCCTATCCTAATGAGAGGGGTGGGGGAGGGGGGGAGAGGTGAGAGGGGGGCTTGTGGACCCCCTTACAGGTTAATTGGAGTGTTGAGGGTTCCGGAGGCTGCGGTGCTGATGTACCATCAATTCACTACAAGACAATGACAGCGAGTGAACATAGGCTTTATTTTCCAAGAACTTGCCTGCCTGTGACTGCTGTAACAACTGAGCGACCCCCCCAGGCGGCTGGTCTATTACCGTCCAGGGGGCGGAGCCAGAGGTGGAACCCATCAGGGTTCCAGTACAATACATGGAAGGAGATCATATTACCATTCCCTGACCACAGGCCACAGTACTTTCCAGACAACTTACATTATTGTGAATACATTCACCACAGGTGCGTGTCCCATTTGATAGCAGGGTCATTCTGGGTGCTGCAGGTGCCCACTAACATCCCACTAAACGTACCCAAAATGGGACTCTGTTTATTTCCAGTTAAACCACACCCTACATTTTGCAACATGAGAAAAACTGTACGAGCAGAAGGAAACATGCGCAGATACCTGAATGTGCTCAGAAGATCGGCACTCAGCAAAAGGGTTAAACTAATCTCCAGCAGAGAAACACTTGATGCACCGATTATTTCTCTTACTTTGTTTTACAACATTTAGCATAACTCTTATAAACATTTATCCAATCATAGCTAGTGATATGTTTAATGCAGGTTATTGCCAAGGGCTCAGTATTTTACAATCTTTTGATATTTATGCTGAAAAGGGGTTGACAACTTGCTAAAATGTCAATTCTATGTTGATGCTTCAACATTCATTAAAGCTGATGACAAATACAACTGTGATGTGGATTCCAGAACACCAGTTTTAGATGGTGCTATGCAAAAATGTATTCTTTGGAATTATATTAATAACTTAAATCCAAAATAGAGCTCTTTGCAACCAAAATATATTCCCTTTAATGTCTTGAACACCTTGAAGACAAAATGCTTCCAACAGAGAGAAAATATGAGGGTGTTCCAGAAAAAAACATTTGCTGGTCTGCTATAAAATAACTGGGGCGCTAAAGGTGCCATGCCTGCCTCCCTGTAAAACTGATTCCATCTACTAAGCTTGCCCGTGAAAGTAACCTCTGGCCCTTCAACAGTGGGAGATATCACAGATGCAGAGACAATCCTGCAACCTCAAAATCTTCACTTCAGCCAATGCAAAATCTCAACTTTATATTTCCAGGCTGTTGCTGACTGCTGGGCAGACAGAGCCACAAGGCAGGCAGAATGAAGCACAACATGCAAATTGGCTTTCCAAAAGGCCGATTCAGTGATTTCACCAGAGAGCCAGGGTTGACCTCTCGAATTCAGTGAGGTCAGCTCATTATTGTAATTTGAATGTGCTGCCTGAACGTTCTCCGTGAGCTCAGGGCATGCAATGAATGGAGGGGGTGGGGAATCACGAGAGCTGCTCCATTTTAGTTTCAAGCACAGTTAGGGAAGCTCCACAGGGGCACATAAGCTTTTGTATTGTGTGAGACTGAGGCAGGTGGTTTGTAAACTCGGTCACGAGGTTTTCTCGTAGGCCAGATCAAATCATTCCTGTCTGTCTGAGTTTCTGCTGATCGCAATGATATTAGGTGATAATAGCTTGGATATTCTGCTTGAAGAGGTGCAAACTAGACATATTAAGGCGCCCTTCTCTGTGCTACCATGTTTGTCAACTTACGGGCACTGACCCACGTTCTGAGCAATCTGTTTCTGCCTGGTAATTTCTGACGATTCCAAATATGGCAGGATGTTGCTGATGGAATGAATCCTTTGTCAGATCAGATGAGCACCAAGTTGTCAGAGGTCAAGATGTGCCAAGGTAAGACTGCCCACAGTTTAACATCTCAAATTAACCCTATAGACATCTGGGCATGTTACAATGCCCGTGCCCTGAAATTGACACCACATGAATGTAACACTGTTGGAATCTCTGGCACGATCACCCTAATATTTACCTCTACACAATGCCAAATCCAGAGAATTCCAGGTCAATCTTTGTGGCTGGCATTTATGAGACCAGAAGACATTGGAGAAGAATTCAGCCATTCAGCCCATCAAGTCTACTCCGCCATTCAATCGTGACTGATATTTTTCTCATCCCCATTCTCCTGCCTTCTCCCCATAACCCCTGATCCCCTTATTAACCAGGAGTCTATCTAGCTCTGTCTTAAAGGCACTCAGTGATTTGGCCTCCACAGCCTTCTGCGGCAAAGAGTTCCACAGATTCACCACCCTCTGGCTGAAGAAATTCCTCCTCATCTCTGCTTTAAAGGATCGTCCCTTTAAAGATGTCTCTCACGTTAATGGAAATTATCAGATGTATGGCTGTTAAGCTGCCACTTGAAACTTTTTTTCTGCTGCTTTGGTCACTCAATTACATGAGATGGGTGGGAGGCTGCGAATAGACTGAGCCCCATTTTCCTGATGGATGGGATGATTACAAGGGACTGTCCGGAGTGAGAAATCAACTTGAACAGTGAAAACTGGAGAAATTTTAACTACCAGGCCTTGTTTCCATATGGAAATACTGACCCCTGCCTCAAGCAGGCAGAAAATCACTGCCTGTTCGACAGGCGGAAACAAAAATTCAGGCGGTAGTTGACCGCCACCAAGGAGCTACTAGGATGTTCCTTGACAGTCAGATAGGTGGTGTGAGAGAGGGACATGATGACAGTCAAGTGAGGGCGGTCATAGAATCACAGAATTGTTATGGTGTAGAAGGAGGCCATTTGGCCCATTATGTCTGCACTGACTCTCCAAACAAGCATTCTGATTTTGTGTCATTCTCCTACCTTTTCCTCGTATCACTGCACTTATTGTTCTAGTGAAATAATCATGTAATGCACTCCTGAATGTCTCGATTGAAAGGAAAGTGAGACCCAAGGGTCCCTCGTGAGGCCCTTAGGAGCCCTCCTGCTCATCCTTTCCCACAAAAAACCTAAAATAATGTTTCCAAAATTAATCTTTTAGCCTTTTCCAACCTGACATTCAGCTTTTGATTGATTTGGCCTTATTAGCAAAGCACCATTGCATCTTTGCTGAGGACTTCAATCCAAAAATAAGGACTATAAGGGACCCCATGACTTTGTTAGAGCCCAATTTACACAATTAAAGAGGACCATTCACCTGAGAGGGTGCAGGGTTGGAGTTGCAAGTTGGCTGCCATCCATCAGCCCTTGGAAGCATCCACCACCTCCCCTCCCATCATCCCTGTATTAAGGGCCAGGTTTTAGAGAACACCAAAGTATATAATTGAGTTCACCTGACCCACAACTTTTAATAGATTTTGGTTATGGGAAGCACAAGGGCCCACTTTACAGGTGTGATGCAACAGAGATCTAGAATATGTTTAAACCAGGACAATGTTCATTCTATGAATTCAGTTAACACTTTATAAACACACAGTGAACAGTTTATCGACTACCAACACTTTTAATCCTCACAAATACAATACTCTACAGGTAACCCTTAATAACTTTCCCAACAACATCCATAAGTCAAACGACAGCAGGTTTGGAATCTCTACAGAAAGTAGGTATCACTTTTAAAGTAGCAAGTGATCTGAACACCTTTTGAACACACAGAGAGAAAGAGACTCTAACATCCTTGTAGTCTGAATACAGCTTTCAACTGAAAACAAAACTAAGACACACAGTAGCTTTCAGCTCAAAACGGAAGTAAAAGACAGAATCACATTCCAGCTCCACCCACACAATGACATCACTGTAGCCATTTAATAAAACACACTTTTCTTAAAGGGACTCTCACATGACACCTGCTCCTGACTGCAGTAGACATCAAGTGGCGGAGAATGAATGGCAGCCCCACATCTTGTTATGAGATCCATGAGTCAGGAACAAACTTGCTGCTGTGTGGGTTTCATCATAGAGGGGAGATCACAAGTGAGCATCTTTTTCATCCAGTTGCCTTAAAATTTTTAGTGTGTCCCTTTAGTTGCTCACTTGTGCTGACCTTGACCTCCATCCACCTGAAAAGACTCCTCCTCCCCCTCCCACTTTGAGGGATCTCACTGACTAACAGCATGGTCAGGGTCAAATTTTAAAATGGTGTGCATCACCTTGCAGATTTGGTCAACTACCTTCTACTCTCACCTTGTCACCCACCAATTTCCTGCCACCTTTGACCCAGCCAATATCACCATTCATCTCCCCCGTTACCCTGAACTCCACCACGATCAGTCTTCCCTCCCCTCAGAGCTAACACCCATTACCGTCCCCATGCCCAACCCGACCCTGCCCCCTTCTGTTAACCGAGCCATCTGCAGTACCCTTGAGGAGACCTTCACCTTCCACCCTACTATATCCCACTCCCCTCTCTAACTGTGGCTGTCCCCACATATCACCGGGACCCGGAGTTCATCCCCCTGGACCTCACTCTCAACACCATCAGCCCCGCCCACTAAGACAATTTTTCACCTCACCCCCTTTGACTCTGGACACTCTTTGCACCCCCCGCTTCCCCATTTAGCCTGCCTCCCATATCCAGCCTTGGTGTAGTTTTAGCTCCCTGCACTCGATATAAGTGAAGTTTTGTGAGGTCTGCAAGAAGGCGAAAGTAGCATCTACCGACCTCAAAATTGTGGAAGAGGTGAAGCTCATCTGGTACATGCTACTTATATACAGCTGTAAAACTAAATTTTTGCTGACAGGGAACTTAATTTGGAAGACAAATTAATTACAGCGATGTGGCGTTTTAATGAGCATGCATGAGATGCTAATACATATCAAAGGGCTTCCTGACATTGTTCGGAGGGAAGCTTGACCAGCCTGTAACTCACCATAAAAGTCAGTAAAACGGACAAGTCAGTTTGAATTCTCTTCCCCAGAGAGCAGTGAAAGCAGAGTTAGTGAATATTTATGGGCGGCACAGTAGCACAGTGGTTAGCACTGTTACTTCACAGCGGCAGGGGCCCAGGTTCAATTCCTGCTTGGGTCACTGTCTGCAAGCTCTCCCTGTGTCTGCATGGGTTTCCTCCGGGTGCTCCGGTTTCCTCCCACAAGTCCCAAGTGAATTGGAAATTCTGAATTCTCCCTCTGTGTACCCGAACAGGAGCCAGAGTGCGGCGACTTGGGGCTTTTCAGAGTAACTTCATTGCAGTGTTAATGTAAGCCCATTTGTGAAATTAATAAAGATTATTATTATAAAGATTATTATTTTTAAGGCAGAGAAAGATAGTTTCTTGACTAAAAAGGGAGTCAGAAGATATCGGGGAAGGCAGGAATGTGGAGTTGAGGCCATAATAAGATCAGCTATGATCTTATTGAATGGTGGCATAGACTCGAGGGGCTGAACAGTCGACTCCTACTCTGATTTGTATGTTCGGAGGCAGTGGTAATATCACAGGGCTAATAATCCAGAGACCCAGGGTAATGCTCTGGGAACTCAGGTGTCAATATCACAATGGCAGATAATTTGAATTCAATAAACATCTGAACTAAAAGTCTAATGATGACTATGAAAGCATTATTGTTTGTCATGAAAACCCATCTGGTTCACTAATGTCCTTTAGGGAAGTAAATCTGCTGTCTTTACCTGGTCCGGATGTTCAGCACCATTCGTGACTCCTCAGATACCGAAGCAGTCCATGTCCAAATGCAGCAAGACCTGGACCAGATCCAGGCTTGGGTTGACAAGTGGCAAGCAACATTCATAGAACAATGGGGCCTCACGGTAGCATGGTGGTTAGCATCAATGCTTCACAGCTCCAGGGTCCCAGGTTCGATTCCTGGCTGGGTCACTGTCTGTGTGGAGTCTGCACGTCCTCCCTGTGTGTGCGTGGGTTTCCTCCGGGTGCTCCGGTTTCCTCCCACAGTCCAAAGATGTGCGGGTTAGGTGGATTGGCCATGCTAAATTGCCCGTAGTGTAAAGGTTAATGGGGGGGATTGTTGGGTTAGGGGTATGTGGGTTTAAGTGGGGTGATCATTGCTCGGCACAACATCGAGGGCCGAAGGGCCTGTTCTATGTCTAATGGAACACTACAGCGCAGTACAGGCCATTCGGCGCTTGATGTTGCATTGACCTGTGAAACCAATCTAAAGCCCATCTACACTATTCCATTGTCATCCATATGTTTATCCAATGACCAGTTAAATGCCCTTAATGTTGGCGAGTCCACTACTGTTGCAGGCAGGGCATTTCCCACCCTTACTACTCTCTGAGTGAAGAACCTACCTCTGACATCTGTCCTATATTTATCTCCCCTCAATTTAAAGCTATGTCCCCTCGTGCTAGCCATCACCATCTGAGGAAAAGGGCTCTCACTATCCACCCTATCTAATCCTCTGATCATCTTGTATACCTCTATTAAGTCACCTCTTAACCTTCTTCTCTCTGATGAAAACAGCCTCAAGTCCCTCAGCCTTTCCTCATAAGATCTTCCCTCCATACCATGCAACATTCTGGTAAATCTCCTCTGCACCATTTCCAATGCTTCCACATCCTTCCTATAATACGGCGACCAGAATTGCACACAATACTCCAAATGTGGCCGCACCAGAGTTTTGTACAGCTGCAACATGACCTCATGGCTTCGAAACTCAATCCCTCTGCCAATAAAAGCTAACACACCGTATGCCTTCTTAACAACCCTATCAACCTGGGTGGCAACTTTCAGGGATTTATGTACATGGACACCGAGATCTCTCTGCTCATCCACACTACCAAGAATCTTACCATTAGCCCAGTACTCTGTATTCCTGTTACTCCTTCCAAAATGAATCACCTCACACTTCTGCATTAAACTCCATTTGCCACCTCTCAGCCCAGCTCTGCAGCTTATCTATGTCCCTCTGTTAGCTGCAACATTCTTCTGCACTATCCACAACTCCACCGGCTTTAGTGTCATCTGCAAGTCTACTCACCTATCCTTCTACGCCCTCCTCCAGGTCATTTATAAAAATAACAAACAGCAGTGGCCCCAAAACAGATCCTTGTGGTACACGACTAGTAACTGAACTCCAGGCTGAACATTTCCCATCAACCACCACCCTCTGTCTTCTTACAGCTAGCCAATTTCTGATCCAAGCCGCTAAATCACCCTCAATCCCATGCCTGTGTATTTTCTGCAATAGCCTAACGTGGGGAACCTTATCAAACGCTTTACTGGAATCCATATACACCATATCAACTGCTTTACCCTCATCCACCTGTTTGGTCACCTTCTCAAAGAGCTCAATAGGTTTGTGAGGCATGACCTACCCTTCACAAAACCGTGTTGACTATCCCTAATCAAATTATTCCTTTCTAGATGATTATAAATCCTATCTCTAATAATCCTTTCCAAGACTTTGCCCACAACAGAAGTAAGGCTCACTGGTTTATAGTTACTGGGGTTGTCTCTACTCCCCTTCTTGAACAAGGGGACAACATTTGCTATCCTCCAGTCTTCTGGCACAATTCCTGTAGAAAATGACGACAAAAGATCAAAGCCAAAGGCTCTGTAATCTCCTCCCTAGCTTCCCAGAGATCCAAGGATAAAACCCATCCAGCCCAGGGGATTTATCTATTTTCACACTTTCCAGAATTGCTAACACCTCCTCCTTATGAACCTTAATCCCGTCTAGTTTAGTAGCCTGTATCTCAGTATTCTCCTCGACAACATTGTCTTTTTCCTGTGTGAATACTGATGAAAAATATTCATTTAACGCCTCTCCTATCTCCTCGGACTCCATGCACAACTTCCCACTGCCCTCCTTGACTGGCATACTCTTACCTCAGTCATTCTTTTATTCCTGACATACCTATAGAAAGCTTTAGGGTTTTCCTTGATCCTACCTGCCAAGAGGACTTCTCATGTCCCCTCCTCGCTCTTCTCGCTTTAGGTCCTTCCTGGCTAACTTGTAACTTTCAAGTTCCTGAACTGAACATTCACGTCTCATCTTTACCTTTGAAGTGCTCAAGTGCCAGGCAATTACCATCTACAACAGAAAGCACCTAACAATCCCCCTTTGACATTTAGTGGCAATACCATCTCTGAAACCCCACTTACATCATACTGGAAGTTACTATTGACCAGAAACTGAACTGGACTTGTTATCTAAACTACAAAAACAGGTCAGAAATTTGGATTCCTGTGGTGAGTAACTCGCCTTCTGAACTGAATCAACTGGCATTTTGTCCACAAACATTCACTCACTACACCACCGACGCACAGCGGCAGCCATGTGTACCATCTACAAGATGCATTGCAGGAATGCAACAAAGCTGCTTCGACAGTGGTTTCTGAACCACAACCACTACGATCTAGAAGGGCAAGGCAGCAAATAACTGGGAACATCAAGACCTGAAAGTTTCCCTCCAAGTCAAACACCATCCTGACTTGGAAGTATATCGCTGTTCCTTCACTGTCGCGAGGGCAAAATCCTGGGATTCCCTTCCTAACAGCACGATGGGTGTACCTACACTAAATGGCCGGCAGCTGTTCTGGAAGGAGGCTCATCACCACCTTCTCGAGGGCAATTAGTGATGGGCAATAAATGTTGGCTTAGCCAGCAACTCCCACATTCCATAAATGAATTAAAAAGCAAAATTCCAACATTTTATCCTGTTGTCAAGAAATAGATTTTTTGCCTCATGACAGAATAAGTGTTCAACAACTTTAGACTGTGAATCTTCCCCACCATCTTGAGCCATTTTTAAATCCAAAGATTGTTTTGTCCCAATGCAACACTTCCCACAAACTATAATTCCCCACAGGGCCTTCTGTCACCTGTTCTTTAGGTTCCTTTCACTGAATACTAACCTTTGTCCTTTATGCAAATATCAGCATCTTCTATAGTCCTTGACACTGCTATTAATAGTTTCTTTGTCTTGTGCTCTAAACATCTGTATAATCTCTCCTAACTCACAGCTATCACTGACATTCTGTTTTGCTCCACCTGCTGCACTCCCTCTTAAACAGTATAAATCCACCACGGGCTGGATTCTCCTCAACCCTGTGCCGAAATCGCGTTCGACGCGGGGTCAGAGAATCGATGTTCCCGACCGTATCGGACCTGGTGCCGCTCTGGCTTGTCTCAGTCCGCGATTGTCTTTGTCCTCGAAATACGCAGAGCGGCTGGGGAGCCATTGCCGGAGGCCCTCCCAGCTATACTCTGATCCCGACCGGCCGAGTTCCCGATGGCGTGGAGCTGATGTGGTATAGCCGGTCGGGACTCTCGCGTGTCGCCTGCATACTCAGTCCGTGACCGCCCTGGTGGGGGGTGGGAGATCAAGCACCAGGGATGGCCCATATGTGCGATCGTGGCAGCGACCGGGCTGGTCTGATGCAGTGGCGCGTGGCTGATCGGGTGCGCGGGGGGGGGGCTTATTTGTTGGTCTTGGTCCACAGTCTGAGTCTGCCATGGCGCTCGGCACGGCCGCTAGAGGCCGTCGCCGTGCGCATGCGTAGACTGGGAAGTGCAGAGGCTCATATCTGCAGCCAAAGCTACGTGAAGCTCCCCAAGTCCCCGCTAGCCCTCTGCAGGTAAGTGAATAGCCGTTTATTTTTGGCAGGAAACTGGGGAGAGAAACACCAACGTTTTTACGCCGGCGTGGGGAATAGCCCCATTTTTGGAGAATCCAGCCCCACATTTCTCCCTCTCCTTAGCTCTGATGAAGCGCCACATGGACTCAGAACGTTGGGCGGTGTGGGGGGAGGATTTTCTGCTCCCATTTTCAGGGGTTAGGAACAGCAGAGAATCGCGCTGGAGTCCCAAAATAGTTTTTATGCCTGTGCAATTTTCCATTGCAATTGTCTCAACCTTCCACCAATGATGTAATGCGAATATTAACTTTCAAAGTTGGGATCCATTTAATTAATTTAATTTAAATGCCATTATCAGACAGTTACATCTGATAGACCCCGGTGTTAAATTCTCCATTCACATTGGCGTGGTGAATCACATTGCGTGCACCTGATGCGAAGAGCATGTCAGAGAGGCATGGGTGAGCACAGGCCCCTGGGGGAGAGGGTCATGCCCGGTCAAAACTCTGACACTGCCCCCTGGCACTGCTCTCTGCTTTTCCCACCCGAGATGACACTTTGTCAAAAGATGGCAAAATTCCGCCCATTAACACTGTTTCTCTCTTCACAGATGTTGTCAGACCTACTGAGTTTGTCCAGAATGTTCTGTTTTTATTATTATGGACAAATGGAGGTAATTTT
Source organism: Scyliorhinus canicula (assembly GCF_902713615.1). NCBI lineage: Eukaryota > Metazoa > Chordata > Chondrichthyes > Carcharhiniformes > Scyliorhinidae > Scyliorhinus > Scyliorhinus canicula. The sequence goes on from NC_052159.1 coordinate 104,895,161, forward strand.
AACCCCATCTGGCTGGTGTCAAATCAACAGGATTAGCTTCCATGTTACACCCCATCCAATAGCACTGGAAAGTAAAAAATGGAGTGCAAAACAGGTGTTCGATCTGATTCCCTCAGATGCCTGCAGGGCAAGTTAGATTAAATCAATAAAAGCAGAATACTGAGGATGCTGGAGCAGAGGTCTGAAATAAAAACAAACAGTGCTGGAACAACTCAGCAGGTGAACTGTGAGAAGGATGTATAGAATCTATAGAATCCCTGCAGTGCAGAAGGAGACCCTTCAGCCTATCAAGTTTGCACTGATCCTCTGAAATCACACCCGACCAAGGCCCATTTCCCCATCCTAACCCCACAACCCACTTAATCTGCACATCTTTGGACTGTGGGAGGAAACCAGAGCACCCGGAGGAAACTCACGCAGTCACGGGGAGAGAGCGCGAACTTCACACAGACAGTAACCCAAGATCAGCACTACCTACAGTGCCACCCTGCCACCCAGATATTGCAGCATCTCTGGGGGGAGAAACAGAATTAACGTTTTGACTCCAATATGACTCTCGGAACTGAAGAGAGGCAGAAGAAGATGTGTTTTGTGGCTGTTGAGGATTAGATTAAATCAATCTTTTAATATTTATCATTTGCTATGTTATGACAAGTTTGGCAGTTACTTTTCAGTGTAGTTGACTGTTTTTCTACATCTGTGGCGCTTCGAAAACTGATCTACGGTTATTTCATGTGTTATAGCTGTTCAACAATCCTAGTTATTGAGCCACTTGGCATCTCAAAAGAATAGACTAGCTTAATTTTGAAGTTGAAGAAAACAATACGCACAAACAGTGTTCTCCCTTTAAATTATCGCTCAACCAATTGCATTAAAAGAGATTAACGAGCTATTATCTCTCTGTGCAGCCTTGCTGGATGCAAAATGGCTGCCAAGGTTCCTATATTACAACATCAACTACTTTAAAGATGTGTCTCATTGTTTGTGAAGCACTTAGAGATGTTCTGAGCTCATTAAATGCAAGTTATTTCTTTTCTTTAACAAGGACAAACAATACTGCACATGCACAAGTTAATTATATAAGAGTTGGTTATCCATAGGACAAACAGCCAATGTCATGTTTTACTTCCCAGGAGATGCAACTGCTGCCATCAAATTGCTATCGATTTACTATCAACTGTAAATATACTTGCGAATTATATGACTGTTATATATTCACTGGTTAATATTCTGTTCAGTAATTTTGCTTATTAGTTGAAGTCTAAATCAAGGTCTAATGTTCTCTGTAACTTATCCAAGACAGTAGAAAATTCATGTGGGCATTTAAGTAGGTCCAGTCAATAAAACAATTGAAAGCAAGGTTTTATGCTCTTTATCAGAAAGGTATCCAAATAGCCAAACTCTTCCTCGGAGGAGCTAAGACTCACCTGTAAGAGTAATCTTTTTTGTTGAGAAGGGTAATGATGGTAGTTTTGAGGGCGAGAGGGACAGGAGGAAGGGAGGGAATGGTTAATAATATTGGCTAACATAAGGGCCAGGATCGGGAAGTTGGACTAATGGCAGTTTAGTGAGAAATGGATTGAGCTGCAGGGACTTAATCTCATGGAAAAATTAGCCTGGGGAGCACATTAAGAAACTGGAGAAAGATGTGAGTTCAGGGCTAGGGAGGGGGCACAACTGTAAGCAGTAGATAGGGAATGGAGGGACATGGGTGAAGCTCCTGGTAGGATGGTTGTAATCTGAGTGACAAAGTTCTTGATTTTCTTGCTCTTATTGTTGGGAGGGGGGGGGGAAGAGTTTTTTAAAAAATGCCAATCATATTTTTATTCCAAGTGCTATGGTGCTATGATAGGGAGATGTTAGGAAAGCGGATTGGGAAATGGGATCGAAGATGCAGTGGGTTAACAGATTGAAGGTAAAACTGCTAGCAGTGAGTCAGATATATACACCCACACCTGACCTGAGTTACATTGTCCCATTCAGACTTAAACTCATTAGTGGGAATAAACAGGATACCCCTGTTCAGCTGGGGTGATTCACTCAAGATCCATTATTCTCTGGGGCATTCTGATCTGACCTGCTATTAGCTCATTATAGAGTCGGATAGCCTCTTTTGGCCATACATTTTTGGTTAATTACACATTCATAGCATGGCTCTGTTCTTTTGGGTAAATGGGAGTAGACAACCAAAAGCCCAGATAACGTGATGAATTCAAGATTAGACATGCCTGGACAGAACCATCTTTGTGGGATTGGGTGGAGTTCAGAGAGAAAAAAAGAATTCTGTTCAAACAGGTGAAGGCAGAAGGATTTGGAAAGCCCCCAGAAGAGGTCATAAAACGCTTCCACAGGGACTGGTTTTTGAAAAGGGGTCTGACGGGCCACTCTAACAACAGGAATATGTTCTGTGCAAGTATCGTTGTTGCCTGCTTGCCTGTCTACATGGAGTTGAGAGCTGTATGTGCTGTTTAATGGGAAGTTGTGTGCTAGGGTTAAAAGATACACTTAAGATGTTCTTGTTAGGTTTGAAGTTTAAAAGTTTAAATGTTGTTTTTCTTTTGTTTTAATAAAGTTTTGTTCGTAAAAATAACCAAGCCCGATTTTTTATGCAATCACTCCTGGAGTGAATCGATCTTTCCGTACAGTCTGAAAATGTAAATACTGTAGCAGTTCTGGTCCAGTATCTTAGCCACTGTTGGGATTTGACCAGGTGTCTGTAACACCAGGTTATACTGGAACAGTGAACAGTTCGAGTAATTGAGAGCAAAACCCAACGTCATTAAAGGACAAGTAGTCAGAGGATCAAGTATGGAGGAGGTGGGGGTGGGGGGGGGGGGAGTGAGGGGTTCAGTGTAGTAGATCTGAGGGTCAGTTCTATAATTGCCGAGGCGTTAGACTAGGATTTTACTGTTTAACATCTCATGGAAAACTATTCAGGTAAGATACACGGAACTGTCTAAAGTCTCTGACTTGAACTCAGAGTTGGGTACTTTTGTGGATGGTCCTGGAGAGAAGGGGACTAGTCCTTGTCCCTCAGATAAGTTTCAGAAATCTGTATTCCTCCAATTCTGGCCTACTGTATATCCTACTCCCTTCATCCACTGTTGGCAGCTGTGCCTTCGTCCACCTAGATTCTCATCTCTGGAATTCTGCTTCTCCACATCTTTCCTTGAAGATACTGCTTAAAACCCACCTCATTGACCAAGGTTTTGTTCACCTACCCTATTGCCTCTTTCCTTATCTTGCATCAATTTCTATCTGGCTTTCATGCTGTGAAGTGCCCTGTAAAAGAAATGAATAATGGATCCTAACAATTTCACTATAAACCCCATAATAGAGTGACTGATAGATAGCAGGCACTGACATAGACCACAGGCTGGTATCTTTTAAAAAAAAATAATTTTAGAGTACCCACTAAATTTTTCCAATTAAGGGGCAATTTAGCGTGGCCAATCCACCTACCCTGCACATCTTTGGGTTGTGGGGGTGAAACCCACAAACACGGGGAGAATGTGCAAACTCCACACGGACAGTGACCCAGAGCCGGGATTGATCCTGGGACCTTGGCGCCGTGAGGCATCAGGGCTAACCCACTGTGCCACCGTGCTGCCCTAGACTGGTGTCTTTGAGTTTGACTGGGTGCTGGTGCAATCGCTTAGCTGTTGTGAATAGCAGACACTTTCAATAAAGCAGAAATGCGATGAAGAAGGTGCCTCATATGGCCCCATTACTCTATCTAATTGCCAGTAGTCGGCACGGTAGCACACTGGGTAGCACTGTTGCTTCACAGCGCCAGGGCCCCAGGTTCGATTCCCGACTTGGGTTATGTCTGTGCAGAGTCTGCAAGTTCTCCCCGTGTCTGCGTGGGTTTCCTCCGGGTGCTCCGGTTTCCTCCCACAGGTCCCGAAAGACGTGCTTGTTAGGTGAATTGGACATTCTGAATTCTCCCTGTTACCCAAACAGGCGCCAGAGTGTGGCAACTTGGGGCTTTTCACAATAACTTCATTGCAGTGTTAATGTAAGCCTACTTGTGACAATAAAGAGTATTATTATTAGTCAGGCTGGGCCTGCATTCCAGGACTGCCTAATTCAAGATGGTTTCCAGATAAATCAGACATATTGGTAAACAGTTTGAGGAATCCATGTTGCCGTTTGATATTTGATTTTTTTTGTCTTGTTTTATTCTGAGTAACTTTAAAGTATCCTAAGTGTCTTCACAAATCTTGCATCACTTCTTTACATGTATTATGTGGTCACAAGGGAAAGCAACTGAATAAAGTATGCATTCGCATCTCCTCATATCCTTTTGAACATGTCATAGTATGTCATTCTGATTGGCATTGATTTCTGAATTGTGGACAGGGCCATCAATGTATGCTCAGTCAATTCAGGTAAATTTGATGTGCAAGGTAACACAGAGTTACTCATAGTGCGATATATTATTTAATACCATTGCTATTTGATGCTTGTTCGTTTTGTTCACTGAATGGCCTTTTAGGGAGCTGGAAGACAAACCCTTTCTTAGGCTATTCTGCCATCAGCCACGCTAATGAAAATAAATCAGGCTATTGGGCCACAATCATAGGAATTAGGGTGCAGATGAATGCTGGTGCTCAAAGTTCACCTTTACATAGGTCATGCCAAATTAGTGTTCAAAGGTTAGATGGAGTTACAGGGATAGGGTGGGGGAGTGGGCCTGAGTGGGCCTTTCAAAGGGTTGGTGCAGACCCGATGGGCTGAATGGCTTCCTTCTGCATTGTAGAGTTTCTATGACCACAATGTTTCAGTGTGGGACTATTTTTGATTGTAACTTTGACAAATTCCTTGGAACATTCCCAACGACACTGGCAGACCCACAGCTGAAAAGCCCCTCGTTTCGAAGGCACTGATCACGCATCAAAGAATAATATATGAGAGTTGTACAAGTGGATGACTGGCCAATAAGATCTGCAGTGCATCCTTCCTTCCCAGGTTCAGCTGAGCCACCATCAGAATCAGCAGAAGGAGATAAATTCTCTGCTTATGATAACACATCTTTGAGAACACAGACAGCGTGCAACTGTGAAAATGCATCACGTCTATTAGAAAGCATGCCCCCGGGTACAAGATACTTGACGTATGTCAGAAAGCCTGACAGCTTCCGCAAAAAAACAGGGAAGATAATAGTCGCATCATAAAATCAAGATTGATTGCAGAAATAACAGGAGAATGCTCTTAACCTTTTATAAGGACGGAAAGATCTTGAACTGATTTTCACACAGCAGTATTAATATTGGGTAATTTGAACAATCATTTGATCTGGTGCAGAACAGATGCCAATGTGATGGGTACAATGAAACTTAGGGCAGAATTTTATCATGAGGAAGGGGACAGACTCAAATACATGTGGAAAATTAAAGCCCCAAAAAGTCATAGCCTGTGAGGAATCCGAGTTATCCCAGCTCTTTGTTCTGAATTTTGAAGGAACATGTTCACAAGCAAGCAGGACATCCCTTTGAAGATGCTGGGTCAAATATCGTAAATACCCATGAAACAACAATTTAATTTTAATTCTGACTTTAACAGCCAGGAAACCACTACTGCCTCACGGCATCGAGGACCCGGGTTCGATCCTGGCCTCTGGTCACTGTCAGTGTGGAGTTTGCAGGTTCACCCTGTGTCTGCATGGGTCTCAGCCCCCAAAACCCAAAGGTGTGAAGGGTAGGCCATTCAAAATAGCCCCTTAATTGGAAAAATTTAAAAAAAACATCCAGGGCATTAAAGTCCTGAACTGTGTGGAACACAGGGTGAAAGCACCGTGGGAAATCACTGATCAAAGAAATTACATACGGGAAAGCTTTTAAATAGAGAAACAGAACAACTACATCCAGACCTATGGGATAGATAGTTGCCTTGAGACTGTGATTTTCCTGATATAAAGGATAAGTACAAACCTTTGGGAGTCATATGTTTATCATAGAATCATAGAATCCCTATAGTGCAGAAGGAGGCCATTCAGCCCATCGGGTCTGCACTGACCCTCCGAATGAGCACCCTACCTAGATCCAATCCCCTCCGAATCCCCATAATCCTACCTAGGTGCAATTTAGCATAGCCAATTCACATTGTTGGACTCTGAGGAGAAGCCAGAGCACCCGGAGGAAAGCCCCGCAGACACAGGAAGAAAGTGCAAACGACACACAGTCACTCAAGGTCAGAATCGCACCCGGATCTCTGGCGCTGTGAGGCAGCAGTACTAACCGCTGTACCACTGTGCCGCCCATTTAACATGTACCTTATCTTGCTGAAAGCATTTCTGCTGTCAGCCTTTGCTGTAGAATGGGAGCTAGAGATGCAGCTATTATATCACCTCCAAAGAGGGACTGGAGGACAGCATGTACAAACAGAAGATGGGCTTTCTTGACATGCCTGAACAACGATGCCCCAGGGCTTGAATGCTCTCATTTCAACTCATTGCTGACACTTTCAGCGCCTTGGAACAGGACATACATCTGAGAGAGCCAGGCGGGCACACATTGCCAGTGGCCATTAAGGTCAGGACAGCCCAGAATTATTTTGCCTCCAGCTTATTACAGGCATCAGCTGAAGATATCTACAGGATTTCATAATCTGCAGCCCAAAATCCATCTCCCAGTTCATACATGCTCACGTTTGCCAAGGTCGGCTTGACACTGATGAGGCCAGTCACCAGAGTTCTGTCTTGCTGTTGCTGAGCTTGCTGGATTTCTTCAGTTCAGGCAAAGTTGAGGCATCATCATAATAATAATCACTTATTGTCACAAGTAGGCTTCAATGAAGTTGCAGTGAAAAGCCCCCAGTAGCCACATTCCTGCACCTGTTTGGGGAAGCTGGTGCGGGAATTGAACCCGCACTGCTGCCTTGTACTGCATTACAAGCCAGCTATTTAGCCCAGTGTGTGAATCCAACCCCTGGTTGATCATCAGGTCATCCTCGAATGTTGTTCAACCAGAAGGGACTCCACTCGCTTAATGTGCGGTTCATTTATGACCACTGTAAGTTTGTTATGCGTGAATGCGCAAGCTTTTGGAAGCTGCTGTGACTTCTGCATCATGCACCAGTTTAGTCTCTCACAGGTGTTTTCACCTCCGCACAGAGTCAGCAAGTGGTTCCTTGGCGATGATCCCCCCTCTGAGGACCTGGTAAATGAAGCTGTTCGGAAGCCAGTAAATGATGCCAATGTGAGGTACAACAGGAGCTACATCACCACAACCATGGGCTTGCTGAAAATTAGATTCAGATGCCTTGACTGATTTGGGGTTGGGGGAGTGGGAACTCTGGGGTGTCAATCATAGAATCCCTACAGTGAAGAAGGAGGTAATTCTGCCCATCGAGTCTGTATCTACCCTCCGAAAGAGCACCCAACCTAATCCCACTGCTCTGCCCTATCCCTGCAACCGCACCCAACCAATACATCTCTGGACACCACGGGGCAATTTAGCACGGCCAATCCACCTAACCTGCATATCTTTGGAAAGTGGGAGGAAACCGTAAGGCCCGGAGGAAGCTCATGCAGACAGTGGGAGAGAGTGCAAACTCCACAGTCAACCAAGGAATTGAACCTGGGTACCTGCTGCTGTCAGGCAGTAGTGATAACCACTGTGCTACTGTGCTGCCTGTATCACTTAGCACTGATGGTGACCTGCTGTGGAGTGAACTACAGACTGCTTGTCACCTTCCGATGAGGCGGAGGACCAGAAGAGGGAGGAGGCTGAGGAACTGGAGGAAGAGGAACACAATGTGGTTAGGGTGACTGCAGCAGCACATTTGGCTGCCAGAGAAATCCACACTGGCCTCATAGAGACAGCATTTAGGCACACACAAGCCTAAAGCCAATGAAACTGGAACCTTGAACACATCAAGCACATCCGCAATCCCAAGCACAAGACATTTCCATGGTCATAAATCACTGTACCACAAGCATGCAGTCCATATTTACTTCATTCTGGCTGTGAAATTCCGATCAAACCTCATGTCCACTGAGCGATCGGAATTCTGCATTGAAGAAGGGAAGACATTTAAAAACTTTCTTCACTTGCTCTTTCAAAAAATAAACTCAATTTGCATAGTTAATCTCTTTGATGCTACCGCCCCCCCCCCCCCCCCCCCCCACCCCACACACACACACACACACACACACACACACATACATGCTTCAGCACAACTAGAGACAGCCTGCTCAACTAAAGTGCTTGTGGCGGAAATGCTTTGGGGTTTTGAGGGAAATGCCAGAGACTATGTGAACGGCACTTGTGCAGGGCAGACATGGTCATCAGAGTAGGAGGCAGCATGTGGGCCTCTCCTTGAGGGGGTGGGGAAGGGATGAAAAAGTTGAGACGTCCTGTGAACTGCCCCCCCTTCCATGTTCCCATCTTTCATCCTCCCTCTCATGGTCCACCTGAACTCCCCTGATGGAAACGAGTGGGAAAACACTTGGCTGCATCTCAGTGAGGTATTCAAAAAGAGGCTTTCTCTGATCCTCTGAAAACTGGCAGCCAGAGTGTCCAGACCTGTTGCATCTGATTCTCCAGGAGCTAATATGGCCAGTCTTTTAATGGAGGTAGGCATCTGTTCAAATGCCTGAGGCATCGTGGCACTCATAATGGTGATAGATTCCTCCAGTGTATGTGCATGGGGCATACTGCCTCTGGAAAGGCTGACAGAAGCAACACACTTCTGCTCCACAAGTGTCCTTTTCACTGGCTATCTCTGAGGCTCAGCATCTTTGATCAGTTAAACAAAGCTTGTGGTGTCCTGCACCCATTGACAGTGACTCTCCACTGCTGTCCTTCTGTTCAGCAGTTGCCCCGCTTATGTGATGCGTTCCTTATTATGTGCTACCCTATACCACTGGGAAGCTGGTCAAGGGTGCGCAGGGATTAGGTGAGGGTGCATCCTCAGAGTATTGGACTGTCTCTGAGTCCTCCTCATGTTTCTCCCCCGTCTCTTTTGCTGGCACGAGCATTGCAGCATTAGACTCAGACATAGACATAGAACTTACAGTGCAAAAAGAGGCCATTCGGCCCATCAAGTCTGCACCGCCCCTTGGAAACAACACTCCACTTAAGCCCACACCTCTGCCCCATACTCATAACCCAGCAACCCCACCCAACCTTTTTGGACACGAAGGGCAAATTAGCATGGCCAATCCACCTAACCTGCATGTCTTTGGACTGTGGGAGGAAACCGGAGCTCCCGGAGGTAACCCACGCAGACACAAAGAGAACATGCAGACTCCGCACAGACAGTGACCCAAGCCGGGAATCGAACCTGGGACCCTGGAGCTTTGAAGCAGCAGTGCTAACCACCGTGCTGCTCAGTAGGAGATAAAGGGCATGAGTTAGTGGTGAAAGTAAATGAAATAGGGTTCCCAGTTAGTTTATTGCAGATCAAGACATTTAATGTATTGATAACATCAATTCAATGCGAGTGACAATTAAGTGGCAGGCAGAAGTGTGATGTCTAAAACTGTTTCTGGGCCATTCCATCTTTCCATCATTGATAGATAAGACTAGTGCTACAACGTTGATCTCCAGGGATTTCCCCTCCATCACAGTCAGGGTAGCAGGCCCATCCCCAGTTCTCTGCTTCTCTCTGTTATATTACAGAGATGTCATATATATATATTACTCAGTTGCCTTGCCGAGTTGTATTTAACTTGATGATAAACAGTCAAAGTCTTTCAGTTGGTGACAAATTATTTATTGAGTAACAAATTAATATACTTGTGAGTTCTTTTACTTTAATACAGTCAGAGACTTTTTCCCCGGGTGGAACAAACCATTACAAGGGGACATAAATTTAAGGTAAATGGTGGAAGATATAGGGGGGATGTCAGAGGTAGGTTCTTTACCCAGAGAGTAGTGGGGGCACAGAATGCACTGCCTGTGGAAGTAGTTGAGTCGGAAACGTTAGGGACCTTCAAGCGGTTATTGGATAGGTACATGGATTAGGGTAGAATAATGGAGTGTAGATTAATTTCTTCTTAAGGGCAGCATGGTAGCATTGTGGACAGCACAATTGCTTCACAGCTCTGTGTGGAGTCTGCACATCCTCCCCGTGTGTGCGTGGGTTTCCTCCGGGTACTCCGGTTTCCTCCCACAGTCCAAAGATGTGCATGTTGGGTGGATTGGCCATGATAAATTGCCCTTAGTATCCAAAATTCTATGATTAACCTAGGACAAAGGTTAGGCACATCATTGTGGGCCGAAGGGCCTGTTCTGTGCTGTATTTCTCTATATCTATATCTATAATACTTTGACTAGTAATAGAATTAACTAAGATTAGATTAAACTAACAATTAATATAATGTACTGCACTCTGAGCTGGTCACGTCTCCTGTCGAGCTACACACTAACACTAAGAAAGAGCGGGAAACTCCTTATATAGTTTCTGTTAGTGTTGCCGTCTCGTGATCATCTGACTGTACTGACTGCACATTAACTAATCATGTATTAACATATACAGAGATCACTACAACATATACAGAGATCACTACTCCCTCTGCAATTGTGAGCTCCCTTCTCATGCAGCAGTTATGAAGGCGAGAAGTGGACTGATTGCTGTGGATTGGGGGTGAATATTTGAGGAGGGCGACTGCGAGGTATGAGATGGAATAAGATGATAAGTGAAATGTGCTGAGATGGAAATTTGAGGGTGAGGCTCGAGGGGAAAGTGTGTGGGTAAGAGGAGTGATGCACAAAAGAACGGCAGCGAGGTGAGAGAGTTGATGGCTACCACCTGTGAGTTGTAGAACACTCAGCTTGCAGGCCATTGAATTGCTGGCAGTTCTGGGTTCAGCTCCTTGGTGCCACACTTCTGCTGATCACTGCCTTTGCTATTAGCAGCCACGCCTGCTTCATGATAATGATTGGCTTTCCCCTCCTTCTTCATCCATACCCACCCCTCACCCCCCCCCCCACCCCCCCCCCCCACCCACCCCCCCCCCCCCCCCCACCTCCCTTCCCTCCAGCCCCACCACAACCCCAGTAAGAAAGAGGATCTCTCTGCTTGTCCTCACTGAATTCAACATTTCAACATGACCACCCGGTATCTGTCTGTGAAACGGGATGGTGGATACAGCGTTCCCATATCTTGCCTCTATGCGGTCGCATGGTGGCACAGCGATTAGCACTTCTGCCTCACAGAGCCAGGGAGCTGGATTCAATTCCAGCCTTCGGTGACCGTCTGTGTGGAGTCTGCACGTTCTCCCCGTGTGTGCTTGGGTTTCCTCCGGGTGCTGCAGTTTCCTCCCGTAATACAAAACTGTGCCAATTAGATGGATTGGCCATGCCAAACTCGCCCCTAGTGTCCAAGGATGTGTACATTAGGTGGGGTTACAGGGTTGCGGGGGAGTGGGCCCAGGTCGGGCGCCCTTTCAGGGGGTCGGTGTGTTGCTCGTTTTGCTAAGTGTGCTTTACACTTAATTGCTCTGTTTTATAACCTTGCTCTAGAGTCGCCAGGTATCTTTATGATACCACCATGAGGTTCAAGTTCAAGTGCTGATCAATAATTCAATACACCAGTTAGTAAGGTTCAAATCAAAACATATTTATTATATACACAGTCAATCGCTACTCATGCATAAAATACTATTCACTAGGCTATTTCCAACACTAACAGGCCAATACTTAGCTTTGGAAAAGGGACCCACTAGGTCAGGGGAACAATTGGCTTCTCGTTCGATCCTGAGTCTGCTGGCTTCCAGCTGGTATGGACTAATGGTTAGGAGCGCCTATCTCGTAGCGTGCGTTGACTGGACACTTACTTGGTTGGTGCAGCTGCTAGGCAAGTCTCTCCGAGTTGAGAGTCACAGTCAAGAGTTCTTTAAGAGCTGCCAAGAAGAACAAGTTGAACTTGGGGACTCTACTTTATAGTCCCCAGGGGCTTCGCGCCCTTTTGGACGGACCCCGTACCTGGTTCCAAGTTCTGATCATTTGGATCGATTTCTCCAATACTGGAGCTGTTCCCTGATCGCTGGGTGGTTCCTAAGTGTCCGTTGGCCTTCCTTTGTCTTGGCTCCCGCTGGCGCCGAGGAGTCTGGTTTGGCCTCGATTATCTTAACTGTTTCAATTGTTCCCGGGGATCGCTCATTACTATGCAGATGGTTTTTGGTTTCGAGTCTGTCTGGGTTCTGCAAGTTCTAATATACAGGAAACTTTGCACCTGCTTGTTTTCCTGTCCTTGGCTGAATTTCCCTGCATTCTTAGCGAATCTCCATTTTAAAGTCGGGAAGTGGCCAACCCAGGTGGCTACAGGTGCAGATTCAATTATTCGAATGGCCTCCTTCTGCACTTGTCGGAATTCTATGGTTCTTCTTCCTGCTGTTATTTTTAATACCTCACTGACTGCCAGTGGACCCTGCCAGGATCCCAAGGATGGAAACACTTTTGTTTGGGAATGTCATCCTGCCTGGCATCCCTGGAAAAAAGCTGAAACAAAGCCCACTAAAAAACTCAATAGGTTCCTGACCCAGAAATGGTCCTGTTGTTTGAGCAAGGTTAAGTTGATAAAATTCCTCCCTTAGTTACCTCACTAGACTCACTAAAATATACATCAAATTACTGAAATGCGGAAACACCAACAATTGTGAACACAAAGTTTAATTATTCAATTTGAGGTTATTGGGATTGACATGTTTCATTAATATATTTCATTAGGGAATTATACATACAATCCTGGCCTTAAAAGGAAAACAGCCATCTAAATTAAATATACATGACACTGACATTGCTCTGAGCTATTGTCATGTAAATGAGATTATTCTGAGAGTGAAAAGGATTCTGAGAACTTCAAGAATAGGTGTCACAGGGGAAATAAATGCAAATTAATTATTTTTGAGATTATGTATCTTCCACTGTTGTTGGGAAACAGGTACGTTGTTATCGGAATAACAAAGCTTTTTTAACTCCTACAACAACAGTTAACTAACGAGTTACAGAAAAGATAAAAACTGGCGCCACTCCCAATTTTGGTGCCAAAACGGATTCTCCGTCCCGTCGCTGAACGAGATTTCGGCGTTGGGGAGAGAAGAATCTAACCCATGGTGCATAGTGGGATCTTGACACGGAGGGTGTACAGACTTTGCAAGTCTTATCTGCAGATGTGAGTGAGAGACAGTGTCACCGCTGCCTGCAAATGTCAAAGGATCTGGTAACTCACATTTGCTATATTCTCCAGGAATGTGTGCCACTGGGACAGGGAAGCCATCCATTGCCAGTAACTCTGAAACTCACCATAGCATCGAACATTTACCCAAGTAGCTCCTTCCAGGGCTCCAAAGGGGGCCAGTGCGGGATCTCACAAACCTCAATGCACAAATACATACAGGAGGTGACAGAAACATGCTGTGAAGGCTGACGTGCACTTCGCCAGAGACCATGAGAGCCAGAAGGCCAGAGCACTGGCTTTCCAGAGATGGTCAGATTCCCACAGGTGCAGGGTGCCATTGACTGCACTCATGTGCTACAGGTACTCCAATATATAACCAGGAAAGAATTACTCTCACTCAATGTTCAGCTGATACGCGACCACAAAGCAAACAATGCAGGTGTGCAAGATTTCCAGAAAGCTACCATGATTTATAAATATTGAGTAACTCACGAATCCCTGACATCCTTGAAAGACCTCAGAGGATCCATGGTTAGCTCCATGGTGAGAAAGGGCATTCACAAAGGACCTGACCGATGATGCACTTGCAGTGGCCACAAAACTCTTCAGAGAAAAAGTTCAGTGATGCTCATATTACTACTGAAATACTGGTAGAACAGAGCATTGGGATCTTGAAGATGGTTATGATGCTGTGAGGGATCTGACAGGGTACTACAATAAACCGGCAGCACAGTCACGCCAGCGGATTTCCCAATGATGTGGGGGTGCCCACAATGGGAAACCCCATTGACCAGCTGCTGTGACAGAGGAACCGTCACATAGCTTTGTCCCCATTTTGTTTCATGTTTCCCTCGTTTCTCTCTCTTTTTAGACTTTTAGATAGTAGCTATGTGGCACTCGCACCTCCTCTGGAGACCCCTTTTGTTTATTTACTCATGCCATTTCCACTCCCTTTAACTTTACACCATGAAATCTTTAGTTGTTTCATCTCTCATGCCCTCCATCCATCACCAACATTTGTGCTTTCTACTATCCCCTCTTTCGCTTTATTTAAAAGGCCGGTTGAGCTTCCCGATCCCAAATGTCAGGAAGCATATTTGCATATCATGTATGCTCATGAAAAGGCCAACCCACCAGAATAGGTTTCCTCTCCCAATAAAGTTATCTGCAAGCACGAATAATGCTTCAGATTTATCGCTGTTTATAAATGGTATAGATGAGGTAGTCAGCGTCTTGGAGTGAGTAGCGACTAAACCTTGCTTTCTCTCAGGAATGTTCCTCTATGGCTATAATTGAGTTTGGGTAACGGTTGTCCAAGATGTGTGGAGGGTGATCTAGGGAGGTAGAATAGTGTCAATTGGGAAAGGGTCAATAGACGCAGGGTGGAGATCGGGCCAGGTAAAAGTACAAGGTCAGCTGTGCAGGAAGGGCAGGTGTTTGGGCAATTAAGTCAGACTTTCCAGGGTATGATAGGAGGGTAACCTAATCATGGATGCATGTGTGATGTTGCTGGGTGGGGAAGAGGCTTTCTGGGCATTGAGCATGGGAGAGAAATGGGTCTAAAGGACAGGGTTGCTGATGTCCAGGGTTGACCACTGTGCCACTGTGCCACCCACTTTTTAAAGGGTGGCCTCTTTCCTAATGCTCACAATTAAAGGGCTGGTTTCCCCAGGAGATAACTAACATTTCAGGGGATAGTAAATTAATGTAGGATTGAGGAATGTCTCCTCAGGCCTTCCTAATAATGGCACCCTTCCTTTCCACTGGCCACTCACTAGCTGAGGAGGAACCAATTCAGGGTGACTCAGGGCAATGACCAGAGCAGCAAGAGGTGGCAACGGAGCCTTCAGAAGCACAAGGCGCAGGCAACCAGGGGCCAGTGTGACTGCGAAAATTGGCACATAGATATATTGCAGGTTCTGCAGCTACGTGTGGATTAGTGAGATGCAATTCGGAGGTGCCTCAGGATATCCCCAGGATGTGGTTAATAACATATGCCGGCTGCTCAATAAAGTCCTGCAGCCAAAAAGACTGGGAGGAAATCCCATGCATTAAACATTGCAGCAGTCATGAACCTCTTTGCCAATGGCTCCTTCCAGGGCTTTACTGGGGACCTGTGTGGGATATCACAGTATGCCAAGCACCTGGGAGGTGACAGATGCCCTCTTCTAAAGAGCACAAGATGTTGTGAAACTCCGTTTGGATCCCAAGAGCCATAAGACCAGAGCACTGGATTTTGCTGCAATCGCAGGATTCCCAGAAGTGCACACATGTGGTACTAAGAGCTCCCTGGGAGGTTAATTCATTAACAGGAAAAATTTGCACTCACTGAATGTTCAGCTGGTGTGTGATCACATCAAACAAATCCTTCAGGTTTGTGCATGCTATCCAGGGAGCTCTCACAAAGCCGACATTCTCAATGATTCCCAAGTGCCACAAATGTTTGTTCCACCTCGTCAGTTGCAGGGCTGGTTCATTGGAGACAAGGGATACCCTCAGAAGATAGGGCTGATGAAACCAGTTTGAAATCTGAAAAGTGCCACTGAGTAAAGAGAGATCCTTAACAAGGGCCACCACTGAGCAGACGATTGACCTTTTGAAAGTTCAGAAGAATCAGTGGGGATCTCGTAGAAACCTACAAAATTCTAACAGAGCATAGAGAGGGTAGATGCAGGAAGGATGTTCCCGATGGTGGGCGTGTCCAGAAACAGAGGTCACAGTCTGAGTATATGGGGTGGACCATTTAGGACAGAGATTAGGAGACATTTCTTCACCCAGAGAGTGGCCAGCGAGCCTGTGGAATTCGTTACCACAGGAAATAGATGAGACCAAACATTTTGGGCTGGATTCTCCGTTAGCGGGATCCTCCGTTTCGCCAGCAGCGCACTCACGGCCGCAGATTTCCAGATGCCGTGGGGTGCCCACATTAGGAAATCCCATTGGCTGGCTGCTGGCGGGGGGACGCCACACGAGTAAATGGGTGTAGTGGGATGGAGAATCCCGCCATTTATATTTTCAAGAATCAGCTGATAATGCACTTAGGGCAAAGGGGATCAAAGGATAGGGGGGAAAATGGGATTAGGCTAGTGAGTTAGATGATCAGCCATGATCATAATGAATGGCGGAGCAGGTTTGAAGGGCCGAATGGCCTCCTCCTGCTCCTATTTTCTATGTTTCTATGAAAGTGAACTTCTATTGTTTGGGCCACTCAGATGGAGCACTTCAGCATTAGAATGCAGTGCCCTGAATAACCTCGCTCAGTAAAGGACGAATGGAGAGAGGGAGAGATGGAGGAATGAAGAAGGGAGAGATGGAGGACCAAAATGTCTCCTCGGGCAATGAGGAAGGGGAAGATGATGCTGATGATGAGGGCCAGAATGTTGTGAATACACAGCCATGGGGGCACGGTGGCAAGTGGTTAGCACAGTTGCTTCACAGCGTCAGGGTCCCAGGTTCGATTCCTGGCTTGGGTCACTGTCTGTGCCAAGTCTGCATGTTCTCCCCTTGTTTGCGTGGGTTTCCTCCGGGTGCTCTGGTTTCCTCACACAGTCCAAGGATGTGCTGGGTAGATGGATTGGCCGGGCTAAATTGCCCTTAGTGATCAAAAGATTAGGCGGGGTTACTGGGTTCCGGGATAGGATGGAGGTGTGGGCTTGGGAAGGGTGCTCTTTCCAAGGGCAGGTACAGACTCGATGGGCTGAATGGCTTCCTTCTGCACTGTAAATTCTATGAGAAGGATAATGGGCGGTGCAGCAGAAAGGCCTGTGACAATATCATTGCCGAAAGTGTCTAAGCTGAGTCTGGTAATGGGACTACAAGAAACTGACTTCATGAGCCACAGGTAGTCCTTAAATAACTTTGACTTCTGACTTTGGTTGTTGAATTCGCCCTGGTGAGATTCTTTGGCTTTCCCGCGGGTCTTTCTCGGTGGCGGGAGGTGACTCGCTATTAGCCAGCTGCAGCATCTTCCAGTCCCATCGCTGTCAATGGGATTTCCCATTGAATCCATCCCATGCCGCCGGGAATGGTTCTGCGGGGATGCGCTGCTAGCAGGACCAGCAGATCCCGCTAGTGTGAACAGCCAGAAGATCTTGCCCACCATTTCAAAAATAAAGGAAATCTTCCATTCAGGCCTGTAACATACCCTCACCAAAGGAAGACAATCACATGATGTATTTTTTCTTGTCAAAGCAATTTTTTCTCGAGTGTGTTAAGTTTGTGATTGTCTGAGTGGGTGCCATACCATTAGTTTTAGGGCTAAGTGCTGAAGTAAGAAGCAATCACCTTTTTTTTCCTAAACTTACCCAAATTTGCTGATGGCTATTCATATTTATACACACACACAAATATTTTTCTTCAAAGTTCACTGATTAGGGACAACGGGGAAAGGAGGCAGTGATTTCAGCAGCTCTCGATCACCTTGTTGGTGACAAGGCCCATGCAAAGAAATCACTAAATGCTAATAGACAGGCACAAAAATAATTAAATCATCTCATGGAATGGTTGCCTTCATCTCAAGGGAATTCCAGTACAAAAGGCTAGACATTGTGCAAGAGGGCAAAGCAGCCAGCTGGATTGGCACACATCTATATCTTTAACATTCACCCTCTCCAACACCACTGCACAGTGGCAGTAGTATGTACCATCTACAAGATGCACGGCAGAAATTCAACAGCTCCTTCCAAACCTATGACCCCTATCGTCAAGGAGAACAAGGCTGCAGATGTCTGAGAACACCCCGACCAGCAAGTTCCTGTCCAAGTTGCACACGGTGTTGACTTAGAACTATATTGCCATTCCTTCACTGTCAATGGGTCAAAGACCATCAACTTCCTCCCTAACAGCACAGTAAGTATACCTACAGCACAAAGACTGTAGTGCTTCAATAAGATGGCTCAGCACCATTTTCCCAAGGCAATTAGGAATGGTTGATGTTATAACTTGCACGGGTCTCATGGCATAGGGGTGATCCACTATTCTGTGGCGCTTGCAGAATATGACCTCACCCAATAAGGGGGTGGGGAACCAGTAACACATTTTATGTGCCTTTGCATAAATAGAGTTGGCCAGTCAGGTACTGACTGGTGAAGACCCAGCAGGGAACTTCTGGAGCTGTACATAATAGTGTTATGGGCCAGGGCTCAGAGAACCCCAAAGTGTATCATGGAGTTCACCTGACCCACAACTTTTAACAGATTGTGGTATGGGGAGCACATGACCCAGTCTACAGGTGTGGTACAGCAGAAATGGAAAAGTATTTTTTTTAAAGCAAAACAATGTTTATTCTATGAACTCAAGTTAACCTTTTTAAAACATACAGTGAACATCTTAGCAACCATCAATTCAAATACAAACCCCCAAAGACTACAGCCCTACAAAATCCTTAAAGCTTTCCTTTTAACATCCATAAGACTTAAAAACAAAAACTTTAACAGAAGTACCTAAGGTTTAATTTCACTACTGAGAACAGTTACCATGTTGAATTCAGCAAATGGACATCCATAGGCTTGCAGAGATTCACACACACCCTGCTGTGATTGCAGCTTCTCCAAAACTATAATGAAACCAAACCCACCTTGCAGCAAAAAGCCTAAAGCAAAAGTAAAAAGCTGACAGACAGCCCAGTTCCACCCACTCTCTGACATCACTACAGTAATAAACACCCATTTCTTAAAGGTACTCTCACTACAGATATTTATATACACACCCATTTATAAACACCAATTCCTTAAGGTACTCTCATATGACAATAGTTAACACATTAAATAAAAACATTTTGTTTTCCTCTCCAACTCAGTGCGGACTCCTTTCGTTACCCCTTATAAAACTGGCGATGAGGATGGGATTACGGATGGGCTGGAGACTTTATACTCACCTTTGTGTGACACAACCAAGTGTGACAGAACCAGGAGCAGCAAGGGGAATTCCCCGCTAGACATCAACCTTCCAGGCATTTTGTATCAAGTGACTCGGTGTTCAAAACCTCGGCGATAATACCCAGTGGGTCTCCGACATTATCCTATGCCAAACAGAACCTGTGTCCTTCCACGTAGAAGCCCAAGGCTGTACTGTGAAAAAAACACCTCGACCATCTGCAGTCCAGAAGACCGCTTCATTGGAAAGTTCCTTGTCTCAGAAACCTTCTGTCTGATCAAGCCATGGTTGAACCGTGCCTTCCGAAACCTCTTTCAGAACCACATCTGTGGCCTCCATGGGACGGCAAGAGTGTCAGGATGCTGAGATGACTGAAGTTGCCGACTTGGACTCCGAGATGGAAACAGAGGAAACCTCTGATGGGGAGCCCTCGGATCCGCAGCCTCTGGATCTGCAGCCACTGCAAGGTTCGTGCTTGAGGTGCCATTCTCCCTCGAGATATACGCTGTCAGTGCCCAGCAAAAAGTCAAGAGGGTCCCATGCCCTCCTTTACCTTGGTCTTTGGAGGATTCTTTGGGGGGGAGGAATGTTATAACCCCCATGGGTCTCACATGGTAGGCACGGTTCATTACCCCATGGATCTTGCAGAGTAGGAGCTCCCCTGATAAGGGGCGGGGGACACTTGACACAGTTCATGTGCCTTTGTATAAATAGAGTTAGCCAGTTAGCACCAACTAGAGAAGACCCAATAAGGAACTACTGGAGCTGTACATAATAGTTATCATGTTAAATAAAGTAAGTTTTCTTTTGCTCTACAACTCGGTGTCAACACTTTTTGTTGCCTCTTATAAAAGTCAGCAGATTTTGGTCTTGGCAGTAACACTACCGTCCCATGAATGAATAACAATCATGTTGCATGAAGCTCTGTTGGACTCCATCCGAAACACTGATTGATACTGGGACGAAAAGAGGTTTAATTACAGGGAAAGTTGGCATAGATCAGAATTGTATTCCTCCAAGTATAGAAGATTAAGGAGTGATCTGATTAAGGTGTGTGATACTTAAAGATTTTGATACGGTAGATAGTAGGGTAGTTAGAAACTATTTCCTTCAGTGGTGCAAGCTATGTTATAGTCATACAGCAAGAAACCATAACATTCAAATTGGAGATAGGCTGTGCAGAGGTAAGGTCAGGAAGCAATTCCCCACAGATAGGGTGGTAGACATTTGGAACTCTCTCCCCAAAAAGCAGTTGAGGCTACATCAATTGTGGGGCAACCGCGGTAGCACAGTTGCGTCACAGTTCCAGGGTCCCAGGTTCCATTCCCGGCTTGCCATAGAGTGTCTGCACGTTCTCCCCGTGCCTGCGTGGGTTTCCTCCGGGTGCTCCGGTTTCCTACCATAGTCCAAAGATGTGCAGGTTAAGTGGATTCACCGTGCTAAATTACCCTTCAAGTCCAAAAAGGTTGGATGGGGTTACTGGGTTACAGGGATAGGATGGAGGTGTGGGCTTGGGTAGGGTGCTCTTTCCAAGGGCCGGTGCAGACCCGATGGGCCGAAGGCCTCCTTCTGCACTGTAATTTCTATGATTCTATGAAAATTCGAAAATTGAGATTGCTCGATTTTTGCTGGACAAAATGGTACTTTGAGTAATGGAGCCATTGTGGAGGTCAGCTACTGGTCAGCCATAACCTAATGGAATGGTGGAACTAGCTCAAGGGTGGAGTAGTCAACTTCTGCTCTGGTGTGCCAATACATCTTCTTCAATATTTTGGGAATTATTTCCATTGTGGCACAGTGGTAGCATCTTAATCTCTGGATCAGAAGCTTCAGGTTCAAGTCCAACGCCAGGATTCGTTGACCACGGAAGGAGCGTTCGTATTGTGGTTCAATGGGCTGATAATCAGCTCAGGAATCCTTCCACCACTTCCCCAGTATTCCCCAAAGGGAAAATAATGTGTGTGCACTCAAGCAAAAATTAAATTGTGATTTCCAACAGTAACATTTGTGTGTCTCAGATACATAATACAAATAGAATGAGAAAATGAGGCAAGGTCAAATTATCTACAGGTACTCCTGTCACCTAAGATCTGAAGGCTTGATTGTTTTTATGTTCTGATACATGTTACAAATGCCCCAGACTTGCAAAGTAATTTATGAATTCTGGAATTAACTAATTTAACAAACTATATGGCAAACAAGGAGTACTCTCTCACTTCAAATTATGTGGTTGTATAAGTCCAGCAGCTCTGCTAAATAAATCACAAAGATGTGATAAAATTATTTTTTGCAGCATACGAACGTTGTAGGAAGTGTAAGCAAAGAGCTGAACTTCAGATGTTTAAAATATCCTCGGGCCATGATTTCCCTTCTTAATTATTCATCCCCGCAAAATGTAATTGCAATGTAATTTACACCATTCCTGCTGTTGTTTAATGACAGACAGCTAAACTTCTGCACTGTCTCCCAGGAATAATTTCTACTCGTGTGCAACTGTCCCAAAATGGGCCAAATGTAGGATGATCATTTCTGTCCCCACCAATGATTGGATCATTCAGAAACACTCAATAATATTGGATAGATTTTCTGCTTTGGGTCAGGACCTTGATGTCAGTGTCAAATGCACCCAACATTGTTCTTTGCTAGATTGGAAAATGAGTGGACAGAGGATGCACTTGGCACCCAAGTAAGGATGGTCAGTGGGGTCCTACAGTTCAAGGATTATAGGTGGTTCTCCAAATTATGACACATCAGCAGCTTCATTCTCCGACGTGGGGGTTGTCAATGCCAGAAGTGGGAGAGAGAGAGAGAGAGACAAGACCTAACATTGGAGGAAACCTCTCAAAACTAGGCAAAAATAATGTGATCATAAAAAGCCACAGCTGTCTCGATGTAATCGTGAAGGGGAAAGCTTGCCCCTGCATCATTAATGGCCAAAGCAGTGGCTCAATGACGATGATGGGTGTGGGGGTAAACAGAATAAAGCCGCCACCCCACAATGGTCGTAGGCCACCTTCTTCAACTGTCTTTGTTTCAATTGTTGCGGAATCTGACAGCCAACTGGAGAATTCCAATTGCTGCTGGAGAGGGCCTTAGGTTTCAGTTGGCTATTACAGCTTTCCTAAAAAAATGGCTTGGGAGTGGGATTGTGCTGGCAAACTGATTTTACTCACAGGCCCATCTCTGTTCCTGCCCCCCATTGGCCGTCGAGAATCCTGCGCATGGAGTCTCGTAAACCGATGCACAATAATTTGATTACCATAGTTTCCATTCACAGAAACAGTGGTGATTGATGAGATATCTCTGCTCAATGCATGTACCAGAATTATGATAGAATAACACAATGCAGATGAATTACATTCCTTGAACCACTTCTTAAATTGCTTCCATTGACTTTTCAATTGCCCTTTACTAAACAGTTCCATTTTGAGCTCTTGCAGATTAGCAGTTTGTTTTTGCTCTTTAAAATGTAGAACCTATCTTTTTATTTTCTTTCTCAAGGGATAGTTTATTTACCAGTTTGCATGTAATTCAGCAGCTATGGCTTTTAAAGATGGCGGCAGGGGTCATTAGCATGCATTAGCATCTGTTTTTTCGCATTTGGCATGTATTAGCATCTGTTATCACATAGCATTCACTAGCTGTTTCCCAAATGGATTTGTCTCTTTTACTGCATGATTCTGATATTTGCAAATCCATCACATCTTGGCTGCAAATAGGGAGAATGCAAAGAAAACTCCACCATTTTTTAAAATTCACTTTCCGTCTAGATTTCCTCTGGGGAATAGTCTTCCTCACGATTAAAAAATAACAGAGCTTGAGATGAAAGATTCCCTGACAAATACACAGGTGAGGTGGCTTGTGCCAAATATTTCTGATAGATACTAATCATGTTTCAGTGATCCTGAAGATTTATATTCCCATCGTACAGTCTTCAATCCATGACTAAACGGGCGCATCTCAGAGACTCTTTCTGGAACCATTTTCAATTGGACCTGCTTTTCATTGAAGCATTATTCTCGATAAGGTTTCAGTTCCACTTGGAATTAAAGGTTTGAACTTCAGGTACAAGTTTGTTGTTTTTTTAAAAAATGCCCAAGAGTGATCAAGATTGGATTGTTTGCAAAAAAACAAAAACCCAGATTATCATGTAAACGGGATTCAAAAATTAATGTGCTGTTTTGTTTAAAATAAACTGCATTTTGGCGCTAAAGGGATTTGTACTTGTCCACTAGCTCATAAACAGAATGATTAATGCTGCATACAATTATATTGTGGATACTGCACACAATTAGATTTTAATTTATGCGGAAAGGCTGAAGGATCTGGAGTTGCTCTCCGAACAGAGAACATTTAGGGGAGATTTGGCAGAAGTGTCAAAATTATAAGGGTCTTTCATGGAGCAGAAAGGCAAAACCTGCTTTCACCACTGGAAGGTCAGTCAACAAAAGTCACGGATTTAAAATAATTACTGTAAAAACCAGTGGGGCATAGGAGCAATTTTTACACATCACGTTTTTGTAGCCTTGAAGACGCTGCCTGAAAGTGGGATTGAAGCAGATTTAATAGCAGTTTTCAAAAGAGAATTGGATATGTACTTGGAAAGGAAAAATTTGCAGGATTACGGGAATTGTGCAGGAAGTGGGACTGGTTGAATAGCTCTTTCAAAGAACTGGTACAGACATGATGGGCCAAATAGCCTTCTTCTCAATGATATGATTCTATTCTATAATT
This sequence comes from Scyliorhinus canicula, assembly GCF_902713615.1. Lineage (NCBI taxonomy): Eukaryota > Metazoa > Chordata > Chondrichthyes > Carcharhiniformes > Scyliorhinidae > Scyliorhinus > Scyliorhinus canicula. The sequence continues at coordinate 104,918,897 of NC_052159.1, forward strand.
TTTTGATTAGCTGTTCCCTTGTATAAATTCCCTTTGGCCTGAGCATCAACATATTCATGTATGGTTTTAAACCTGAACCTTAGTCTAATTCGAGTATATTGTCAAAAAATTACATAAAGACCTCAGTAAAGTTGAAACTGTTGTGGTGTTACTTTTCCTAACTAATAAATCAATATGTTCTGTTGCATGACTTGTTATTCTTTGTGGCTAATTTACACATGAGACATTGGGATGGATTTTCCGTTTGAGAGATGTGTTGACTGAATCCAGGGTGATCCCTGGTCCTGATGCCAGTGCCGGAGCCATTCAGGATGTGCTGATGGCCCAGCAATCTCGCCACGAGTGACTAATGTGATTCCAACTGGGGCTGGTGTGGGATTCGCTAGGGTAGGCATTGGCACTGGCGAGCTTGACAAGCTGGAGCTGCATGTAAACACTCCACACCCACACACACTCTCATTCCAGCCAAGAAGATGGTTCCATGAAGAGCGTCCTCGATGTTCACAGATGCAGAGCTCAAGACCATGCTAGATGCCATGGAGGAGAGGCGTGATGCCCTGTTCCCTGGAGTGTGGTGGGAAGGAGGCTGCCCACCCACTGGTGTCAACCGGGCCTGGGCGGAGGTGGCACAGGCAGTGAGCGCTGTCGGCCCCACCGTGAGGACTGGCCAGCAGTGCTCAAAGAAGCTGCAGGACCTCCACAGGGCGGCCTGGGTGAGTCACCACCTCTGTGCCCCTGGCACCATCCTTGACCCACACCCCCCCCACCCCACACCTCTCGCCAGACCTGCAGAGCAGAGGGTGCTGGATCTGTCCGGTGGGGTGTGGCAGCGGGCTGTTGCCCAGGTGGAGGTTGGCATGGGACAACCAAGTGAGCCCTTAATGAATTGCAACATCCCGATGGCACATAAAAACACTGGCATTTCACTATGGACTTCCCTTAAGAAAGTCCTGAGTGATTCTCCCATCTGCTGGGGACTGGCAGGGCCCCGGAGTGTTCCTCGCAGTTCTGGCTGTGGATACGGGGCCCCGCACGTCCGGTCGGGAGTCCGCGCATGCGCACAGCGGTGGCCTGCAGCAGCCACCCCATGAGACATGGCGGACTCAGACCAAAAATGTAAACCTCCCCCGAGACTGCGCACGCTCGCGGGTCCGTGCCGCCCGATCGCTCCTGTGGCCGTCCATGAGGCCTCCCCGGTGAACGATCCCCCCCCCCACCAGGGCGGCCAATCCTCAGCCACCACCCGATGTTCCCGATCGCTGATAGGTGGTTAGAACCACACCGGCAGGAACTTGGCCAGTTGCGCATGGAGAATCAGGGGGGGGGGGGGTCCTCTGTCAATGGCCCCCGACCTGCGCCACATAGTTCGCGCGCACGCAATTTTCAAACGATTCTCCAGGGACTGGAGAATCGCGGGAGTGGCATCGATCCAAATTTTCAGTTTGACGACCATTCTCCGCCCCCCGCGCCGAACACGATTTCGGAGCGGAGGCTCGGAGAACCCAGCCCCCGATGTACCGCCTCGGGACCCACGTAGAAGGAGCACCAGGATGTAAGATTAGACACCAGTTAAGTTGGTACGGGTGCAGCACACAGGTTAGCGTTAGGGGCCAGGGCACAATACCTGTATATAGCACTGTTACATCTAAGAACTTGTTCACCGACATTCTGAATTGCCTTGGTCCTTTATCTAAAGGTTGTGAGGGCGGCAAGGTAGCACAGTGGTTAGAATTGTTGCTTCATAGCTCCAGGGTCCCACGTTCGATTCCCAGCTTGGGTCTCTGCATGTGTGAAGTTTGCACGTTCTCCCCGTGTCTGTGTGGGTTTCCTCCGGGTGCTCCGGTTTCCTCCCACAGTCCAACAATGTGTAGATTAGGTGGATTGGCCATGCTAATTTCCCCTCAGGTGCCCAAAGGTTAGTTGGGTTTGCGAGAATAGGACATGGTATTGAGCATAGATGGAGTGCTCTTTTGGAGGGTCAGTGCAGACTTTATGGGCCAAATCGCCTCCTTCTGCACTGTAGGGATTCTATGATTCAATTAGAATCAATTAGAGAGCCCAGGGTGATGATTAAATAAAGTTGGTTCCAGATAGGCAGCAGAGCTTTGGATGCCATTACGTTGATAGAGGGTAGAAGATGAGAGGGTGGACAGGCATGTATTGGAATGGTTCAGTCCAGACGTAACAAATACACAAGCGAGGAAGCAGCTGAGGTAGAGGCAGAGTTAAGCAATGTTCCAAGGTGGAAGTTGGTGGGCTTTATTATGGCATGGATAGAAGCTTATCTTATCTCAGTTCATCGAGGTTAGTCGTTTATCTCAGAGTCAAATACAACACCACGGTTGCAAACAACCTGGGTAAGCCACAGACAGTTGTCAGGGTGGGGAATGGAGTTGATGACTAAAGAATCATACACCCGAACGGAAGTGTGTGGAATCTTGGAAGAAGATGTCAAAACATTTCCCGACGTCAATGCACATGCAAGTGATTTCTGTTTTTTAATATATTTTTTCCAATATTTTGGTCAATCCCCCTAACCTGCACATCTTTGGATTGTGGGGGTGAGACCCATGCGGACGTGAGGAGGATGTGCAAACTCCACATGGACAGCGACCCGGGGCCTGGATTGAACCCAGGTCCTTGGCGCTGTGAGGCAGCAGTGCTAATCACTGTGCCACCGTGCTGCCATGCAGGTGATTTAAACCTCAGTGGGCACGTGCATGAATCGGGTACGCTCCCACCAACATTTAAACGGTGAATTAGGGCCATTAAAAGTCCAATCAACAATAATTTTATCCTGCCCCTGAGATTTTTAGATTGCCGCATGGGGAAAACGGACAGGTGCCCATTCCACTGTTGCATTTCCTCATACAAGCGCAGGATAACAGACCTCCAGAGCAGCAGCAGTTTTTCTGTGATAGAGTTGGTAGCTGTGCGAGTACAGAATTTAGTTTAAGTTTCCTCGCTTTTGTCTGGAATTTAACAGTATCTCATCATTTGCTAAACACTGGCCCTCTCAATCTGCTTCAATGGGGTTGGTCTACTCTGCTGGTGGGACCTCATCTGAAGAGAGGAGCCTGAGGGAGGGGAGGTAAGGTGATAGCAGACAGTATCCCAGGCAGAGATCGGGAAGAGGAGAGGCAGGGGTTCAGTTTCTGCAGGGCCAGCAGGGAAACCAAGGTAGGAGGGGACTCAGAAGATGCCAACACCCAACGACTAGAGTACACAGGCAGCACACCCACTACCTCCAGATATCGAGGCCAGTGCTGCAGGAGGCTACGTCTCTCCACAGATACAGTGACATCTCCTTTGCAAAATTATAGGTTCCAAAATCAGCTCCAACTGTGGGAGGGTCCACCCCATGCCAATGATGTTGAAGATCACAGTGGCCCTAAACGTCTCCACCTCCATTTCATTTCAGGGCTCAGTGGAGGATCTGCGTGGCATCTCCCAATCAGACAGGCACAGTTTTGTCAAGCTCATGACAAATGCTATCTTCAGAAATGCCTGCAGTGTCATTACTTATCGAACAGACTAGGGCAGCCAGCTGGAGTGAGCACGAGGGTTTATGGCAATGGCTGGGTTTCCCCACATCCAGGGTACTATAGACTGCACACATGTGGTCATCAGGGCACAAGCAGGAAAGCCGGGAGGTTTTATCAACAGGAATGGGTACCACTCAATCAGTGTGTAGATTGTTTGTGACACAGGATGCAGATTCTGCAAGTATTTGCCCGTTACCCAGGGAACTCACATGATTCGTACATCCTGCAGCACTCCCTGGTACCATGGCTGCTCGTAACCCATCCACGGTTGGATGGATGGCTCCTGGGTGAAAAGGATTCTTCCAGAAGAGGCAAATGATGACCCCATTACATCACTCAAGAGCTGAGGCAGAGGAGAGATCTAACTTGCATCCATAAGAGAGGAACATCAGTCTGCTCAATATGCACTTCTGATGCCTTGACCGAGCCGGAGGATCACTGTAATATCCACCAGAGCTTGTCTCCCTCAGTGGTCACATGCTGTGCACTGTACAATCTAGTTGTGAAAAGAGGGGACCCAGTGGAGGCTGGGGACAGCGAGAGAGGACACAGAGCGGATGACTCCAGTGATGTGTCTGAGGACAAGCCTCGAATCGCACAGGGTAAAGACTACAAGGCAGATGATATGAACATTCACGGGGGCAGGGATACAAGGAATAATTGATCCAGCAAACCTGAAGCTCGGCATCCAAAGGCACGGAGGCCGACTCAATCTAACGACAATGTCTCACTCACAAAAAAACTTTCCTTCCGAGCCCAAGCCAGAAATGCTGCACCACACAAATCCCTCAGCTTAAAAGCCTGTGTAACATCTGGCCAATGTATAAAACATGCCACCAACTCAGCCCAGTGAATTCAGGAGAATATTTATGTGACTTCAATTAACATAAGAACAGCATACAAATATGTCAAACCGAACAGAAAGCTCAAAGTAACAAGGGCAAATAATGTTACCCGTGGCATGCCCCTGTTGTGTTTCAGATATCTTAAACTTACACCTATAGATGCTGTGTCTTGGTGCCTCCCTTGCTGGCAGTGGCATTAGAGGCAGCCTGCTGACCTTGCCATCATGATGGCAGTGATCTCGGTGGCCGTTCTCTGGCCAGATGTGCCTGAGTTAGCTCCGGCTGGGCAGGAGCATCCAGCCGCATGGCTACTCTCTCCTCGGATTTTGCGGCATCGTCAGATGAGGCAGCCACTGGCAGAGAGGTGAAGGAGCTACTGCCCTCATTCGGAGCACCTTGACAGAATCTCACAGGTATGATAGGCAGCTCGTCTGCCAGAATGTGGTGTGTCTGCACCTCACTGATCACCATTGATGTGGGCACCGAGCAGAGAGACTAGATGCTTCATCCATCACGCATAATGGCAGTGACCTCCAGATGCCACAGTCAGTGTGTTGACTCCACCCCACGGGCATTTAGCAGGCCATTTCACTGTGGCCCCGGGAACCCTGATAGTGCCCCTGAACTAGCCTTTCCACCAGGGCCGCCACTCTGTTGATGGAGGAGGAAGTGCTCTCAGTGCTCAGGGTCAACTATCAGAAACCAGGCTGATGTTATCTGTGAGGCTATTGTAACTTGCAACATTAGTTTGCGAGGGTGTATAGTTTTGTTTTTGAATAGTGTAAGGAGTCAAGTAAAATCCCAATGAGAATAAATAGCCCAGTTAGCTTGTACAATTATTAGAGACTATTTATTAAATTAAAGAAAAGAAAATAATACACATGAACAGGGTGGCACTACTCTGCAAAAATAGAGTATGTGAAGTAATAAACACATACACAGTTTATGTCGACCATACCCCCATTGCCAAATATATCTAGTCACTGAACTCCTTAAGACTTCCCATTTCCCCAAACACCATTCAAAATAAATTAATCTGTAAGTCAAGTCCAGTTTATAATTACCACACAGTACAGGGTCGATGATCAAGTCTGGTAAATATATTTTGCTGGTCCAGTGGAGATATTTAAACTCCCTTTACAAAGTTTCTGCCCTGCCTTGGCTCTAAGAGTTAGAGGCTGTTAAATATAAAACTGGCCCTCTCAGCTGTTAGACGTAAAATTAGCCTCCAGGCTGCTAGATGTAAACTGGCCTGCCTGCTTCTGAGGGTGCTAGCAATTGTGCCACTGTTCCCATTTGATACCGCATTCTGTTTATTCCGCTGTCTGCCCCTCTCACATTCCTTGAATCTAGAAATGAATATGTGTATACCTCATTGATCACCCAATCACCCTGGTAAGATGTTTCTACTAATAGGCGATTCACATCTGATTCTATCTCAGTGTCTGCTAATCTCATTACTGAGAAAGACGCATCTCATCTGGCCTTTTGAATATTGGCTACACCTGTCACTAGGCAGATTTCTACTTGTTACTGGGAAGATTGCACCCTATTATGTCTTGTTTGATTCATGTTACTGCTGTTACGAGGCATATCCTTGACACAACGCAGTGCTCATGTTCTACATGGCCCCCTCAATGATGGAAACAATGGCACGCAGACTCTCATGGATCGCTGCCACTTCTCTCCATGCATTCCGCTGGACATACAGCATCTGCCACCAAATAGACATCTCCAGAGGCTTGTCAATTGCCTCTGCAATACATGGTCCGATCTCCAGCAGAGCTCCCACTGTCGCACCTTGGTACCTCGCTGTCTTCCAGTTTCTCACAAGAGTGTAATGTGCCCTCACCACCTTGCACTACTCTTGGAGGCAATGACCAATGCCCACTGCATGTGAATATTTGCGCTGGTGCCTGGTACCGAAGGCAGTGTGGCATGGGTGTAGGAACGATGTCCTCCTGGGTGCCTGATGGGAGTTCCTCGGAGTCACCGAGAGCTGGTGTGGTTGGCTCATCTGTGGAAGGAAGACACAGCCTCAGTGAATTCCATCATCATCGTCACTATATATTCCAGCTGACCTGCAGAGACAATGGAAAGATGCTACATGGTAACATTGTATTGGAGCTGCAATGGGCACTCTGGCTGGGACAACTCAATTTAAGATAAGAGGGCTCCGTGAACTCTCCCATACCTACGGTGCACGGCTGAGATGGGAGTCTGGGACCTATTGCGGGTCTGGGACCTACACACATTCCTTCATTTTTTTCCCTTTGTTTATACATTTAGAGGACCCAATTATTTTTTTTCCAATTAAGGGGCAATTTAGCGTGGCCAATCCACCTACCCTGCACACCTTTGGGTTGTGGGGGTGAAACCCACGCAAACACGGGGAGAATGTGCAAACTCCACATGGACAGTGACCCAGGGCCGGGATTTGAACCTGGCCTCAGTGCTGTAGGCAGCAGTGTTAACCACTGTGCCACCATGCTGCCCATCACACTTTCCTTCATCCCCCAACCCCCGTCTCGCCAGGACTGGAGGAATGGGTTGCACAGTGGCAATCCAACTTTAGGGCATCACGCTCAATCCGATTCAGGTCCAATGACTATACCACCAATGGCCCTCTGCAACATTGTGACTTGTCTTCTAATGACAGGGGACAACAGAAAGGCTCTTCATGTTGCAGCTTCCTTGAGGGCCATTCCAGATGCCACCACCCCGCACAGACATTTACCGGGCCCTTTCAATGTGGTACATCTACTCCCTTCCATGCACTGCAGTGTTGACTGGCCAGCCAGTCCAAGGCAGGATTCAAGTGCTAGTTGTTTACACACTCAAAACCTTGGGCGCACAGGGGAATGCCACTTGACATCGGCCCAAGCCATCTCCACACTTACTTTTGCTGACCGCAAAATATCTTTGAATCTTTTGCGACACTGCAGCCAGGTACCACACACAACATTGTGCCCACTGACGTGGGCAGCCATCTTGGTCCAGGACTTTTTAGTCAAGAAGTATGGTCCACCTCGAAACCACGTATGATTACAAATATCTCAAACATATTCAACATTCTTAAAACTACTCTTTTATAACTTCATGGGAACCATGCTCAACACAATGGGCCGCACAGTAACACAGTGGTTAGTAATGTTGCTTCACAGTCCCAGGGTCTCAGGTTCGATTCCCGGCTTGGATCACTGTCTGTGCAGAGCCTACGCGTTCTCCCTGTGTCTGCGTGGGTTTCCTCCGAGTGCTCCGGTTTCCTCCCACAAGTCCCGAAAGGCGTGGGGCGCGATACTCCGCTCCCCACGCCGGGTGCGAGAATCGCGGGAGAGCCAGGTGACTCACGACACGCCCCCCCTGGCGCCCCCCCATGATTCTCCCACCCCCCTGCTCGGAAGAATTGCCGCTCACCATTTTTCACGGCGACCGGCGATTCTCCGACCCGGATGGGCCGAGCGGCCTGCCGTTTGCGACCGGTTCACGGCGGCGGCAACCACACCTGGTCGCTGCCGTCGTGAACATGGTGCCAAACGCTGGTTTGACGCTTGTGGGGGGCGGAGAGGGGAGTGAGCACCACGGCTGTGCTCGGGAGGGAACTGGCCAACGATCGGTGCCCACCAATCGTCGGGCTGGCGTCTCAAAGGGATGCACTCTTTCCCCTCCGACGCCCCGCAAGATCAAGCCACCACGTCTTGCGGGGCGGCGGAGGGGAAGACGGCAACTGCGCATGCGCGGCTGACGTCGCGCCGGCCGCGTCATTCTCGGCACGCCGGGCCTTGACGCCAGCGACAAGGCCCGGCGGCCGACAATAATGGGGGTGAATAAGGTGAGAGGAGCGGCCTCCAAGGCCGTCATGAAACTCGGCCGGGTTCACGACGGCCTTCTCAATTTTCCACGGGAACGGAGAATTCCGCCCGTGCTGTTCGGTAATTTGGACATTCTGAGTTCTCCCTCTGTGTACCCGTATAGGTGGCTGAATGTGGTGACCAGGGGCTTTTCACTGTCACTTCAGTGCAGTGTTAATGTAAGCCTACTTGTGAAGAGGTATGTTCCAGAAACATATATACAGACAAATTCAAAGATAGAACATAGAACAGTACAGCACAGAACAGGCCCTTCGGCCCTCAATGTTGTGCCGAGCCATGATCACCCTACTCAAACCCACGTATCCACCCTATACCCGTAACCCAACAACCCCCCCTTAACCTTACTTTTATTAGGACACTACGGGCAATTTAGCATGGCCAATCCACCTAACCTGCACATCTTTGGACTGTGGGAGGAAACCGGAGCACCCGGAGGAAACCCACGCACACAGGGGGAGGACGTGCAGACTCCACACAGACAGTGACCCAGCCGGGAATCGAACCTGGGACCCTGGAGCTGTGAAGCATTTATGCTAACCACCATGCTACCCTGCTGCCCCAACAGATGCCAGACAATGCTTAGAATGTGAGCATTTGCAGGTAATCAAGTCTTTACAGATCCAGAGTTAGGGGTAACCCCAGGTTAAAGAAGTGTCTGGCGTCTTCGTCTGGCATCTTTGAATTTGTCTATATGTCATACCTCTCCATTCACCTGAGGAAGGAGCAGTGCTCCGAAAGCTAGTGTTTGTAACAAACCTGTTGGACTTTAACCTGGTGTTGTAAGACTTCTTACCGCGATCACTCCAGTCCAATGCCGGCATCTCCACATCATGGATGATTCTATACAGCAGATTCCGTAATTTTGTCAGTTGCAGTCCTCAAGTTGTGCATGTCACTGTCCACACTCTCTGTGGTGAAAACATCTGGGCCAGATTCTGTACTCTCACTAAATGCAGACAATAATTGATCAGAGTGCCGATGTCAAATTCATTAATTGTCAGATTGTACAGTCTATGAATTTGGCCAACACAATTGCTGGAGTTCATTTTTTACCTGCGGTGTAATTTCTTACAGAGAACGTGTTCCCCACGGTCAAAGACTGCTTTTGGAACTCTGTTCCCTTCTATCCACTTGTGTCTGATGTTGTTGTCTGCCTATCTCTGAAGTTGAAGGGGGTGTCAAAGGGTTGAACTATGTGCATAGTTTCCTTTTGAACCTCAGTATAGCCTGTAAGCTTTATGTGGTTGAGTGCGCAGTGTTTCTGTATGTCATTAGAAAGCTATTAACACATTTAGGTAGAGAGCTTTTGTCCCTCAAAACCTTCACTGCATGCTTGAGATTTTGTACGAAAGGTTCAGCAAGGCTGGTGGTATCTGTATGATGGGAGGGAAATGGCAGATGGGGAGACGGTGGCATAGTGGCATTGTCACTGGTCTAGTAAGGCAGAAACCCGGAATAATGCTCTGGGAACCCAGGTTCAAACCCCATCACTGCAGATGGGGAAATCTGAATTCTATAGAAATCTGGAATTAAAAGTCTAATGATGGCCATGAAACCATTGTCAATTGTCATAAAAACCCATCTGGTTCACGAATGTCCTTTAGGGAAGGAACTCTGTCGTCCTTACCTGGTCTGGCCTACATGTGACTCCAGACCCACAGCAATGTGGTTGATGCTTAACTACCCCCTCAAGGGTAAGTAGGAATGGGCAATAAATGGAAGCCTATTATACCCACGTCTCATGTACAAATAAAAAAAAACCTTCAGATAGTCTTCAAATTCGGCTGATGTGAACTGAGTACCGTTATCGCCCACGAGTTGTACAGGTCAGCCAAATCTTGCAAGTAGCTCGTTAAATCTTTCAATGGTCTGTTCTATAGTTGTCGGTTTAATGATATCAACTTCCAGTCACTTTGAATGCGCATCAACCATGACCAAAAACGTGTGCCCTTCGACTGGTCACCACTGCATAATCCACATGGATTCTTTGGTAGGCCATTCACATGGAGGCAAAGGTTGTAGTGGAGGTACGTTTCGCAACACAGTGCAGGGTTGGCATAACCCAACCTGCACCTCTATTTGTGAATCCAACTCGGGCCACCACAAGTAGCTTCTCGCCAATTCCTTCATTCTAACTACACTGGGATGGCTGTCGTGCAGGTGTTCCAGGATTCTACTTCATAGACACAGCGGAATGATTACCCTAATATCCCACAACAATACTCCATTTTGTACTGTCAACTCAAGATGCCTGGTAAGATAGGGTTTAACATCTGGATTCTTTCTGTGTTCCTGCATTAGATGGCCTTTTTGAATCATGCCCAACACCTTCCCGATCACCAGATCTGTTTGGGTATATTTACGCAGCTGAGAAGACGTTACCGGAACATTTTCCACATGAGATAGATAGTATATGTTGTTGTTGTGTTCACCTGATTCGTGCTTATATTTTTGGTCTTTTTGATCTTCCAGTGGCAGTCTAGGCAAAGTGTCCGCGATCGCGTGTTGTTCAGACCTGCAAAGTTCAAAGATATAATTGTGTACCGACAAGGTTAATGTTGTCAACTAGCAGTGAGTGAAGGGATCCCCTTATGTGGTCCAAAAATTGTGAAGAGGTGATAGTCAGTCAATAAAGTAAATTGCCGGCCAAATAAATAATGGTGTAACCTTCAAATACCAAAAATAATGCTGAGCATTTCTTTCTCAAGTTGAGCATAGTTGGACTTAGTGTTTGTCAACCTATTGGAAGCAAATGCCATTGGTCGCTCCTCACCTGAAGGCATTATATATATGTGAGACAATTGCCCCAATCCCATAGGGTGATGCGTCACAAGCAAACTGCGGCTTCCGTTTTGGGTTATAATGGACCAATTACTCCGATTCCTGTCTTTTGTTTTGATATTTTGGTAAGCATCCTTAGAATTTTTGATCCAGAAACAAGCTTGTTTGTTACAAAGCAAAGCATACAAAGGCTACAACCTTGATGCTAAATGTGTTACAAACTTTCCATAATCATTTTATAATCCTAGAAACGACTTTACTGAGTCACGTTCTGCAGTCATGGGGCATCCAGGATCTCTGACGTCTTCTTAGATTCATTGTGAAGATCATCTTAGTCGACGATGTCTCCAAGATAGTGAATAGAAGTTTTCAAAAGTACACACTTCTTTTTCTTACTCTGAGATTATGTTATTGCAGCTTTGCAAGAGTAGCTTATGGGTTCTTTGTGTGATCTACATCACATTCAAACCTGAAATCAAAATGTCATCCAGGTAACATTTCACACTTGATAGTCCACAGAAGATCTCATCGATAGGTTGTTGGAAGAGAGCCGGTGCTGACGTTAACCTGAATGGAAGCCTATGATACAGAAACAGGCCCTTGTGTGTCACTATGGTCAGCAACGGTTGAGACTCACTCACTATGTTCATTACAGATATGCTTTGGAGAGATCAATTTTGCTAATTTTTTGGCTGCCTGAGAGTCCTGCAAAAAGACCTTCACTAAGTGGTAGAGGGTACTGATGAGCACATAATACAGGGTAGATAGTCTTTTTCAAATCACCGCATATTGATACTGAACCATCCTTCTTGAAGACTGAGACAATTGGGGTTGCCTAATTGCTGGTGGTGACAGGCTCGATTACTTCATCAACCTCTCAAGTTTTTCTTCCAATTTACGTCGAAAAGCATAGGGTATGGTACGTGCTTTCATGCACTGAGGCACGCTGTTTGCCTTTGTCTTGAGTTTCATTTTGACTCCAGTCATGGAGCCTCGAATACCTTTGCATACTTTCTCAGAAGCGGTTGAAGATTGTTCGCAAAGGCCCCCTTTAGCATAATCTTCCTTCAGCAAGACCTCCTAAACAATGTTGGAAGTTTCCTTGAACAATGTGAAGGGGCAATTCCACTTTCTGCTTTTTAACTTCCACTGTCATTGTGATGAAGATCTTCAGCGGCACGACATCCTTGGTATATGCCCTCAAGGCTAAATCAGATGGTTGCAATGCAGATACTTCAATTTCTGACGGTATATCGATTAGGTACATCTCTTACAGTGCCTATATCCACTTCCACCTTAATAGTGTTTCCGTTTAATTGTGCGAAGGGTTCATTTTCTCCTCTTCCTCATCAAACGTGTCCATGGTGCCTTTCCTTCCCACCTTTTTTTGGATTGCAGCTCCCTGATCTGTGCTACTTGGCCTTCAGCCTGTCTTCCCAGATGTTTATTTTCTCCTTTTGAAGCAGACAAACTCACAGCGCACAAACATAATAATAATCTTTATTAGTGTCACAAGTAGGCTTTCATTAACACTGTGAAAATCCCCTAGTCGCCACATTCCGGCGCTTGTTTGGGTACACTGAGGGAGAATTCACAATGTCCAATTCACCTAACAAGCATGTCTTTCGGGACTTGTGGGAGGAAACCGGAGCACCCAGAAGAAACCCACACAGACACGGGGAGAACGTGCAGACTCCGCACAGACAGTGATCCAAGCCGGGAATCGAACATGGGTCCCTGGTGCTGTGAAGCAACAGTGCTAACCACGGTGCTAATGTGCCGTCCTAGCCAGACTCGGTGTTTCTGTGCCTCGCTATTGATTGCTGTGCAGTAAGTTGCAGAGTTGGCAGACCCATATGCTGCGTCCCCATGGCTGGCTTCAGTGTCTCGTTCCCCATCTCTGCCGTTCTACCTACGCCAAATAGCAAGTGTGGTGAAAACTTCGATTCACCATTTGAAGTCAGCCCCAGTAACTCGCAGCTGTCCAATCAGTTTTTTTTTCAACCCTTTTACTTACACTCACAGCTTTTGCAATCGACCGGATGATTCGCCAGCACTCCGCGACAGACTACACTTTACTTGAGAGTGGTTTTTACTTGCCACAACGATGATTTTGCCTTGGAATTCGATGATATTTTTGAACAACAAATGCTTTGAGTTCACTAATTTCCTCCAAAGACGCAGCCTTGTGATTGGAATGTGCCTGGGTTCTGGCTATGGTTGCCTTTACATGGGATGTATGGAATATTTCTTGTTCTAGTTCTATTTTGATGTCCACCTTCACCTCTATTACTGATCCTTGACAACTGCAAAGCACTGCATCGTGCTTTTGCACCGAATTGGAAAATTTAATCAATTTTGCTTCAAGTTTCCAACTTCACATGGTTCATCTCAATTCTTTTCTCTTTTCTTTGATTCCTTGATCTTATTTTCGCAATAAGTTTTCCCTGAATAAAGCTTTTGAAATTTGACCCACAGCTTTTCTTCAAACAATGTTGGCAAACAACTGATTAGAAATTGATGAAAGCTAATCAAAATATTTTAGTACTTTCCTTGATTTAATTTTACTGGGAAATGAGCTTGCTCAGGCTGCACAATTTATATTCAGCTAACAGAATCCTGGGGAAAAATATCAAGTGCAAGTCCAGGCTTTTGGGAAGCTTTTAAGTGAAAACTTAAATTAAATGATACAAAAGGACAAATTAAATGAAATTAAAATAAATTAAAGGACAAATGTTGTGATAAATTTGTTTTTTTCCCTTTTGCTTAAAGCTTATTTTGAAGCATTTATTTAATGAGGGGAAAAGGGCAGCTAAGTTTGTTTTCAGTAAGCATTTTTTGTGACTTGTGAAGAAATAATAATATGATCCTCCATTGTTGTATGAGCTGGGATTTAATGGAGCCTGTCATAACTGGATGGGAGAGTCAGGTGGGAATTCTGGCTTCAGAATCCCAGTGTTGGGAAATGTGTCGCCAATTTAGTGGGGGATGGGAAGGAGTCAATTGAGGCAAATTATCCTGGGTGAAACTGTAGCCAACAGAGGGCTGTTCATAGGCATTCTGTGCCCAATGAAGGTACTCAGCATTTGGAAGAAGAGGGAGGGAGTGCTATAGGAAGGCATTCCCTATGATAACTGCTGCCCCCTCCTTTTGTAGGGGCTGATTTAGCTCACTGGGCTAAATCGCTGGCTTTTAAAGCAGAAAAAGCAGGCCAGCAGCACGGTTCGATTCCCGTATCAGCCTCCCCGGATAGGCGCTGGAATGTGGCGACTAGGGGCTTATCACAGTAACTTCATTTGAAGCCTACTTGTGACAATAAGCGATTTTCATTTCATTTCATTTTCATTTCATTTCACCCCTGCCTGACAGGTGACCCCCTCCCTGTGATCCCCGCTCCCCTCTTGCTCAGCTTTGGGAATCCATGGTCGATCCATCCTGAAGGTTCAATTGTAATACCAGTAGTGGCCAATGCGCCTGGTGGCAGGGTCCTGGAGACCTGTTGGCTTGTGATTGGGCAGCTGGTCTGGGCATTGGGAGTTCCATCTGACTGAGGATCTGATCCGATGGGAACCTTGATCTTGCCCAGGGAAGTTCCTGATTGCACTGAGATATTGCTGGGTCTCCCGTGGAAAAGCAATATGGGCTTTCCACTGGTTTTGCAACCGTGTGTGACCCCCATCACCTCAAACAAATTATTCCCATCGTGTTAACGAAAACCATGAAAGGCCAGTGATCAGAACGAAACATGGAAATGTCATTACCTTACCACCTATAGTTGATTACAGGGAAATATTACACAAAAGAGTAACAGATAAATATGGGCATTTAATGTTGGAGTTATGAAAGGGAACGATTATATGGGCATCTTCACTGGAGCATGTAACACTTGTAAGAATTGTATTATGCTATAAACATCACAATATTACCTTCGGGTCCTGTATTCCAAAAGGTTGAATAATCATCTATTTTACCAAAACCAGATAGCCATACTGGCTTTGATTAGCATAGTGGGCTAAATAGCTGGCTAGCTTTGCAGAACAATGCCAGCAAGGCCCGTACCGGCCTCCCCGAACAGGCGCCGGACTGTTGCGACTAGGGGCTTTTCACAGTAACTTCATTGAAGCCTACTTGTGACAATAAGTGATTATTATTATTATATCTGGCAACCTTTTAATTCAAAATAGTTCAGAAGCTGGACAATTCTGGACATATTTACAGGCAGAAATAATTGGATAATCAAAGAGAAGATATTAGCATTGCAGTGGAATCTGAATCAGGAAATAAGTTCAGAGCTTTCTATTACTCTTTGCTGATCCACGGCAGTGTATGTGGACCTCTTCGCCAAATTCCCTCAGTAAACATCCACCCTCTTTGAACCAATCAGCCTGTGCTTAAGAAAAAGAAAACAAATCAACTAACGCCACATTTATTGTACTTCAACTGGCCTTGGGGCATGTGTGATGCTGAAGTAGATTGGATAAGACAAATTCAAAAATATTTTCGCAAATCTGATCCAGTTAAATTCAGATAAAAAGTGATGCGAGTGTATATATATGGGCCAATTTTCCAGAGATTTTCTCTGATGCTTGTGATATCTAATTTTGTTTCAGACAATATTTGAGACAGTTTTGTGACCATGATGTATTTTTAATCCTAAATTCATGACAGTTTCTAAGCCTTAAGACACAAAAAGAATTTTCACCCTATCTCTGGAAATGGACCCTCATAATTCACTTCCACCTAAATATACTATTTATGGTCAAATTACACATGACATAAAATGGCTCTTGAGAAGTTGAACTGCTTTGAACTTTGATTGCTTGAAAAAGGTGCCTGAGTAAGCAAGAGGCAATTTAAAGATTTTTTGTTCTCCTTGGCCCATCTCAGTTTGAAGGAACCGACACATTGCTATGGTATTGTTCGAGAGCTGCTGAGCATCCTTCTCTGTTCTGCCTAAGTAGCTTCCGTTTTTGTTGAAGTATGTATGTTAGTGTGTGTGCTGGAATGTGTGTGTCTGTGTGTTGGGTTGTGGTGTGTGTCTGTTGGTATTGGAAGGTATTGGGGTGTGTGCGACATGCAAACGGAACACGTAGGTAGAAGTGAACCACAACCATTTATCTGCTATGATAAGATGAAACCTCATTGCCAGGTTACCCAGATACAAGGCAATCTGACAATGAACAAAATGGCACACTTCTATCAAGGGATGCTGGATGAAGATAAAGAATTGTAACTTTAGCTCTTTTTCTCCTCAGTCAGGTGCAACAGAACAAGTAAAGGTATTGTTATCACCACCTTGCGTGCGGGTGACTTAAACAGCATAAAGCAAGAATTTAGAATCTGGGACCTCCCTTGATTCTTACTTAGCTTCTCATAAGTAAATCTTTAGAAATTCATTCACAGACAGAATGTTTGTATTCCTTTATTGCCCGTGATCAGTATGCTTTTCAATGAAAGAGGCATGTGTATTATTACACTGAGAGTGTGTATCCCAATTAAACAATTCCAGCAGAAAGCTTTTATGGGTTAAAAAATAAAGATAATTTATTCTCCCACCTTATCCCAAATTTTAAGATATGGGGGGCGGGATTCTCCGAGCCCGGGGCTGGCCGGAGAATCCCTGTAACCGGGCCATGCTGCCCCGATGCCGGCACGCGGAGAATTGGTGCCATCGCAGGCTGCTCTACACGGCCGGGCCGCCGATTCTCCAGCCCGGGTGGGCCGAGCGGCTGCTCTAAAAAAGGCAGAGTCCTGCCGGCGCCGTCCACACCTGCTCTCAGCCGGCAGGAACACTGAGTGCAGGGTCGGGGGGTGGCCTGTGGGGGGGGGGGGGGGGGGGGGGGGGGGGGGGGGGGGGGGGGGGGGGTTGGGGGGGCATGGGGGAGAGGGGTCCAAACCAGGAAGGGGCCTCCGATGGCCCGCAATCGGGGCCCAACGATCGTCGGGTCGGCCTCTCGCTCCCTTGGCATATTTTCTTACGCGCCGCCCCCTGAACTCTCACGCCATGTTGCGTCGGGGCCAGCGCGTTGAGGGAAGCCGCCGCGCCACTGCGCATGCATGGATCCTGCTGCGCACAGTTCGCGCCGGTGTGGGAGGCTGGAGCGGCGTGAACCACTCCAGTGCTGTGCTGGCCCCCTGTAGGGGCCAGAATCAGTACTCCCAGCGGCCCGTTCATGCCGTCGTGAAACACAACGGCGTTTCCGTGGCGTGGACACTCTGCCGCCGAATGGGAGAATCCCGCCCGACATCATACACACTTGTTCCCACACATACACTCACACACGCACTCATATACACACACAGAAAAAGATTGGTTGCAGGTAATGAAAGTGCAACTTAACATTTTAAAAATTTCATTCAGGGGATGTAGGCTTCGCTGGCTAGGCCAGCATTTATTGTTCATCTTTAATTGTCCTTGAGAAGGTGGTGGTGAGCTGCCTTCTTGAACTGCTGCACTCCATGTTGTGTAGGTACACCCACAGTGCTGTTAGAGAGGGATTTTCAGGGTTTTGACCCAGCAGCAGTGAAGGAACGGCAATATATTCAAGTTAGGTTGGTGAGTAGTTTGGAGGGGGTCTTCCAAGTAGCAGTATCTGCTGCTCTTGTCCTAGATGGTAGTGGTTGGAAGGTGTTGTCTGAGGAGCCTTGGCGAGTTTCTTCAGTGCGTCTTATAGATGGTACACACTACTGCCACTGTGCATCGGTGGTGGAGACAATGAATGTTTGTGGGTGGGGTTCAAATCAGGCAGGCTTCTTTGCCCTTGAAATTGTGGGTCTCCCATTGGGTAAGTCAGTTTTCTTGAAGGAGGATAATTCTTTAGAGCGTGTTAGAAAATGCAGGATTTTCCGCAGGCGATGAAGTTTCATGGAGTTGAATTTTCAAGAGGTTAGTTCTTCAGGTAAGAGCAGGTTGGGGGAAACCTATCTGTTCCCACTTATAATGAATTTCTGTTAATGAGCTTGGCTGCCTGAATTATTTGCAGCTAATCTGATGGCTTTCGTGGAACTTTCTGCCGCCCCGGATTCCAGCTGATTTTAAAAGTAGGCAAAAACATGGCTTTCTCATCATGTGATTTTCACAAGTTCTATGTCTTTTTCCAACATAGGAAGGTTATGTGTACTTTGATTCCAACATCCTGTGCTGCAATTTAATACCTTGAAGATTTGAGACAGTCAATGTTGTTCGTTTTGAATCACCCATTCTATTTAATAATACCCTTTTTGATTGGTTTCAGGAAAGTGCATTGATTCACATCAGTGGGGATTGTTTCTTTTGTTCCATCTTGAGGCAGGAGAATTGTTTCAATCCGTAAAAGAAGTCAGGTGACCTTTGGGTCACCTTTTCAGTCTTTTGTGTCCAGTTTTAAAATATAAAAATGAGTTTAAAGTTCAGAATTGGACGTGCCAGCACTGAACATTATAATCCGAATTCTTCAATGTTCATGTTGAACAAAAGTATATTTTCCCTGCTGAGCAATTTGATGTGGGATTGTTTGTAAAGACCATGGACTGGATTTTCATAGAGGAAGCAAACTTTCTGATTTGGCAGATCCATCACCTTTAAAAGAATTCCTGCACCCCTCATATTTCTGTTCAAGGGAGGATGAGATTCAGTCAGGTCCACTAGGCGGCAACAGATGTGGGAAAATAGCCAGGCCAGCAGGCGAGAATGCCGGCCTTGGATGACTGGCTGTGTTGACATTCAGAATGTCCAATTCACCTAACAAGCACATCTTTCAGAGTTTGTTGGACAACCTGGAGCACTGGGAGGAGGAGAACGTGCAGACTCCGCACAGACAGTGACCCAAGCTGGGAATCGAACCTAGGTCCCTGGTGTTAAGCAGCAGTGTTAACCACTGTGCTACTGTGCCGCCCCTTCAACAAGCATGTTGAAAAGACAAGTTGTACAAGTTCAGGATCCAATCATGAAAAGCCTAGAACCCAGCCTAATCTGTTGATGTAGCTGTGACTCCAAGGTCACTCATCTTTGAGACTGAAAACAGTAAGCAAATGAGAAAGAAGAAAGTTTGTGGCCGGGATTCTCTATCCGTTCATGCCAGCAGGATTCTCTGGTGCCGCTGCAGTGATGGAGTTTTGGCTGAGTGCAACGGTGGCGGGACGAACCTGGATCGGAGAATCCGAGCTTGTAGTCAACCTACAACTGAACTAGAAAAGTGGGAAAGATTTTGACAACATCAGCAACATCATTCATGAGTGAAGCACCATCAACAGCATCGCCAACAAGCAATGCTACATCAACAATATCACCAGCAAGTGACACTGAATTAGTGACATCAGGCACAAAACACGAGGAGCGACACGTACAGTGTCGGCTGTGCAGCGTACAGACTCACTATTGAGAAACCATCTGACTATCCAAACGATTCTGAGAATAGTGGGTGTGATTCTCTGATCCTGAGGCTAAGTGTTGATGCCGTCGTAAACGCCGTCGCGTTTTACGACAGCGTCAACAGGCCCCCAGGATCAGCGATCCTACGCCCTACAGGGAGCCAGCACGGCACTGGAGCAACTCACGCAGCTCCAGCTGCCGATACTGGCGTCAAACGGGTGCGGCGGATCTGCGCGTCCGCACTACAGCCGCCGCGAATTCATGCATACGCGTTATGACCGGCTTGAACTCGCACATGCGCACTAGTTTCCTTCTCTGCACCAGCCTCAACGCAACATGTCGGAGAATTACAGGGGCCTGGCGTGGAGGAACATAGAACATAAAAGACTACTAATCTTCTTTAGTTTAGCCATAATATTGAAAAAGGTTTTTACTTGGAACAGTTAGATTGATGTAAGGAGGGTTTTTTTTAAAAAAGAGGAATGTTATCCTTCAGCATTATCCATCAAGATCTAGGAAGTAATTGTTGACAAAATGTACATCCAGAGTACCACATTTACCGTTATATTGCAGTCAATGCACCAGCTACACGGAGAGCTGTAAGAAATACAATCAATGAAATTCTTGCATTTTGAATCTAAAAGTGTGATTCGTTTGAACTTATGGGAAGCAAAAGACATTACACATCCCATCTGTATTCCATCTTAGTTTCTTTATTCCATATTACTGGAATACACTTTCAGTTCTCTTTGAAAAATACAGGGCGCGATTCAGTACCCAAGTTAAAATCTGCTGAACAGCACATTTAGCAGGGTGTTTCCACTGAGAAACACCCAGCTAATCAATGGCACTTCTCTCTGCTGAGGCCACACTTAGGGTGTGATTCTCCCAAAAGTGAACAAAGTCCCCTAGCGAACGCTTTTAGCCACGTGTTTCCCGGTGCTCGCAGTGCTGCGAAACACAAGGCTACTCGATGCGACACGTATTGAAGAAGGGGCCTGAACAGGGGACGCGCAGCCAAGGCGGCACATAGCCTCGTTCTATACAGTGGGGAGTTACGCTCATCAGGACTACCTATTGTAGCGAGAGATCAGGATACCATTTTTAAATGGCATCCCAATCTGCAAGGCCCGCAAATCGATCCCGATCTCCCACCCCAAACGCAGTATAGGATAGGGGAGGGTCCCCGTGCTGCCCACCTCATGCCCCCAACACTCACACCAGGCAACCCTAGCCCAATTGCGGGTGCGCAGAAAATAGAAGCTTGACACCGTGGCAGTGCCAACCTGGCACCATGGCAGTGCCTATGCTAGCTGACAGTGCCACCTGGACATCTTGACAGTGACATACGGGCACCCAGGTGGCACTGTCAGGGTGCCAAGCTGACATTACCTTGGTGCCCAAGTTGCATCAGCAGTGCCATGGCACCACCCTGCCCAAAAGTTATACAGCTGGGGGCTTCCAATATCCTTGGAGACCCCCACGAATGCAGTTCTATCTGGTCCCTGTTTGTGGGGAGCAGTACTGAACAGTGCTCACCTGAGGTCTCTTAGGCAAAGGGGCTGAATCCCAAAGCTACAGGTACGTCAGGAATCTGCATATTAGAGTGAGGCTTACTGCCTCATTGCCATAAGCAGATTTGTGAGAAAGTGATCCCGCCCATTGTGGGTGAGATTCACATTGCAATGTCTCACGTGATTGCATTGAATCTTGTGAGGCATTGCGAGCCGGGTAGATCACAGGAAAGGGGGTCTCCCGGCTTTCAACGACCACGTGGTGTCTCAGCGAACTGCTTTTCCGGCACAGCATGGCCATTAGATCACGGTCTTAGAAGGATTTCCTGCTCGCAAACTTCAGCTCGCCAGCAGGAAAGACTTCTCACAGATTGGGGCACCATTTTGACTGGCTGCCCAGATCTTTCCCCGCTCCCCCACTTTGGGCCTCCTCATTTTTGTGACTCCCTCTCACCCCCTAATCTTGGTGAGGCCCCCGGGAATCTCCCCTCCTCCCTCTCTACCTGGTAAGGACCCCGGGCCCCACCCCAGGCAGTGCCATCCTGCCCAAGATGGCATTGCCAGGATGACATGCTGTCCATTGTCCCACATGAGACTGGAAGGGCTGAGTTGATGTACCATCAATTGGACTCGAGTCATGAAGAAGTTCCAAATATCAGGCTTTAATGAACTAGTTGTGTGCCCGGCAGTCAACTTACAGAGAAAGGCCGACTGCCAGCTGCAACGCGTTCTTATACCCCGCCTCATAGGAGGGGCTACCGGCCACTCGGCCAATCGGTGAGCAGTCACATGACTGACCTCAGCCAATTGGCAGAGAGACACATTCACCCCTTGTGGAGAAAGAAGCCGGGGGGGGGGGGGGGGGGGGGGGTGCGGAGACGAGGAGAGGAGAAAAAGGGGGGGGGGGCCCGTCGAACTGGTAGTATGACTAGAGAGAATGAGGTGTACCGAGATGTCTGGTGACTGCCCACTGGCCCGCGACGAATGTACAAAAGAACAACAATACCGCGCACAATGCACTTATGAACAAATGAGGAACAAACAAGCAAAAAAAAATGACAAGGAAGATGCAACAGTGTACAAGGGAACGCTGAACAACACGAAGAGTCCGACAAAAAGTCCAGTGGAACATCAAATCGACTCGATAAGTCTGACGCGTGCCTTCAATGTCCTGCTGGACCTGCGCAGCGGCGTCGGTGACGTTGGAGCGGTGGTCGTCCGTGACTCCGGGAGCGGCGATCGTGGTCCTGTGTCCGTACCCCTGGTCAGTGCTAGCGAAGCTCTGGCCGGCGGAGAGGGTTCCTGTGCGCTGGGTTGCGGGGGCGCTGGGGGCACCGGGGGGTGGGGGGGTGGGACTGGAGGGGGGGGGGGTGTTGGTGTGGGGGGTTGTGGCCGCACGGCGGCGGGTGCCAGGTCCCGAAGGGAGACCGTGTCCTGCCGCCCGTCGGGATACTCCACGTACGCGTACTGCGGGTTAGCGTGGTGTAACTGGACTCGTTCAACCAACAGGTCGGACTTGTGCACCCGCACATGCTTCCGGAGCAAGATGGGTCCGGGGCGGCCAGCCAGGTCAGGAGCGGGGATCCTGATGACGACTTCCTGGGGAAAACAAGAAGACGTTCATGAGGTGTTTGGTTCATGGCAGTACAGAGGAGAGACCAAATCGAGTGGAGGGCGTCTGGGAGAACCTCTTGCCAGTGGGAGATAGGGAGATTTCTGGACCGTAGGGCCAGTAGGATGGTATTCCAGACCGTACTGTTCTCCTGCTCGACCTGTCCATTACCCCGGGGGTTATAACTGGTCGTGCTGCTAGAGGCGATGCCCCTGCTGAGCAGGAATTGACGCAGCTCGTCATTCATGAAAGAGGACCCCCAGTCACTGTGGGTGTATGCGGGGTAACCAAACAGGGAGAAAATGGAGAGGAGGGCCTTGATGACGGTTGTTGTGGTCATGTCGGGGCAGGGGATGGCAAAAGGAAAGCGGGAGTACTCGTCAATCACACTTAGAAAGTATATGTTGCGGTTGATGGAGGGGGGGATCCTTGAAGTCCATGCTGAGACGTTCAAAGCGGCGGGACGCCTTTAGCAGATGCGCCTGCTCGGGGAGGTAGAAGTGCGGCTTGCACTCCGCGCAAATGTGGCAGTCCCTAGTTTCAGTCCTGACCTCCTCGATGGAGTAGGGCAGGTTGCGGGTCTTAATGAAATGGTAGAAGCGGGCTACCCCTGGATGGCAGAGGTCCACGTGGAGGGTGCGGAGGCGGTCTATCTGCGCGCTGGCGCAGGTACCGTGGGACACAGCATCAGGAGGCTCGTTGAGCTTCCCAGGACGATACAAGATATCATAGTTGTACGTGGACAACTCGATCCGCCACCGCAAGATCTTGTCGTTCTTGATCTTGCCCCTCTGTGCATTATCAAACATAAAGGCCACTGACCGTTGGTCTGTGAGGAGGGTGAATCGCCGGCCAGATAGTGCCACCAGTATCGCACAGCTTCGACAATGGCCTGTGCCTCCTTTTCTACCGAGGAATGGCGGAGTTCGGAAGCGTGGAGGGTCCGGGAAAAGAAGGCCGCGGGTCTGCCCGCTTGGTTCAGGGTGGCCGCCAGAGCTACATCGGACGCGTCGCTCTCGACCTGGAATGGGAGGGACCCGTCGATAGCACGCCTCGTGGCTCTTGCAATGTCTGTTTTGATGCGGCTAAAGGCCTGGCGGGCCTCCATCGACAGTGGAAACGTGGTGGATTGGATGAGGGGGCAGGCTTTGTCGGCGTAGTTCGGGACCCACTGGGCTTAATAAGAAAAGAAGCCCAGACAACGTTTGAGGGCTTTGAGGGAGTTTGTGCTTAACCGGGTGAACAAGGAGCATGCAACGTCTTACCGTGTCAGGGTGGACAAAACTCTCTGTGCTCCCGGAGTCTAATAGGCAGCTCATCTCGTGTCCATTTAGGAGGATTTGCGTAGTCGCCGTTGAGAGCGTGCGGGGCCGCGATTGGTCCAGTGTCACAGCAGCGAGTCGTGGCAGGAGCTCTGAGTCGTCTTCTCCCATGGAGTATTCACTGGTGGGGTCCTCCATGCCGACCCAAGGTGGTGGCGCCCGTCGGCCGCACCTGGAGTCAGGGTCCCAAAATGCCGGCGCCCGTGGCTCGCACGTGGAGCCGGGGGCCCAAAATGGCGGCGCCCGGGGCCCACACGTCGCGTCAGGGCCCCAAAATGGCGGCGTCCATGGGTCACTCGTGGCTGGGAGTGGGGGCAGAGAGGTCTGTGGGCCACCCGGGGCCTTGGAGGGGGGCGTGGGGGGGTGATCCGTGGTCGCTACACGGAACAGCAGCGACCGACCTGGACTGGCAGACCACGGAGTAGTGGCCCTTTTTACCACAGCTCTTGCAGACTGCGGAGCGGGTCGGATAGCGCGGGCGGGGGTGCTTGGCCTCGCCACAGAAATAACAGCGGGGGCCCGTGGGCTTATCGGGGCGTCCGCAGCGCAGGCCTGGGGGGGGGGGTCGGAATAGGCGGGGGTGAGGGGAGATGCGTGCCAAGTTGCCCAAGGGGTCACCGCGTGGTCAGGGACATATGCGCGGGCGTTTCGGTCGGCAACCTCCAGGGAGGATGCGAGGGTCCGTGCCTCAGCGAGGCTCAAAGCGTCCTTCTTTAGGAGCCGCTGGCGTATCTGAGAGGATTGCATGCCCGCGACAAAGGCATCCCTGATTAGCAGTTCAGTGTGCTCCGCCGCGGTAACTTACGGGCAGGCGCAATTTCTCCCTAGGACAATGAGGGCCTGATAAAACTCATCAAGGGACTTACCGGGGAACTGTTGCCTTGTTGCCAGGAGGTTCCACGCGTTGACTTGGCTTACAGGCCTGAGAAAATATCCTTTCAGGAGATCCATGGCTGCGTCATAGTCCTGTTCATCCTCTATCATCGAATAAACGGTGGTGCCCATGCATGAGTGGAGGATGTGGAGTTTCTGCTCCTTTGTTGGTTGATTGTCTGTAGTGGTGAGGTAACGATTGAAGCACGCCAGCCAATGTTTAAAAGTTGCTGACGCGTTTGTAGCATGCGGGCTGACGCGGAGGTAGTCTGGTTTGATCCGTAGCTCCATTTCTAAATTCTAGTTCATTAAATTGATGTACCATCAATTGGACTCGAGTCGTGAAGAAGTTCCAAATATCAGGCTTTAATGAACTAGTTGTGTGCCCGGCAGTCGACTTACAGAGAAAGGCCGACTGCCGGCTGCTACGGGTCTTATACCGCGCCTCGTAGATGGACTACTGGCCTCTCGGCCAATCGGTGAGCAGTCACATGACTGACCTCAGCCAATTGGCAGAGAGACACATGACCTGCCTGAGCCAATGGGCAGCGAGTCCTCTGCACCAATGGCAGCACTACTCTGAGGTACCGTAAACCTCCTAGTCATACCACCACATGAGTCTAAGTAACTCTTTTGATGACAGTGTGAGTGAATGAATGAGTGACTGAGTGAGTGACTGACTGAGCGAGGTGGGTGAAGTGCTGAGGTTAGTGAGTGAGTGAGATGGGTACATGGGTGAATGGGTAGTCGGATTAGGGGAGGGGCAGGTTGAGTTGGGGAATACTCAGGTCGAGAGTAATCAAGTGTGGTTGGGGGGATAGTCGGGTTGGATCGAGGTATACTCGGATGATTAGGGGGTGGTCTGGTCCGCTCGGGGTGGGGAGGTAGTCATTTGGGTGGCAGTCATGTCAGGTTAGGCAAGATAGTTGGGCCTGGTCGAAGGGGTGAGGATCAGGGTATGCGGGTATATTTGAACTGTCGGAGGATAGTCATGTTGTGTCATGGGTGACAGGTGTTGAGGGTATAGTTAGGATGGGGGGGGGGGGGGGGGGGGGGGGGGAGGATGTCAGTTATGGATTT
The DNA here is from genome assembly GCF_902713615.1 of Scyliorhinus canicula. Taxonomy (NCBI): domain Eukaryota; kingdom Metazoa; phylum Chordata; class Chondrichthyes; order Carcharhiniformes; family Scyliorhinidae; genus Scyliorhinus; species Scyliorhinus canicula. The sequence continues at coordinate 104,944,691 of NC_052159.1, forward strand.
ACCCAGCTGGTAAACAGTCAAATGTTTCCTAGGTAACTATCCCAGTAACTATCATGAATCTGTTTCAAGTCACTTGCCTGCAATGCCGGGCAATTCCAATGTAGGTCTACACATCAGGACTTTCTCAGGGCCTTGACACCCATCTTCTGTCAGACATCCAATCTCCAACAAACTGTAAAGTGAAAAAGTGCTGCCTCAGCTCAGTAGCACTCCTATCGTTGTCCCACTCCAGAGACTTGAGTTCTTAATTTAGATCAGTTCAGTACATTTAGTAATCTTTACCCTTTCAGCAAAGGTTGATGGAAGTGAGAGACAGAATTTTTTTTTTTAGTGCAGAAGAAGGCCATTCAGCCCATCAAGTCTGCACTGACTCTATGTAATAACGCCCAATACAGGCCCGCACCACCGCCCACACCATCCCTGCAACCCTGTAACCCCACCTAACCTGCACATCTTTGAACTGTGGGAGGAAACCGGAGCACCAGGAGGAAAGCCACACAGACACAGGGAGAAAATGCGAATTCCACACAGTCATCAAGGCCGGAATCGAACCCAGATCCCTATTCCACTGTGCCTTGTTTGACAATTAACTACATTTACTATTGTTTCAAAATATTCATCTAAGATTACATACTGAACAGTATGCGCCAGTATAACATGGAGATAACCCACATGTAAGGAGCTCCCTGTGTAAAATTCTCAATTATTTAGGAATTGTAAATAATTGCCTGACAGGCCTCTCACAATGCTTCTAGTTTACGTTCTTGAGATTTTTTACATGTCCCTCTTTTAAATCATAGAATCATAGAATCACTACAGTCCTGAAAGGAAGCCATTCAACCCATCGAGCCTCCATCGACCCTCTCAATGAACAACCCACCCTACCCCCGTAATCCAATAAATCCTCCTAACCTTTTGAATACTAAGGGGTAAGTTCTCATAACCAATCCACCTAACCTGCACATCTTTGGACTGTGGGAGCAAACCAGAGCACCTGGAGGAAACCCATGCAGACACGGGGAGAACGTGCAAACTCCACACGGACAGTGGCCCTGGTGCTGTGAGGCAGCAGTGCTAACCACTGTCCCACTGTTTGCATATCTTAACCGGTACATTGCCTAGTTTTTGTTGAGTTCTGACGTTAGCTTCCTGTTCCAGTGTTATTTCACTGATCTTTATAACTTTGTTCAGGAGTATCACTGTAATTAAAGACAGAGGCCAGAATTCTCCAGCCATTGAGGTTCATTTTTCCTGCCTGCTGCCTCACAGTGCCAGTGACGCAGGCTCGATTCCCATCTTGGGTCACTGTCTATGTGGAGTTTGCACATTCGTCCCCTGTCTGCATGGGTTTCCTCCAGGTGCTCCAGTTTCCTCCCACAATCCATAGATTTGTAGGTTAGGTGGATTGGCCATGCTAAATTGCCTCTTAGTGTCCAGGGATGTGCAGGTTAGGTGGGGTTACTGGGATAGTGAGGGATGGATGGGAAAGTGGACCTGGGTGAAGTGCTGTTTCAGAGGTCAGTGCAGACTCGATGGGCTGAATGGTCTCCTTTTGCACTGTTGGGATTCAAAAAGGCATTTCATATCAACAGCTTGAGAATTTGTGGCATAGGCTTTCTATATATGCAAGTTCTTTCTTATAAAAGAAAGAAGAAACATGTAAACGCTCAACATTATGCTAAAGCATTATTCATTTCTTTAAGAGTCAAATGTCTGAAGAGCAGAGAAGACGACCTGAGCAACAGCTTTTTAAGTTGGTGAGTTGTCGTCAGAGAAGTGTTGTGGGGGGCAGCACGGTGGCACAGTGGTTAGCATTGCTGCCTACGGCGCTGAGGACCTGGGTTTGAATCCCGGCCCTGGGTCACTGTCCGTGTGGACTTTGCACATTCTCCCCGTGTCTGCGTGGGTTTCGCCCCCACAGCCCAAAGATGTGCAGGTTAGGTGGATTGGCCACGCTAAATTGCCCCTTAATTGGAAAAAAATAATTGGGTAATCTAAATTTATAAAAAAAAGAGAAGCATTGTGGGATTTTACATAGGACCGAGGAGCATTAATTTCCATCGACCTCAGGACTCTAACTCGGCCCTCACTTTGACAAGGTGGAGGTGGACAGGATGTTTCCTCCTGTCGAAGAACTCATACTCGGGGATCACTGTTTAAACATAAGGGGTCGCTTGTTTAAGACTGAGGTGAGGAGAAGTTTTGGCTGTGATTCTCCCTTTTGGGGACTAAGACCCCATGCCCGCTGGAAAACGGGCGAGAATCACTCCGGACTTTCTCATCGAAAGGCCGGGGTGATTCTCCATTTTCCAGGGGGCTATCAGAGCCCCGGCGTGCAATCCGCAGTTCTGACTGCCGGCGGGGCTCTGCTGTCCAGACCGCGCGGCACGCATGCGCACGGCGGCCAACCTCGGCGTGAGCGCCGGTGACATGGCAGAGCCACACAGCGGGCCCATGGGGAGTAAGGTAGGTCCCCTCAGATCGCGATGGCCCGCCGATCGGTGGCCCACAATTGCGGGCCTGGCCATCGCTGAGCCCCCCCCCCGCCCCCGCAAAGTCAGATAGCCCCCCTACCAGGACTGCCACTGCGGCCGCCAGTCTTAGCTCCCACTGGGTGGTACCAGATATAAACCACGCCGGCGGGAACTCGGCCGGCCAATGCGGAGAATCGCCGTGGGGACCTGTTCCAATGGCCCCCGACCGGCGCCGCGTCGACTGTGCGCAACTGGCTGGTCCGTGAAAAATTGCAGAAGCGCCGTCGCGCCAGTATTCCGACATGAACGACTATTCTCCGCCCCTGCGTCGGCCGTGATTCCGGCGTGGAGGGTCGGAGTATCCCGCCGCAAGTCTCTCACAGGGTTGAGAGTCTTTGGAACTGTCTTCCTCTAAAGGGAGTGAAAGCAGAGTCTTTGAATATTTTAAAGGCAGAGCTAGATAGATTCTTGATTAACAAGGGGGTGAAAAGTTATCGGAGGTAGGCAGGAATATGGAGTTGACGTTACAATCAGATCAGCCATGATCTTACTAAATTGGGGAGCAGGCTCGAAGGGCCATGTGTCCTACTCCTGCTCATAACTCGTATATTTGTATGATTAACCTGAGATATCGCAGTATCCCATCAATTAGAATCTTGAGCCTGCTTTACTGACTTACTGAGGAGTGTCTTAGAACGGAGGGAAATGCAAAGTTTGAGCACCAATGCAGAACTGAGCCTTACGTATCTTTAATTAAATGGGCATTTTCAATTACCTGACTCCTGACCTTTATTCGAAATGGACAACAATTAGGGGCGGGATGGTGGCTCAGTGGTTAGCATTGTGGCCTCACGGTGCCGAGGACCTGGGTTCGATCCCAGCCCTGGGTCACTGTCCATGTGGAGTTTGCGCATTCTCCCCTTGTCTCGCCCCCACAAATGAAAGATGTGCAGGGTAAGTGAATTGGCCACGCTAAATTGACCCTTAATTGGAAAAAAATAATTGGGCACTCTAAATTTAAAAAATAAAGAAATGGACAACAATTGGCTTAACTTCCGATGTAGTTCTTTAATAAATCCAATTTACTGTAATCAACTAGAAAATGGTAAATGACATCCACCATAGTGTGATTATGTATCTGGGACCGGATTCTCTACTCTCGTCGCTTGTCAATGGGATTTCCCATTTTCCCAGTGATGACAGCCCATGCCACTGGGAAATCCACAAGTGTGGGTGTGCTGCCAGCAGGAACAGCGAATCCCGGTGTCCAGATAATTTTGGTCCTGATTTCCCTTTCTGAAGTCAAAAATATTTATCATGTTCTTAGTTCAGTATGAAGTGATTTGGGCTTGCAGTGCATTTTGTGTTGTTAAAACTACTTATGCATAATAGGCGGCAATTTATTATAAAACAATGTGGGTAGGCAGTAAGTAGAAAGGAGACTGATTGCACTCAGAGGAATTTTGGCCAATTAAATAGACAGACTGACAAATGGCAGATGGATTTTAATGTGGATAAATGTTAAGTTAATGTATTTAGTAACGGGAAACAGTAAACACATGTATTACATGAAAGGTGCATATTTTTAGATAGATGAGTGCAACGCTTCCTAAATTATTTCCAATGCGACTTCATTTGAACATTTGGAAATTAGCACGACCCCAGATGTCAACAAACACTATGCAGCAATAAAGCAGCATAAATTTAGTATATAATTATTAAAGTTTGTGTATTATAGATCAACATATGATAAATTATTTAAATATGGAAATCAATGTTTTTAAAGTACTCTGTAAGAGTGCTATATATTCACCGGCCCATTATTTCATCTGAGCCACTTCAGCTCATTGACCTTGTCGAGGAACCAGCAGACGTGCAACGTGAGGGTTTTAAGGTAGTAATGCGACAGGCCAGGTCCTTCCACAGCATCAGGATGATGGGATTGGGCTTAGGCAGCCCACTGTTCAGCAGCAGAAGTATCAGCATTGGATTATGGTTGGGGCTGCATTTTGAAATTCAATCAAGCAGCCACAGGAGCCCAATGGCTCAGAGAGAGGCTGAGAGATGAACAAGGCATGAAGAGGGCTTGATGCCACCTGGGCCTCGATGCTGTTGCAAGGTAGATTCTCATGGCCCCATGCAATTATTCTGCAACCCCAATTAGGGTTGTGACCGACAGTTTGGGAACTGCTGGTCCAGGGGCATTGTGGGATTGACCCAAACACCAGCTCACTGGAACACATCAAGTGTTTCCCCTTAAATGGACCGCTCAACTGAATGTTCAGGCAGGGGTGGGCCATTCAATTGATTTTAAGCCAAAACAAATGAACAAAAGTAGCCAAAATATTACAATCAGTGACATGAAAGGGTCCCCATTTAAGTAGTCCACTACCCTTGACAATTAGCCATCCTGCCCCTGGGGCAAACATGGGTGCATTGTGTTAGGTCATCAAAAAGCACAATGGCTCGAGGGGCTAAATGGCTCACCCATATTCCAAGGTTCTCTGTGCCTTCACCCACCCTTCAATTATCTCCTAAGTCTTTCCTCCTTTTTTGCCTCTCTGTCCTTCTTTAAGTTGGTCTGTAAAATCTACCATTTTGACCAGGTTTTTCATTATCTATCCAAATGTTTTGTGCCTTGGAGTAAATACTGGGGTGGATTTTCCACCCCGCGACTCCAGTAACGCGGATTGCGATCGGGCTGAGAATTGGGTGCCTGGCCGAAATCGGAGTTCACACAAGGCACCGAACAGACTGCTAGCCTTCACCCCCCCCCCTCCCCCACTTCCCCGCGTGGGATCGGGGTTCTCACTCGCGCGCCATTGGGAGGATGCTAGTGGACGCAAATGGGTCCTAATGACTAATTTGCATCCACTTAGCGGGCCGGGCACCTGAGTTTCAGTCGCCAAGTGATTCTCCAGTACTCTGGGCCAGGAGTCATGTGGGCGAGGATCACTACAGGGATCACCAAACGTGAACCTGACATGGTGGGCCTCACTGTGGGCCAAGGGGGTAACCCCTGAAGGGAATTTCCTCCAAGTTCCATCCAAGGGCCATTCTACCCCTCACAACATACAACCTAACCATCCCTCCCCAACTAGAGCCCCCCCCTCCCCCGATCTCCTATTCCCCAGAGAATCCCTAAAATGGGAGACTCCCACCCATGGACCTCCTAAAGAGGGAGCCCCTCCAGTGACCCCCTAAATAGGGAGACCCCCACAGGGACTCCCTAACTAAGGACCCCCCATAAGATAAATGCAGTGACATGTGTTTAAACCCCTCAGGTTTAAACCTCAGCGGCAAACTATTCATTCACATAGTGGGCTGTAACTGACAGCTTCCATAAAACAGCTGTGAGCCTTCTTTCATTCATCTTTCTTCATGGATGAGTAACTCTGAAGTGCGGTAACCACAATGTTTACAAACATAAACCTCACCACAGAGAGTTAAGTGTATTCCAATCACCCCCCCCCCCCCCCCCCCCCCCCCCCCCATGAGTGAATTTGAAGTGCTGAGTTTGAAATTGACAATTCTTAACTCTCCTTGAGGTGGTTGATGTTTGGAAACATTGTGGTGACAGCACTTTAGAGTTACTCATCCATGAAGGGAGATCAAAGTAAGAAGTCTCACAACACCAGGCTAAAGTCCAACAGGTTTATTTGAAATTACAAGCTTTTGGAGTGCTGCTCTTACATCAGGTGAAGTGGATATAGGTTCACAAAGACAACATACATAGGTAGAGACAAATTGCAAGATAATTGCAGATTGGAATGTGAAGAATGGCTGGAATGTGAGTCTTTGCAGGATTACAATCCGATGAGGCCGAGCTATCCAGAGACAGAGCCTCCCCACTACCTACAACAGGTACTTTGGAGGAGATCTCCAAGGAAGAGGCATCATATCTGTAACCTGCTCCATCCAGCATCTCAGAGACACGCACCTCAGTGACAATTTTAACAGCCAGGTTCCTGGGTTCCTATTTGGTGAGCACCACACAGTTCCTGACGTACATCAGGTGAAGACAGGAATGTCCCAGGGATCAGACAGTTGGGGTTTTGCTGGATCCCAGGACACAGGTATTCCACAGTCACAACTCATGCATCTGGACAAGTTCTTTCCTGAGCTGCCGGAGATGCAAACGTGGAGTCGTGAATCCAGGAGCGACATTCCTGCATCTGTAAGGACAGTTGAAGGAATCCCAAAGCCTACAGTTGCAGGAGGTATTGCAGGCACCTCGTGGCACCCAGGCCAACACTGCAAGGGTAGCGACCACAGTGGAAAGCCTGGGGCAGGATGGCCAAGCCATGAGTGGTGGAGTCCAGGGCATGGCTCAGTCTCTGAGCACAATAGCTGAGGGCCTTGAGAGCATGGTCCAGACACAGAGGGCCACTCCTGGGGGGCTTCAGAACTTGGTCCACACAGATTGCCATTACTAAATGCTTCAGCAACACGGTGCAGACAATGGCGTGCCATTCTGACTAGCAGCACCAGATTATGATGAGTCTTCTGGAGCTCACTCCAGCTGCTGCCCCTCCATCCCATGGAGTAGATCAGGGGTCCACGAGCACCCTGAGGGAGGAGGGAAGTTTGGAGCCTATGCTTGGGCATTCCATAAAGGAGTCTCTAGATTCTCTAACCTTCCTGAACCCCCGACCTGATCTCAGGGGCAGTGGGCGGAACAGGGCGACAAGGCAGTGACACCCAAAAGTCAGCTTGGTGCCTGCTAGTCCAGGCCTTTTAGAGGACCCCTGCCAATGGCATCTCAGGCCACAGAGAGTGGAAGGTAGCAGACCATCTCCACCTCTGACATGCATCCTGGGAAAACACCTAGACGTAGCAGTAGACTTCAGAAAATTACAAAGTTGTAGTTGCGCAGAGTGGGCATAGATGAAGTTAGACACCATTAGTAAGAACATTGACACTATGGCACTGTCACAAATCACTGTATTAAAATTTTTAGTGGCCATAACAGGATTTAAGCCCTTGGCTAAGAGACCTGGAAAATTCTGATGAGATGTTAAATTAAGGCCAAGCCTGCCATCTCAGGTGTACACAAACAATTCCATGATTCTTAGTTGGCTCAAAAGTTCTTTCGACGGTCTGGGGACATAAAAGGTGCCACTTAAGTGCCAGTCTCTTTCCCATCAGAGGCATTTTGAAATTAAATGAAATGAAAATCGCTTATTGTCACAAGTAGGCTTCAAATAAAGTTACTGTGAAAAGCCCCTAGTCACCACATTCTGGCGCATGTTCAGGGAGGCTGGTACGGGAATTGAACCCACGCTGCTGGCCTGCCTTGGTCTACTTTAAAAGCCAGCTATTTAGCCCTGTGCTAAACCAACCGTAAGCCATGTTTTCTAGACAATAGTCATGATTTATTCATCTGCACAAAGGCTCTGCGATGCCTTTTCTCCATTGAGACTGCCGGACAAATGCTGGCTTTTAGAACATTAGAACATTACAGCTGTGAAACCAATCTAAAGCTCATCTACACTATTCCATTATCATCCATATGTTCATCCAATGACCATTTAAATGCCCTTAATGTTGGCTCTCAGCAACAAGGGTTCAGAGTTGGCTCATGCCACTTGTTAGGAAGCTGACACAGCTTCAGATTTGGGGCTGGATTCTCTAGTCCCCCAACTGCGTGTTTCACGGTGACGCACCATTCGTTGGCGGCGGGATTCTTTTTTCCCGCCGCTTGTCAATGGGATTCCCCATTGGAGCCACCCCACACTGCCAGGAAACTCCTGGGCGGGAGTGTGCTGCTGACGGGTAAAGAGAATCACAACGACCAGAAAATTCCAGTCCTAGTCCACAACAAGAGCTATGTTGCACCAGGAACAGCACTAAACCAACAGTTGGAGGATTCAAGCAAGGTTTCCAGCGTTTAGAATATTGTCATTTATGGATCACACACCATGAACGTGGATCCAGATTTGTGGCTGTGGATGTGTGTTGCATACGACATAATGTTGCCATCATGAGGGAGCAGCCTTACCATTATATGGACAGCAAGGAGCAGGGAGAGCATGAGCAATATCGACCATCAATGCCCTAGCTGCCAGAGCTTTCAGATAGCAATTGATCCATGAGTACTTCATGTGAACCATCCCTCCCATTCCTAATAGACTCACAGCTCTAATCAGCAGCATCATACTATCACCATCTGATTACTTTCTTTCAGTCCAGGCTTATGGGTCTAATCCTTGCTTTACCAGAAAGATAAACAGGAAAATGGATCAATTTTATTTTAAACCAACAGCTTAATTACACCAATGTCTAATATTTAATGCAACATAAATGATAGCTAATAATTAATAATCACCACGCTGCATCTCATTAATGCCATCTTGGTACCGGGGAGAACTTTGCTATTCTTCTTCAACATAACTTGAGATCTGTTACATTTATCTGACAGGGCTGACAGGAACCTTGGCGATAATGTCTCATTCAAAAGGCAGCACCCTAGATACTGCAGCACTCGCTTTGTACTATCCTGGAGTGTCCACCTAAAATGTTATATTCAAATCCCTGTGGTGGAACCTATAATGTCCTGTCTCAGAGGTCAGGCCGCTGCCACTAAGCTACAGTATTCAGGAGCAGTGCAGGAGAGTGTAACCTGTGAGTTTTGTTCGGATATTGATTGAAACCAACATAGACTGGCAGCAATAGGGGAAGCAAACTGGATCATGGGATGTTTAACCAGAGAGATAGCACACAACTCCCAGCAGGTGATAATGATTCAGTAAAAGGCCATGGTGTGGCCACTCCTGGAGGTGGATAATTATGCTGCTGGGTCTATTCACAAAAGCATAATAAAGTGTTTTAAATTCTACAGCTGCAATAATGAGTCCATTTCTAGCAGCTCGTCGGCGCTGGGTGTTACAGTGGAAACAATGCCATAATTACATCTTTAGTACTGCATGAGTTAATTATGACTGTATTGCATCACACTTTTGACAGGGAATGAGCAGTCACCCAGTTGTTCCAGCTTTAAAGAGTGGCAGCTTCAATTTTCACAATGTCTACAAAAATTGGCTTGTCAAACAAGCATTTCAGCAAAGAACAAAAGTGTTTGTCAACCGAAGAAGTCTTGAAATGCAAAGACAATTATCAGTAATTTTCATGGGCTTGAAATGTTAACACTGGAGGTGTTTGATGGTTGATGGAAGTCAAACGCACTATATTCTAATGTCTTAATTAAGTACATTTTGTTACTTTGGCAACCTTGCTGCTCCTTGCCATTTTCAATCCTCCAATATCAATGGCCAGTCATGTGAGATGTTATCAGACACAAAGGTTGAAATCAATGTCTAAAAAAATGTACCTGTCAGAATGTGGTGTCATGCTTGTAAACGCACAGATAATTGATATGGAGAATGTAACTGGTGACTTGTAGCTTTCATTTGTCGATCTTTGTTTCATGTCCAAGTCTCCGTTTTGTTCCTCTCTCAGTCTGCAGCTGCACTGCCTCAAATGAAGTTAAATGCGAAACAGAGGGGGGGGAAACATTTCAGAGATATATTCATAAAGAAATCAAAAAATATGTTTTAGAAAATGGAGATAATAACAGAGGGAGGGGTAGTAAGGTCAGAACAATAAAGATTAGAGGAAAAACAAATCTAAATAGGCTGAGAGAAGAAGCCAAATTACAAGGTTTGGGGCTGGTTTAGCTCACTCAGCTAAATCGCTGGCTTTTAAAGCAGACCAAGCAGGCCAGCAGAACGGTTCGATTCCCGTCCCAGCGTCCCCGGACAGGCGCCAGAATGTGGCGACTAGGGGCTTTTCACAGTAACTTCATTAAAGCCTACTCGTGACAATAAGCGATTTTAATTTTCAAAAGAAGACGATTCCACAAGAACACGGGATTTTTCATCATTCCGAGCAACTATGTTTGTTTGTGTCATCGATGTTCAGTCAAATAATAATAATCTTTATTAGCACCTTTACCCCTGTCCCTATCACCCACACCTTACCCTCACAACCATGTGCACCATCTAACCTTCCCACGGTTACCCTCGAAGCCTCCCCTATTACCCTCCATCCTGTGCAGGTGAATATTCACGCCCACCATCTTCCGGAGGAGCCCGCCTGCGTGACCATAGATTTGCTCATTCTGTCGACGCCTAAAATCAACTTGTCCTTCTGTATTTGTTCCAACAACCCTCCAACATGGTCGCACAGAGGTTAGCACTGCTGCCTCACAGCGCCAGGAGCCCAGGTTCGATTCCACCTTTGGTGTCTGTCTGTATGGAGTTTGCAAGTTCTCCCTTTGTGTGCGTGGAATTCCACGGGTGATCCGGTTTTCCTCCCACATTCCAAAGATGCGCTGGTCAGGTGGTTTGGCCATGCTGCCCCTTTCCATCCAAAGATGGTTAAAGTGGGTTACGGGGTTTAGATCAGGTGCCCTTTCAGAGGGTTGGTGCAGGCTCGATGGGCCAAAAGGCCCCCTTCTGCACTGTAGGGATTCAATGATCTATGAACCCTCAACGCCTCTTCACTCACCTTCACCAAACCCTCAGATTTCCACCCTACCATCTCTCTCACCTCTACCCTCACCATCCCTTCCTATAACCAATTGCCACTGTATGCCACCAGGACTCAGCAGGTGACATATAGACCCCTCCCTCTGAACCTTTTCCCTTCATCCTTCCCATGGGTGTTAACACTTGCACAGCTCTCCCGCACCTAAACACATTCCACCACAGCTTTTCCCACCCTCCCTCTTATTACCACCTCGCCCATTCCATGACCTCTGCTCATTCCATCACCTGACCGACCCCTACGACTACCTCCCTTCCTGTTGACCAGACCCTACTCTCTCGACATCTTGCCAAACATGCCACTACACCCCCACATGCCTGACTACCCTCTTCACATCCAAATACCCCTCAACCACCCCCAACCCCGTCATCCTGACATCTCCCCGATTACCCCTAAATCCCCAACTACCTCTCATGTCCCCCCACATCCTGACTACGTTCCCGCCTTCCCAGCTATCCCCACTTCTTGTCTACTTGTCTGCACCCTGACAACACTCCTGATCCCCTAATACCCACACAATTCCCTGGGTAACTTCTCACCTCTAACCGCGCACCACCCCCACTCCTCAACTAACCCACACTGCCCCAACTCCCCCCACCCATCACCATCCATTCCAATCAACTATTTCATGGGAGCTAGTGCTACAAAAAACACAAGAAGTTAGCTTCTCTTCTCCCCCCCCCCCCCCCCCCCACCTCCCCCCCACCCACCACACACACACTGTTGCCCTGCATTGGAAGGACTCTGGAGCTGCTGGGCTGCACATTTCTGACCAGTCTTTGAAAAGCAGAGAAATATGCTGCTCCCGATTATCGCAAGTAAAAAGTAGCGGAGTGACAATCTGACCGAGAGTGCAACTCCATGAAAATTCTGGGATGGGATGACCCAGACTGTGCAGCGACTGATTCCACTTCCAATTCATGTCCTCATCTTTCAGGCAACTGGCTGAAATAGCATTAGGCCCCTTGATTACATACATCATGCCAGTAGAAGGACCCCTTTGACAAATCTGTCACAAATGAGCAAAGAAGACACCAGGATCCTTGCTCACAACTTTTCAGTGATTCCATGGTTACCAAAGGTAAGTGTTTTAGTTAATTTGGGCTAAATCATTCATTTGGGAGACTAATGGTGTGATCTCCAGCTGCCTCCAGCAGGCGACCGGAGAATCCCGCTCAAAGTCAATGGAGTTCTCCATTATACGCGCTCACCGTGGTGTTCTTGCGGTGGGTGGGGCGGGGAAATCCAGCTCTAAGTGTTGATGCCATGACTGAAATGCATGTCGTTTGCATTCCCATTTGGGGCGCTATTTCCAGAGCAATTCAGGCCATGCTAATGGGACAGCACCCTACCCATCTGAATCTTTTTAGAAAATGTTTTAATAGAATTTACAGTGCAGAAGGAGGCCATTTGGCCCATAGAGTCCGCACGAGAAAGACAAACCCACCATGCCTCCACCCTATCCCCATAACCCAGTAACCCCAACTAACCTTTTTGAACACTATTGGCAATTTAGTACGGCCAATCCACCTAACCTGCACATCTTTGGACTGTGGGAGGAAAGCGGAGCCCCCGGAGGAAACCCACAGAGACATGGGGAGAATGTGCAGATTCCGCACAGACAGTGACCTAAGCCGGGAGTTGAACCTGGGACCCTGGAGCAGTGAATCAACTGTATTAACCCCTGTGCTGCCGTGCTGAATCTAGATCAGTTCTCATTCCCGGTGGCATCTGATTTGCTGCAGCCGGAATTGGTGCTGCAGAACGTGACAAGCTGGAGTTGCTGATAAGCACTTCGATCCCCACACACTCATTCCAGCCAAGAAGATAGCACAGGGTAGAGAGGCCCCCTGCTTTCTTGAGAGTGATCTAAATTGGATGGTGGATGCAGAGGAGGAAAGGCGGGACATCCTCATCCCCAGAGCGAGCAGGAGGCACCAGGCCGCTATCCTTAACTGGGCCTGGGAGGAGGTGGCAGAGGTGATGAGTGCTGCCAGCCTATTAGGGGACCGGCAGGAAGAGGATAAATGACCTCCTGAGGACAGGTTGGGTGAGCCACCACCTCTGTGCCCCTGGCGTCACTGCTATCCCTCAGTCCTCACATCACACTCCCACTCCCATACAGACCACCTGCCTGCATCTCCTTTACATCCCACCCTGCAACAATCCTCAACACCTGTATTGTCCTCTTTGGCCAGGTGCCTAGCACACACATGACCGTACCCCCCTGTAACTCACCTCCATGCATCTCACCATGTCCTTTATGCGTCCATTAGGAAAAGGCAGCCTATAATACATGAGAGCAGGAGAAGACTGCAGGGGCATCCTACACCTCAGGATTCTATCCGCTGCTGAGCAGAGGGTGATGGAATTAGCCGGAGAGGTGGAGGGGAAGGCTATCACAGACCTGGAGGTAGGCATGCAAGTGAGCCCCAAAAACAAAATGTTATCTCAAACGCAAGTAAATTAGGGGGCAGCACGGTAGCATTGTGGATAGCACAATTGCTTCACAGCTCCAGGGTCCCAGGTTCCATTCCGGCTTGGGTCACTGTCTGTGCGGAGTCTGCACAATCTCCCCGTGTGTGCGTGGGTTTCCTCCGGGTGCTCCGGTTTCCTCCCACAGTCCAAAGATGTGCAGGTTAGGTGGATTGGCCGTGATAAATTGCCCTTAGTGAACAAAACTGCCCTTAGTGTTGGGTGGGGTTACTGGGTTATGGAGATAGGGTGGAGGCGTTGACCTCAGGTAGGGTGCTCTTTCCAAGAGCCGGTGCAGATTCGATGGGCTGAGTGGCCTCCTTCTGCACTGTAAATTCTATGATAATCTATGAAATTACCCCTCTATCCCAGACTACTCCTTCCCAAGATCCCACCATGTGTCTTGTCTTTGGTCATACAAGATCATCATCAGACGAGGCCAGCCCATCTAGGGTACCTTGCTCCTAGCCACAACACCAGCACACTCTGGAGCACCAGCCAGGGGAAGACACCGACTTCACGCATTGCTGTCATCTGCACCTTCCACCATCGCAGAGACTATCACCTCGGTCGGGCATTTTAGTGAAGGTGCTCCTGGGTCACCTTCTGCTGCTCACTTCACACATGCTGCAGCATATCAGGTGGAGTCAGGGATTCCCGAGGGAGCAGACGGTCGGAGGACTTCCCGATCCCAGGGAACAGATGCAGTCCAGACAGGTATCACAATTCTGGAAAGCATGATCCTATCACTAGTGGAGATACAGATGCAGAGCCAGGATCTACAGGCGGGGATGTCAACAACTTTCCAGCACCTGCAGATAGAGGAATCCAACCACCTTCATGCACAGGAAATTGCGCCGGCAATGTGTGGTACCCAGGCCAACACCCAATGGCGTCCGTGATGCAAGCCTTGGGTCAAGAAGTCAGAGCCATGTGTCAAGGCATCCAAGGCTTGGGCACATTGTGCAGTAAATGGTTGAGGCTCAGGACAAGGGAGCCCAGTCACAGGCTCACTGTACGGAGTTCGCATGGGCATTGTTGCAGCGTTCCAGAACTTGACCCATTCACAAAGAGTCATGGCTAAGGGTGTTATAGAATTGGCCGAGTGCTGATTGACCTGGATCAGTAACAGAGGGATGTGGCACAGCCTCAGAGGGCATGACCAAAGTAGTGAGGGGCATGATTCACTTTCTGAGAGACATGGCCCAGTTTCTGTGCTCCATGGTTGAGAGCATTGAGACTCTGGTTCAGACAAGAGCAGGCTTCCAGGGCTGGCAGCGCCAGGTGACGGTCGAGCCTCCGGAGTTCACTCCAGCCTCACCTCCACCTCATGGAGTAGCCCGGTGCTATCGAACACTCCAAGGGAGCTAGAGGTTATGAGGCCGATGCGGTGCCTCCCGTAGATGACGTGCTGAAACACCTTAGTACATCAGAATCCCCCGATCTGACACTGGCGCACTTCATGGGCAATGAGCAGAACCAGGGTGGCACCTCATTACCTGTGACACCTGAAAGGCAGCCAGGCCCATCCAGGTTCAGCCCCTCCAGAGGACAGCCGCCAAAGGCATCTCAGGTCAGAGAGCAAGATATGCAGCAGGCCGCCTCCACGTCTGATGTGCTGCCTGGGGTCACACCTAGAAGGAGCGGAACGCCACGTAAGATAAGAAAGTTAGCCACCAGTTAAGATGGCATGGGTGCAGCACATAGGTAAGAGGTAGAGGTCAGGGCACACCAATTGTATATTGTCACTATTAAACACCTTTTTAATCAACATTCCATCTGGAAGATGTGAGGGCTGGGCTGGGTGCTGAGATGTGTCGGGTAGGGGTGTGGGAGGTTGGCAGTTTTGGTGTGGGTGTTGGAGGATGGCATGGGGCAGTGCTCCCAGGACATCTGTGGTCACCCTTAGCGGCAGCAGGGATTGAACCCTGAAATGTGAGGCCACCTTGTGGGACAGATTACTCAGTGAGTGACCCATCACTGCTCACCATCTCCATAACCGCATCCCCACCATCACACCCCAAAAGGATATAGGGGCCGTGAGCCAAGCACACATGCCAGGATCATCTGGGCGGACAGGGGCAAAGGCAGGAGTCAGATTTTGACAAACAATGAGGTGCACCAGAGCTCATCTCACAGCAAGTTGTCAACATCCTCCATCCCTTGGGCAGGACCCGCTGAGACTGCCTGCCCAGGGTTAACACCATGTGCCCCTCAGAGGGGAGAGGGGGAGTAAGGATGGTGGGTTGGAGTGAAGGGAGGAGGAACAGGGGAGGATATGAGCTGTTATGGGGAATGGGGCACCAATTGGAAGGTAGGGAGTATGGAGAGTTGGGGCTAGGCAGTGGAGCTGCCAATGGCCATGCCTTTTAGTTGGAAAATTTGGAGCCGATGAGGTCATTCCGTGTGTGGTGGCCCTAGAGCATATGTTGGGCAGCCTGCCATGTCAGCCTGGGTACCACACCTGGTTCTTCCTGGCCATCCTCCTCATCCTCCTCTTCAGATGGGGCCTGGTGCCCTTCCTCCTTTCCCAGAATGACTCCCTCTGCTGAACAATGTTGTGCAGGATGCAGCAGGCCAGCATGATGTTGGAAACCCTCCTGGTGCTGTATTGAAGTGCCCCATCGGAGCGGTCCAGGCACCACAGTGCATCTTAAGGATACCAAAGCAGCGCTCAATCACACCCCTGGCTGCTATATTGGAGACAGCCGGTGGTCCTGCGGAGTGGACAAGCTGATAGTGTCACTGATGAGGCCCCTGCCCTGAGAGGGGCAGTGTGCCAGGGACCGTGCAAGAGGCCACAGTGCATGTGTCCTTTGTTTGGGGTGAGCTCTGCTATTGGCCGACTTTTCCTGCATTGGGGCTGCGCTTCTGATGAGTGCACGGAGGAGGGGCAGCACCTGGTGCGCCACTGATTGAGCTTGGCCACGCTTATCCTGATGATGGGTCAGCTGGGGTCTGAGGGTTTCCAGAGGGGTGCCTGGGTGGGCTCCCAAATGACCAGAGGCTCTGTGAACATTCACAAGACAGAGTGAGCAGTCAGTAGAGTGAGCAGCCAGAAGCCTATAGCTTGTATCAAATGGGTGCATTTAAAACAAATAATGCAGAAATGGCAGCCTGAGCTAGGCCACTCCAACCCTGACTCCACAGAAAGTCCCTCCCTGCTACTCCGCTCGGCCCTGGGAGCCACCCCCAGCTAAAGCTACAATTTTCAACACTTCTTGAAACTTTTCTTTCTGATTCTTTCCCCCGCAGCAGCCATGGTGTCCAGTCCCTGTTTGTAAATACCTGTAGTATTTCACACCCCCGTGGCTTCCGCCATGAAAAACCACCTGGAGACAGTCATGTTTACTTTGCCTGTTTAAAATATCAGCTAAAAGCTGTCCGCAGACAGCTTTTACCAAAACCATCAACACATAAGTTGAGCCAGTCTGTGAATAAGACGTTGAACCAAGCTGCAAGATATCAGACATCCAGAATTCACACCTGTTCCAGTTTCAGGTTCACCTGAAAACCAACCTCCGAGTATTTGGCTCCAAGAAACCTCACAATCTGCTGTGAACCTTTCACTTTAGTTCACCAAATCCTTTCAAAAGACCATAGGCCTGCCAATAGGCAGATTAATGATGGCAAATCAGAGACAGTGGCCGGGATTCTCTCTTCCGGAGACTAAGTCCCCATGCCAGCGGAAAATCCGGCGCCAACGACTCCCCAAGGTGAGGAATTCTCACCTGTCTCGGGGGCTAGGTGGATGCCGGAGTCATTGGCGCCGCTCCAGCCGGCGTTGAAGGGACAGCGCGAGTTCGCGCATTATCCGAAGGGCCGGCGTGATGTCGCGCATGCGCGGAACCCCCGGTGTGGTTCCGCGCATGCGCAGACTGGCCAGCGTATTTTGGTGCATGCGCGGAGGGGGTTTTTCTTCTCCACGCTTGCCATGGCGGGGCCCGATAGGGGCCGTGCGAAGGAAGAAGTGTCCCTACAGAACAGGCCTGCCCGCAGATCGGTGGGCCCCGATCGTAGGCCAGGCCACAGTTGGTGTCCCCCAGGGGTTGGATCCCCCCGTGCCCCCCCCCCCCCCGAGTACCACCCCTGCCGACTTACCTGCCAGTTCCCGCCGGTGTCAGAGGTGAGTGATTCATGCCGGCAGGACTGGCCAAAAACGGACGGCCACTCGGCCCATCGGCCCATCGGAGCCTGGAGTATTGCGGGGGGAGGGGGGGGGGGGGTCCCCGGCCGACGTGGCATGAATCCCGCCCCCGTCTGAAAAGCAGCGCCAGAGAATACGGCAGCCGGCGTTGGGGCGGCAGGGTGGGATTCTCGTCACCCCCCGGGGATTCTCCGATCTGATGGGGGGTCGGAGAATACCGCCCAGTGTGTGCTATGCTGTGTTTAAATCAGGGTGTACGATATTAAATAACCTTCTTTATTTTAAACTCACTAAACCTTGCTGCTGAATTTGTATTTGATATACACACTCCAAGATTAAGAAAAGGCACATCCCTTTCCATACAAAACATGCTGATTATGGTGGTTGGAAGATATTCGGTCCATGGCAGTAAACAACTTTAGATTTGTTTGAAAAGAAGAGTTTTAAAAATTAAGAATGAACACTACATTAGTCATTATTCTATGATTTCCATGACGTGAATGTGTTATGTTAACACTGATTGTACACAAACGTTTAATAGTACATGCAGTGACAGGACATTTCACAAATGGTTATGTGTCATCAAGATATTCCAGCTGTAAAGAGAACCCAGGCAATTAGCAGCTGCACCTGATGAGAATCAAACACCTGAGAAATAACTGGTAACTCTCACACCGAAAGCAGTCAACAGCACAGATGCAAATATTGCAGATGTTGCTGATAAAGACGATGGTGAAACACTGGGAAGAGAGAGGATGGTTTAAAAAATGCTAATATAAAATGGAAACCCAGTGCACAATTCAGAATTGTTTGGGGCCACAGACATAGTGATCTGGCTTTCCAGCAGTGGTGAATAGAAAGATATGGAAAATCACTTGCCTTTGCAGAGCTTTGTGTTGCTATCACAGTGTCTGTGTTAGTTCTTTGAAGAGCTTTTTAAAAAGTCTCACTATGTTGCTCTTTCTCCACAACCCTGCAAATGTTGCCCTTTTAAATGTATACCCAATTCCCTTTCAAATGTTTCCATTAATCTGCTCCCATGCCTTCCAGATCATAACAATGCACTGTGAAACAAAACACTCCTCATCTACCATCTACACCTTCCTTGGTTCTTCGACCAGTTATCCTAAAGTTGTGTACTCTGGTTACTAACATTCCTGTCTCCTTATTAACTCTGGAAAAGGCCATATTATTTTGACCTTCATTAATTGTCCCCTCGACCTTCTCTAGTCTAAGGAAAACAGCTTCTCCAGTCTTGTTATAGGTACTGTGGATTCAGGCTTTGGTATACTTTGCTATCTCACACGTTTGTGATGTTATTGAGATTGTGTAACTCATTACAATCTGTCATTACTTAAGATGGTATTTCCAGTGGCACCCATTATCCAGACCATAAACACAATGGAATTTGATTTCCATAGGAGTACCCCAAATTACCCACTGTAACTTAAGTGGATGATTGGCAGAGCATCTGAAGACACAGCATAAAGTAAGTGTGGGCTCACTCTAATCAGCTCATGTTTATTCAAGTGTTCAGTCACTCTGTCCCTCGCAACAGACATGCATGACATAGTATATGTAAACAGCCAAAGGGATGGAAGATTACATACATAGTATGTACAGACAAAGGCTGCATAGTTTGAATTGGCTCCAGAGCCCTTCCAATGATGGAAAGGAAAGTGTGAAAACCTGACAAATGTACAATGGGCTCTTGAGAACCAGGAACTGGCAGCACAAGAACATAAGAACTAGGAGCAGGAGTAGGCCGTCTGGCCCCTCGAGCCTGCTCCGCCATTCAATGAGATCATGGCTGATCTTTTGTTGACTCAGCTCCACTTTCCGGCCCGAACATCATAACCCTTAATCTCTTTTTTCTTCAAACAACTATCTATCTTTACCTTAAAAACATTTAATGAGGTAGCCTCAATTGCTTCACTGGGCAAGGAATTCCATAGATTCACAACCCTTTGGGTGAAGAAGTTCCTCCTAAACT
The DNA here is from genome assembly GCF_902713615.1 of Scyliorhinus canicula. Taxonomy (NCBI): domain Eukaryota; kingdom Metazoa; phylum Chordata; class Chondrichthyes; order Carcharhiniformes; family Scyliorhinidae; genus Scyliorhinus; species Scyliorhinus canicula. Next base: position 104,964,327 of record NC_052159.1, read on the forward strand.
CAGTCCTAAATCTACTTCCCTTATTTTGAGGCTATGCCCCCTAGTTCTGCTTTCACCCGCCAGTGGAAACAACCTGCCCGCATCTATCCTATCTATTCCCTTCATAATTTTAAATGTTTCGATAAGATCCCCCCTCATCCTTTTAAATTCCAACGAGTACAGTCCCAGTCTACTCAACCTCTCCTCATAATCCAACCCCTTCAGCTCTGGGATTAACCTCGTGAATCTCCTCTGCACACCCTCCAGTGCCAGTACGTCCTTTCTCAAGTAAGGAGACCAAAACTGAACACAATACTCCAGGTGTGGCCTCACTAACACCTTATACAATTGCAGCATAACCTCCCTAGTCTTAAACTCCATCCCTCTAGCAATGAAGGACAAAATTCCATTTGCCTTCTTAATCACCCGTTGCACCTGTAAACCAAATTTTTGTGACTCATGCACTAGCACACCCAGGTCTCTCTGCACAGCAGCATGCTTTAATATTTTATTCTTTAAATAATAATCCCGTTTACTGTTATTCCCACCAAAATGGATAACCTCACATTTGTCGACATTGTATTCCATTTGCCAGACCCTAGCCCATTCACTTAACCTATCCAAATCCCTCTGCAGACTTCCAGTATCCTCTGCACTTTTCGCTTTACCACTCATCTTAGTGTCATCTGCAAACTTGGACACATTGCCTTTGGTCCCCAACTCCAAATCATCTCTGTAGATTGTGAACAATTGTGGGCCCAACACGGATCCCTGAGGGACACCACTAGCTACTGATCGCCAACCAGAGAAGCACCCATTAATCCCCACTCTTTGCTTTCTATTAATTAACCAATCCTCTATCCATGCTACTACTTTACCCTTAATGCCATGCATCTTTATCTTATGCAGCAGCCTTTTGTGTGGCACCTTGTCAAAGCTTTCTGGAAATCCAGATATAACACATCCATTGGCTCCCCGTTATCTACCGCACTGGTAATGTCTTCAAAAAATTCCACTAAATTAGTTAGGCACGACCTGCCCTTTATGAACCCATGCTGCGTCTGCCCAATGGGACAATTTCTATCCAGATGCCTCGCTATTTCTTCCTTGATGATAGATTCCAGCATCTTCCCTACTACCGACGTTAAGCTCACTGGCCTATAATTTCCTGCTCTCTGCCTACCTTCTTTTTTAAACAGCAGAATGAGGTTAACCCTCAGTTTCATTCTCATTCCAGATTTTGGGGCAGTAGTTAGTCTGGACCCATTTCCTGCCATTATGGAGGGAGCATCTGCTGAAGAAATAGTCCCAATAATTGACAGAAATTGATCTCCACAGATAACCGATACAAGTAACTGTGTAAACAGCAACTCTATAATTCAAAGGCCCTGGTAGAAACTTCCAAAGTATAACTGTGTATTGGCATGTGTGTGTGTGTGTGTGGGGTGGGACGGGGGGGGGGGGGGGGGGGGGGGGGGGGGGGGGGTGGGGGTGGGTTGCAGGGAGTAAGAAGTGGGTGGAGCTGATTTTAATTTCTATAGAACGGGGAAGTACTTCTACTCTTCCTGAATCTACAGCAGATTGTGAAAGACAATGGGTTGAATTCTCTACCTTGCATTGCTAGAAATGCGAATCGCGTTCCAGTGGAGAATTGGGCATCTAGCTCGAACCAAGTTCCGGTCTCCCTGGTGATAAAAATACGGGGCTGGATTCTCCGATCCCCAACACCAAAATCGCATTCGGTGACGGGACGGAGAATCCCCAATGACAATGAAATCGAGACGGCGCCGCTTTCGCGATGCTCCGCCTGCTGAAAAGCGCAGTACTCGAGGAGTACACCGCGCGCCGAATCCTCAGCCTCAGCCATTGCCTCAGGCCTAAATCTTTCAATAGCTATCATTGATTTAACTCCTCCTTTTCGCATCTTTGAAATGACTTCATCAAATAATTCTTTACTGCATGATCACTGGTCATCCGCAACGGCCTTTGCAAACCGTGGTCAGTCTAAATACAGGTAAATGTCAGTCAGCTGAGCCAAAAGTTTCTTTGGTTCGAAACCGTATTTTTCTGGGTTTTCTACCTTCAGTTCCCGGCAAGCTCCATCCCCGACTGGCCGAGTTCCCGACGGTGTGGGACTCGTGTGGTCTTATCCGTCGGGAACTCAGTGTGGCAGCTGCGGACTCAATCCATTGCTGTCAAATTTGGGGGAGGGCCGATCCGCAGGCTGGGTGGGGGGCATTATTCAGGGCTGGGGGCATTGTGGGGGGGGCGGTCCGAGGCACGCGAGCCGGCTGAATGAGGGAACTATTTTTCTGGGCCAGGTCTGCGGGCTGTGTCCACCATGAAGCACGGCGTGGCTGCTGCAGGCCGCCGCCGTCCGCATGCACGGCCACAAACCCGGCAATGCTCCGGCCGTATTGGCAGCTAGAGCTGGGAGCTCTACACTGCCTGGCTGCTAGCCACCCCCCCCCCCCCCCTCAATCCCACCGGAGCAGGGAATCGGTGGCCGTTTAATGCAGTTTTCCTGACATAAAACACCACCGTTTTCACGCGGCGTGGGGACTTTGTCTCCCAAACGGAGCATTCAATCCAAGGTTTGTGCCCTGCGTCGACGGGAGCTTGCAAAACCGGGATTTAGATTAATTTACATGTATTTACCATGTTTGACCCACTATGCTCCAGACCTCCATGATTTTCCACCTCTGGGTTTACAGGAATAGGTTGGGGGATTAGCCTAGGTAGGGTACAAGGTAGGGATTTTGTTATGATTTGCCAGAAACTCCGTTGTACTGCAATGACCATGCTTACAATCATGCTTCCATTAGGTTGTGAAGCTTCTGCCAGGCTTTTATAGAATTGGTGCTCTCACTGTTCCCAGTGTAATGTTATGTTTTGTATATCCTGTGTGAGAACACTGTTTTGCACGTGCCACAGAAAATTCAAACCCAACTCAGCTGGCATTTCAATACTACAGCTTTGGCACTGAGAGTACCATCTTAACAGAGATCCTGGCCTTCAAAGAAGACATTCGATCGAGGCACAGTAGTCTTGTCCAAACGACACTACCGAAGCAGATTGAGGCAGAAGCTAAACCTCATTGCACCAAATTTATGGGCACTGAGGTAACCAGAAAATCATCTAATCTGACCACGACCTTTTGAAGACATCCCTGGTACTCCCCTCAAACTGGCATTAAGCCTTTCATGCACGTAAATGAAGGGTTGAATGTCAATTATAGGCCTCTTTACAAAACTAGTTGTTCTGAATGGAACAGCTGCCAGGATCCTTCACCAGTGGCTGCGGCATAAGCTTCAGCTGCCAACAAAAAATATTTGCTTTCTGTGTTAGAATTTTCAAAGGATTATTTGAAACAAATAGCTTCCCAGAATCCACAGAGCTCATAATTTCCCCTTCTCTGTTGAAGCACCACTTTACCCATTCCGGAGGACTTGCCTTAGAGCATTGCCAGCAAGAGAAGTGGATCAACATTTGTTTATTTAAAATCAATGAACTGCCTGTGGCTACAGAACAGGTGCCTGCAGCTCATCCGTATGGTGTGTATTAGGTGCAAAGCATAATATTGGGCTGACCTCTGGCCTTAGGTTGAGGATGTGTGACAAAGGCACATCACTGGTTGTGCACTTAAAAAAATGGACCGATTTTCATGACATGGACTGATGAATGTACCTCATTACTGTTCAATCAGTAAAATCTACATCCAATAATGAACTTTTATGCTTAACTAAAAGAAGTACACATTTATGCAACAATACAAATTAAACCATTCCAATTAACACAACAAAGTGAGAATTTAGTGTTAAAAAATGAATTATCGGATCATTCAAATTAAGCAACTGCAAACTATGGGAAGTGCATTGTAGTTATAGAATTCCAAAATGCTTCACTGGCTGTGAAACACATGATATTTCCAGGAGATGTGATAAGGTATAATAGCAATTCAATTTCTTCTTCCAGAGCAAATTGGTTGTTGATACCTTTTGGTTGTAGTTAGCAAAATTACATTTCTCACAGTTGACAGTTTTTAATGTCACACTTCTGTGAAGTTTTGGCCTCTTGTCTCAGTTAAGTCGTCATCCCCCTGCCCCCCCCCCCCCCCCCCCCACCCCCACCCCCACCACCACCCTCGCCAAAAATTGGAAAAACTCCCAGACTTTGAATTTGTCTCAGAATTATAATCAGCTTCCCATTTTGTTAGATTGTAGCTTAGGTGCTTTACAACCAAGTGTAAGAGAAGAAGGAACATCTTTTCTCTTTTCCTTACATGTACACCCGCAAAAGCTTCAAAACATTTGTCCCTGACCCCGCCATCACCATGTGTGGTTTGGTCTGTCCCAACAGCAGGACAGAGCCACCAGAGATGGCAGCACAGTGGTATTCACTTGGTAGGGAGTTGCCTTGGAGTCCTCAACAATGACTCCAAACCCCATGGAGTCACAGAACATCAGGGCAAGGAAACCGCCTGCTGATTATCATTTATCAACTCCCCTCAGCTGTTGAATCAGTACTCCTCCATGTTGAACAACAAATGGAAGGAGGACTGAGGGTGGCAAGGGCACAGAATGGCCTCTAGGTGGGGGACTTCAATATCCATCACCAAATGTGGATCAGTAGCACCACTGCTGGCCAAACTGGGTGAGTCCTAAATTACATAACTGCTAGACTGTGTCTGTGGCACGTGGTGAGGGAACCACAAGAGGGAAAAACCTATTTGATCTGATCCTCACCAATCAAACTGTCACAGATGCATCTGTCTATGACAGCATCGGCAGGAGTGACCACAGCACTGTCCTTGTGGAGACAAATCACTGCCTGCTCATTGAGGAAACCCTCCATCATATTATGTAACATTGCCACCATGGTAAATGGGATAGATTTTGAACAGATCTAGCAACTCGAAACTGGGCATTCATGAGCAGCAACACAATTATATTCAGCCACAACCTATAACCTCATGACCCAGCATTTTTCCACTCCACCATTACCACTAAGCCAGGGGATCAATCCTGGTTCAATGAAGAGTGCAGCAGGGCATGCCAGGAACAAACTTAAAAATGAGGTGTCAACCTGGTGAAGCTACAACACAGAATTATTTATATGTTAAACAATGAAAGCAACAAACGGTGGACAGAGTTAAGCAATCCCACAACGAATAGATCAGATCTAAGTTCTGCGGTGCCGCTGCATCCAGTCTTGAAAGGTGGTGGATATGTGAACAATTGACAGGAGGGGGAAGCTCCACAAATATCCCCATCCTCAATGATGGGGGATCCCAGCACATCAATGAAAAACAAAAGACTGAAGCATTTGCAATGACTTCAGCCAGAAGTGTTGAGTGGATGGTCCATTTCAGTCTCTTCTTGAACTCTTCAGAATCACAGATGTCAGTACAATTTCTTTCACTCCTTATGATACCAGAAATGGCTCAAGACACTGGCCACTGTGAAGGGTATGGATCCTGACAATCTTCTGGCAAAAGTACTGAAGGTCTATGCTCCAGAACTGGCCAGGTCTCTAACTAAGCTGTTCCATTACAGCTCAGTATGTCCTGTACACAAAAAGCAGAAAATCCAATTTGGCCAATTACTGTCTCACCAGTCTACTTCAATAATCAAAAAGCAAAGGAAAGTGTCATTGACAGTGCTGTCAAATGACTCTTACTCAACAATAACCTGGGCACTGACACTCAGTTACAATTTCACCAGTGCCATTCAACTTTTGACCTCATTCTGGCCTTGATCCAAACGTGGAAAAGAGAGCTGAATGCCAGAGATGAGTTGAAAGTGAATTCCCTTGACCTCAATGCCGCATTTGACTTAATATGGTATCAAAGAACCCGAGCAAAATGCATACCTGGCAGAAAGTAGGGTGGTTGTGATTATGGGAAGTAAATCATCTCAGTTCTGGGACATCACTGCAGGAGTTCCTCAGGGTAGTGTCCAAGGCCCAATCATCTTCAGCTGCTTCATCAATGACCTTTGTTCCATCATAAGGTTAGAAGTGGAGATGTACATTGATGAGTGCACAATGTTCAGCACCATTCTTGACTCCTCAGGTACCAAAGAAGACTATTTTCACAAGCAGAAAGAACTGGACAATGTTCAGGTAAGCACTGAAAAGTGACAAGTAACATTCGCGCCTCACAAATGCTAGGCACTGATCATCTCCAACAAAAGAGAATGTAATCATTGCCTATTAGCATTCAATGGCATTAGAATTACTTAATATATAAACATTCTGGAGATTAACCTTGACCAGTAACTCAGTAACTGAACTGGACTAGCCATATAAATACTATGGGCGGGATTCTCAGACCCCTCGCCGTGTCGGAGAATCGCCAGGGGGGAGGGGGGTGTCGGCATGAATCCCGCCCCGCTGCTCCAATGCCGGCTACTGAATTCTCTGGCAGCAGTTTTTGGACGGGGGCCGGGATCGCGCTGCGCTGGTCGGGGGCTGTTAACAGTGCCCCCCCCCCTCCCCCGGGGATTCTCCGGGCCCTGATGGGCCGAACGGCTGCCTGATTTCAGCCAGTTCCCCCGGCGTGGATTAAACAAGGTCCATACCCGCGGGACCTAGCTTTGAGGCTGGCTTGTGGAGTCCTTGGGGGGGCACAGGGGTATCTGGCTCCAGGGGGGGCCCCCACGGTGGTCTGGCCCGTGATCGGGGCCCATCGATCTGTGGGTGGGTCTGTGCCATGGGGGCACTCTATCCCTTCGTGCCGGCCTGTGTAAGGCTCCACGATGGCCAGCGCGGAGAAGAAACCCCCTGCGTATGCGCCAGAACATACTGGAGCTCCTGCATATGCGCCAACTCGCGCCGGCCAGCGGAGGCCCTTCGGCACCGGTTGGCACGTCGCCAACCACTCCAGCGCCGGCCTAGCCCCCTGAAGTGCGGGTGGCCTGACGCTGGAGTGGTTCACGCAACTGTTTAGCGCCGGTACGGCCCGCCCCGCCGATTGCGGCAGTATCCCGCCCTTTGACTACAAGGGCAGACCAGAGACTAGGAATTCTACAGGTCAAGAACACAAAAGGGGAATAAGAAAATTGGCAGGCAGAGAAATCAAAGGCCAAAATCAAACAGGACCTCAATGAAAAATAGAACGGACAAAATAATGTTAAAAAGATAATCCTTAATGCTTTGGTACTTAATGTGCGGAGCATTTACAATAATGAATTAAATGGAAATAGATGTAAAGAGGTATGATATATTCAAGATTACGGAGACATGGCCGCAAGGTGACCAGGTATGGGAACTGAACATTCAGGGTTATTCGGTATTTAGGGAGGACAGACAAACAGACAAAGGCAGTGGGATTACATTGCTGGTTAGAGAGGAAATTAATGCAATAATGAGGATGGATATTAGCTCCGACAATGTGGAATCTGTATTGGCAGAGCTGAGATACACTGAGGGGCAGAAATCTTAGTCGGGCTTATATATAGACTCCAAACTATAGTGGGGATGTTGGGGATGGAATTAAAAAGGAAATTAGAGATGCATGCGACAAAGGAATATCTGTGATTATTGGTGACTTTAATCTGCATATAGATTGGGCAAATCAAATTAGTCACAATACTGTAGAGGAGGAATTCCTGGAGTATATCATTTCAGGATGGTTTTCTGGTAGCATGGTGGTTAGCATAAATGCTTCACAGCTCCAGGGTCCCAGGTTCGGTTCCCGGCTGGGTCACTGTCTGTGCGGAGTCTGCACGTCCTCCCCGTGTGTGCGTGGGTTTCCTCCGGGTGCTCCGGTTTCCTCCCACAGTCCAAAGATGTGCGGGTTAGGTGGATTGGCCATGCTAAATTGCCCGTAGTGTCCTAAAAAAAAGTAAGGTGGAGGGGGGTTGTTGGGTTACGGGTATAGGGTGGATACGTGGGTTTGAGTAGGGTGATCATTTGCTCGGCACAACATCGAGGGCCGAAGGGCCTGTTCTGTGCTGTACTGTTCTATTCTATAACAGGCCATCCTATACTGGGTATTGTGTATTGAAAAGAGGAATAATTGGCAATCTAGTTGTGCAGGGCCCCTTGGGGATGAGTGAACATAATATGATAGAATTCTTCATCAAGAAAGAGAGTGACCTAATTGAATCTGAGACCAGGGTCCTGAATCTAAATAAAGGAAACTATAATGGTATGAGGTGTGGTTTGGCCATGATGGATTGGGAAACATTACTTAAAAGGATGATAGTGAATAGGCAATGACAAACATTCAAAGAGTGCATGGGTGAACTGCAATAGTTGTTCATTCCTGTCTGACGCAGAAGTAAAATGGGAAAGGTGGCCAAAACATAGCTTAGAAGAGATATTCAAAATAGTATTGTATCCAAGGTAGAGCATGCAATTGGTCAGTTAAAAGAAACAGACCTGAGGAGTGGGAGCAGTTTGGAATTCAGCGGAGGACCAAGGGATTCATTAAGAAGGGGCAAATAAAGTATGAGAGTAAGCTTGAGGGGAACATAAAAACTGTTAAAAGGTTCTATAGGTATTTGAAGACAAAACGATTTGTAAAGACATATGTAGGTCCCTTATTGCAGAAACAGAAGATTTTGAGAATGGGGAACAAAGAAACGGCTGACCAACTAAATACATTCTTTGGTTCAGTCTTCATAAAGGAGAACACAGATAATATACCAGAAATGTTGGGAATCAGGGTTTAGTGAAAGGGAGGAACTGAAGGAATTCAGTAAAGTAGGGGAATGGTGTTGGGGAAATTGATGAGATTGAAGGCCAATAAATCCCCAGGGCCTAATAATCTTGATCCAAGAGTATGCAAGGAAGCGGCGCTAGAAATAATGGATCCTTTAAGAGTCCTTCATGTTTATTCCCTGTTTATTCTCTTACTCCCCTTTCTTTTACTTTTGCCATTATGTTTTTGATCATGGATGATTAATGGACATGTGGCTTTAAAGCAAGCAGCCTGTACCTTTCATTAAAGTAGAAGAATTCAGAAGCAGGAGAGATCACTGTGATGGTTTGTGCTGGTTTAAACTGGAGTTGTGGACTGACCAGCATAAATGAAGAGAGATGGGCTGGGTCTTGGTTTGATTGATTTGGTAGGTGGCCAATGAATTGGCCCCAAAAGGCTGTACTTTGCCCAGTAACGGGTGGTGATTGGAATGGTTCTAATGGAATGGTTCAGAGTTCTGATTTTCAATTTGGTTTGAGTTTGACTCCTGGCAGCCCCGAGGAAGATCCTGCAATTTCCTCCTCTCTATTTTTCTCCAGAAAGGCTGTGTCTCTGAATAGGCAGAAAGGCGAGATGTATCTATTTACAGGGGAACCATTGCAAGCTGTGCACGTAAAATCCAGATTCTGCTAACGCTCTCCAGAAAATCTGGTGTGGATCGACTATCTCTCACTCTCTCTCCAGAAGGCCTGCTGCCTGTGAGAACCACATTTTCTAAACTACAGAAGACTGAAGACAAACCACAAACTGAAAGCAAAGGTTTGATGAAACAAAGACTCTGCCTCTCCAGGAAAGATATGAGTACTGTATTTTAAACCGGCAGGAAAGGCCAGTACAGGCCAAAAAACAAAGACTGTGATCTACACGCTTACTGAGAAGAACGCCTGATAAGGACCGTCGCCTGAAGCAAAGATGCTTCTCTTCCATTTCAATCTTTTTCCCCTTTCCACACATCTATGTTTGTCTGCCTTGTGTGTGTGTATGTGTGTGTGTAGAGGGTGGGGGGGGGCAGGTTAAAATGAGAGTTAGATTAGTTAGTAGTTAGCCAACTGTATCTGCTGCGTGTTTCATTATAGTTCTTGTTATAAATACACAGTAATTTTGTTACAAACCTGGTGACTGTAATTGTTGAGCAGCCAAGGGACAATGATTTGGAGTATTTTTATTAAAATAATTGGCTAATTCACTTGTGTTGTGACTAAAGGCCTCTCAGGGGAAAGCAGCAGCCAAGTCTGTGGCTGCTGGACAGCAGGGGAGAAAAAGGGCAAAGCAAGCTATAGTGGTGGTGGGTTCAAAAGTGAGGCGAGCTGACAGGTGTTTCGTGAGCATGTCTCCAAAATGGTATGTTGCCTCCATGATGCCAGGGTCAAGGATGTGACAGATCAGCTACAGGGCATTCTGAAAAGGGAGGGTGATCAGCCTGAGGTACACTTTGGTACAAATGACAGGTAGAAAGAGGGATGAGGTCCTGAATGTGAATTCAGGGAGTTAGGCAGAAGTTTAAAAAATCAGGACTTGCGATATGTTGTGATATCAGGATTACTTTCTGTGCCATGGGGGAGTGAGCATGGAAATAGGGAGATAGGTGAGATAAACATGTGGCTCGAGGGACGGTGCAGGAAAGAGGGCTTTAGATACTTGGATCATCGGGATTGCTTCTGGGGCCAATGGGGTCGATATAAGCAGAATGGGTTGCACCTGAATTGGAGGGGGACAAATATCCAAGCAGGGTGGTTTTATCATGTATTGGGCAGGGTCTAAACTTATTTTGAAGGGGGATGGGATCCAAAGTAACAATCCAGTAGGTGAGAAAATGAAGTCAAATATAGAGGATAAACGAGGCAAGACCAGTGGGTAGAGCAGACAGGGGTATGGTAAGGGACATGGGAGGAGTGGTAGTCTAAACTGTATTAATTTCAATGCAAGGAGCCATACGGATAAGACTAATGAACGCAGAGTGTTGATCAGCACGTGGAATTATGACATTATTGCAATCCCAGAAACGTGGTTGAAAGAAGAGCAGGATGTACCAGGGTATAGAAGTTCCAGGCGTAATAGAGGGGGAGGTAAAAGAGGGGGAAGAATTGCATTGTTGATTAGGGAGAACATCACAGCAGTACTTAGGGATAATATCTCCATAGGTTCCACAAACAAAGCCATATGGGTAGAACTTAGTAACAAAAAGGGAGCAATCACATTGCTGGGAGAGTACTATAAGCCCCAGTCAGAAAGAGCTAGAAGGATAGATATGTGGGCAAATCTTTGAGGATTTAAAGAAAAATTGGGTAATAATAGTGGGAGATTTCAACTTCCCCAATATTAACTGGGATCGTCAAAGTATGAAATTCTTAAAATGCATCCAGGAGAGCTTCTTATGCCAATACGTAGAAAGTCCTATAAGGGAGGGGATCTAGGAGATGCTAGATCTTGATTTAGGGAATGAAGCCAGGCAAGTGGATGAAGTTACAGCATTTTGGAAACAGTGTCCATAACTCAGTAGAAGTTATAGAAGGGACAAAGATAGATTGGAAACTAATGTTCTTAATTGGGGGAGGGCCAATTTTAATAAAAATAAAGCAAGACCTGTCCAAAGTTAACTGGAGCAGCTGTTTGTTGGAGAATCTACATCAGAGCATTGGGATTCATTCAAAAAGGATATAGAGAGTACAGGGCAGTATGTTCCCATGCTGGTGAAAGGTAGGAAGAATAACTCCAGATCAGAAAGAAAAGGGGAACTTATGGCAGATACCAAGGGCACAAAACAGCGGAAAACCGAGAGGGACATAGAAAGTGCAGGGGGTTACTTTGGAAATAAATTAGGAGAGCGAAGAGGGGCATGGAAAATCACTGACCGGTAAAATAAAGGAAAATCCAAGGGTATTTTCTAAGTATATTTGGGGCAGGAGATTGACCTAGCTAACAGTAGAACCCATTAGGGGCCAACGTGGCAATTTGTGTGTGGGACCGGAAGATATAGGTCAGGTTTTAAATGATGATGTAGATATAGAAATCAGCGTGGCGCATTGTGATTTACTTGAACGATTTAACATTGAGAGGGAGGAGGTATCAACAGTTTTAACAGGCCTAAAAGTGGATAAATCACCGAAGCCAGATGTGATGTATCCCAGGTTGCTGTCAAAGGCAAGAGAGGAGATTGCTGTGGCTGTGACAAAAATTTTCAAACCTTCTCTGGCTGCTGAAGAGGTGCCAAAGGACTGAATGATGGCTAATGTGGTGCCAATGTTCATGAAGAGACGTAGGGACAAACCAGGAAAATTACAGGCCAGTGAGTCTAACGTCAGTAGTAGGGAAACGACTTTAAAAAATTCTAAGGGACAGAATTAATCTCCTATTGGAGAAGCAAGGTTAATGAAGGATAGTCAGCATGGTTTTGGAACAGGGAGATCATGGGCAGGTTTCTCCGTCAGCTGGCGCCGGAATCAAGAAACATGAATCAGTTCTGATGCCAAATTCATGGTGGGCGCCGATTTCAAGCCAAATCGCAATTCTCCCTCGCCTCGACAGCGGCGTCAATGCGTTCCAGACTACACATACAGTAAACACCTTTGGATATCATTCGCGGGTCCGCCCCGAGGCCTCCGCGATTCACCACCTCCAATGGGCCGAATTCCTCTGGCGAGGTTCACTTGTGCTTTTAAAAATCGTGAAAATGGAGTTGTGGCTGATGAGGGAAGACGAGGTAGAAGACATGCAGCCGCATAAACATGGGCCCCTGCCAGGGCCGGATGGGGGGGGGGGAGCGGGATTGTGATAGGGGTTAAGGCCATGTGCCTAGGGCGCCCCTCATGGGACAAGGGCAGGGTCCAGCATGGATTGCCATTTCCGCGGCCTGCAAGGAAGCCATCTTGCTGCGCTTCCCACTGACAACCCACCTTGGCCCTTGGTTCTGCAGAGTGACTCCAGTCTATATAGGAGCCCCCAAAATCCCCTATCCCCACACCCAGCCCCCACACTTCACCCACCCTCCGCCACCCCACACCCCTTCCCTGGCCGCCATCCACCGGTGGGGCATCACGTGGCACACCCAAGGGCATATTGGTTACCCGGCCAGATAGAACATCCATCACCTCCTGGATGCACCTGTAGGCTGTAGATTGTAAAATGCCACACAGATCCCCGCACGAGCCCTGGAATGACCAGGTTGTCCGAAAGCTGAGGTTTGCGGTGGCCTTCTTGGCCAGCAGGAGCGGGTGTCCTCATCCTGCATGGGGTATCATATCTGCAGGGACGTGGCACAGGGGCCGTGTGGTCTGTCTATTGAGATGCTGTGTGCTATGGCACATGGTGGCCGTCCGTTCATTGAATGATCAATACTGCCTGTACACGTTGGGCTGTTGCTGACCTTCTCGGCCTGATGGGCGGCCGGGTCTTCAGGGTGTGCGGCGGGTGGTCCCCTACCCTTTGGGTATTGCCTCCAGCTTGCGTCGTCGCTGCTGCCTTTTCCAACATCTGCCCACCTCGGCTGCCACCAGCAACGCGAGGGCAGCCTCTGCGGGATCCACACCAGCAAATAAATTTTGATCTGGAAGGAATTACAGAAGGAGGGAGACCAACAATCAGTTGGAGCTTCCATCCCAGGACCTCAAATCACCCAAGGCTCCCTCACCCTTATGTGTCCCGTCTGCTCACAGAGTGCCATCCAGCAAGCCAGTTCTGCTGGAAAACCTTGCTCTGCACACTCACCCCCCAGCCACGTCAGGAGTCCTTGGACCCCAGATCTCTGCCAGGAACATAAGGAAGATGGTGCACTCTCCTGATCCACATGCTGACTCTTTGGTCGTGAGAACAGCCCAGTGCTGAAGCCGTGCTCTTTCGTGTTTGATTGTTGGCAGCTGGCTCTATGGTTCTGACGCTCCTCGATTTCAGGGAAACCTGTTCAGGCATCAAAATGTGCAATAATCATCCTCTGAGGTATGGTATGGGTGCACTCGAGGAGGCACTTGAGAGTTAAGGAATGCTATCACAACTAACAAGGCGAATTGCTGATTTGAAATAACCTTCAGTTGTGAATCTAGAGGCTGCTCACGGTCAAAGCGAGTGGAATTGACTTTCACGATAGAAGCCGCAGCAGGGCTCTGTCCTGGAAGTATTTGGTGGGACAGACAGGCTACAACTGTGTTTGCCCCTGTTATGGGTCTCCACAATATTTTAAGATGACTTGAAGGCCTCAAAGACGCAAAGCCCCTCAACCCTCCAGCCAAGGGATGTCCCCTGACCGAGGGCTCTTCAGTCCCCTGACCAAGCCTAAGCCAATGAGGGGTACCCCACCCACGCCCCAAGCACTGGGACAGTAGCTATACTGCTCTGAATCTGCACGCCAGAAAATGGAAATGGTTACTCACCTCCTCAAAGACACCACCAAGCCAGCTTCACGTTTTTAAAAAGGAATACCAAACGATGCCCTCGGGATTTCTTGCTGGGGATTCGGGTAATTCCCGGGTAGCCGCTGCATTCAACTTCAATCTTGCTCATGAGGGCTGAGGAAAATCTCGCCATTTTTGGGCAAAAACCAGAACTCACCATTGGAAGTGGGCCTGGTGAATTGCAAATTGCTTTGTGACCAGCACTAATATCGATTTTGGTCTTTCCTTTTATTCAGGCAATTGAAGTATTTTGAGAATTACTCCCTGTTGTAATGTCGGAAAGCACAGCAGTCATTTCACATGCAGCAATGCCCAGATAGTTTATTTCACGAATAATGTTGAGGGATAAATATTGGCCAAAACATCAGAAAGAACTCTCCTGTTCTTCTTTCAGTAGTGTGCGTGGTGAATGTGTAAACACTATAACTCACATTGTACATTACTGTATCCCTGTGGACTCCATATGTGAGCCGTTGCGCGGCTCTGCCCAATAGGGGAAGGTGAGGAGTATGTACAGGGCTCCGCCCTTGGCTCCGCACCCACCAGGAAGTATAAGTGCTGCCGTCCTGCGAGTCCGCCCTCATTTCAGCTAGTCGCAGGCAGGCTCAGTTGTAAGCCGATTAAAGCCTCAGTTTACTCCAACTCATGTCTCTGAGTGAATTGATGGTCGCATCAGTGTGATGGAAACTTTTGCACCCATCTGAGAAGGAAGATGGGCCTAATATCTCAATTGACAGTTGCCATCCCTGATTTAATTGCGGTACCTTTACACAGTGTTGGGGGATCTCCGAGTGCCCCAGCTATCATCACGCTCCCTTGGGTAAGGCCACACATGGCGCTGGAGTGTCAGTATCAATATTTTGTTCAAACTTCAGGAATGGGATATGAAACCATGACCTTCTGACTCAAGAGCTTCCAATAAGCTAAGGCTGACACCAAAATATTGCCTTGTCACAAAAAAGTACGTCCTATTTCAAAATTTGATCAGTGGGTAGAGGAGACCGAGTATTATTCTTATCAAAACAGTGTGATTGTTCAGCTCCAGAACTTCCAGGATGTCAATAACATTGACAGCTTTCCTCCAATTCGTGTCCTTGCAATCATACGGTTCATTCTTTGAAAAATGGGTTATTTTGAGTTCCTCTGAGCCTGACTTGAGATGGTCAAGCACTACCAGGCTGTCAAACATTTCAACAGTTTTCAAATGATTGGATCCAGAGCAAAGAAAATCATTAGCTCAGACATCTTTTGGCACTCAAGTTTGAGAGATTTATGCTCTGATTTCTTTGCTAATCTCAGCAAAAAAAAATTAGGTGTGAGTAAAATACAGGGTAGTTCGCCACACTGGGTCACTCATTCATACTTAGCATTGGTCTGAGTACCTCTCCAAAAGGGAATGAGAAAAAACAGTGCAATTAGCGAAAAATGTTTATTTTTGATGAATTCAGGTTTGATTTTTCAGTGGCCGTTTCAAATTAAAATGTCATTTTCCTGCATGTCAGAACTGGAGTAACTGGTTTTAGTAAAGGAGAACATGTTTTGGGATGTCACCACACCAAAATAAATGAATAGCATAGACGAGCTTCCTGTCCAAGTGCTTAGGTGTAAGGTTCATAGGTCACTATCTTGCAGTTGATTAACAGTACAAGGAGCAGTGCAAGAGCATTGAGGGCGAAAGGGTTAATTGCAATAGTTCCAATTCGAACTCTGGTTCAGGAGCAATCCATATGAAGGCTCAGGCTCATCACAGATGCTGTCAATAAGGCGTACATCAAGGATAGCAAATCATTTATCATGTGCTCGTGATAGGGAACATCAGTATTATCAGATACAAAAGTTTGAGGTCATGTACCAACTGACTCAAGAACAGCTTCTTCCCTGCTGCCACCAGACTTTTGAATGGACCTAGCTCGTATTCATAGAATCATAGAATTTACAGTGCCGAAGGAGGCCATTCAGCCCATCGAGTCTGCACCGGCCCTTGGAAAGGGCACCCTACGCAAGCTCACACATCCACCCTATACCCATAACCCCACCCAACCTTTTTGGACACTAATGGTAATTTAGCAAGTCCAATCCACCTAACCTGCACATTTTTGGACTGTGGGAGGAAACTGGAGCACCCGGAGGAAACCCACGCACGCACTGGGAGAACGTGTAGACTCTGCACAGACAGTGACCCAAGCCGGGAATAGAACCTGGGACCCTGGAGCTGTGAAGAAACTGTGCTAACCGCTATGCTACCATGCTGCCTGTGTTAAGTTGTGGTAATAAGTTGATCGTTCCTATACACCCCAGCTATGACTGTAAAATTATATTCTGCAGTCTCTCCTTCCTTTCCTGTGTATGGTATGCATTGTCTGCATCGCATGCAAGAAACAATGCTATTCATTGTATACTAATACATGGGACAAGAATAAATCAAATCAAATCTTTCTCAGTGACTATCAAGAAAACGTACAAAGAAGCTTATAAAATAGAAGTAGGAGTAGGCCATTCAGTATGATCATGGCTGATCATCCAGCTCAGTAACCTGTTCCCACTTTCCCCCTTATCCTTTTAAAAATATTTTGTCAATTTGTCAACAAAAGTTTGAAGAAGCTTGCGCATGGGCAAAGTGATCTTCGGACTGGTTGCGATCTATTTTCAGAAGTGCAAGCGCAACAAGCTGCGCATGCGCAGAACGGAATTTTGCCGGTTTGCATCTTTTGTGCTTGTGCCATGTGCGCACTGCCCCAGGTCAGGATGAATGCCGTTTAAAATGAGCTCCGGCTCCATTTTAACTTTCTCAGCCTCGTGGAGAACTTTTTCAGCGTTCTTTCTTTGTGAAAACTCAAGGTACTGATCATTTTTTTTCTTGCGATATGCACTTTTCAATCGCGATTTCCAGCATTAAACCTTTCTGTTTTAACAATGAATTTCTGAGTCCCTCATCATTTAATCCTTTTACAATTTGGTTTCTGAGCATTGAGTCCCTTAAAGCAGAAAAGTTGCAGGCTTGTGCTCGTGATTTTAAATCTGTGACAAAGCTGTTAAATGATTCGCCATGTTTTTGCAAGCGTCTAGTGAACCTGAATCTCTCAGAGAATTCATTTTCTGCGTTTTGCAATGGGTTTCAAATTTTCTAATTATCACAACAAGTTTGCTCTTGGCCTCCCTTTCAGAGTAAGTGAAAGAATTGTATATTTCTACAGCCCGCTGTCCAGGAAAAGATAAAAGCAGAGCTATTTTTCTAGCTTCAGAAGTGGTGTTCAAATCATTGGCTTCCAGAAAGATATGGAATTGCTGTTTAAACAGTTTCCAATTAGATTTAAGATTACTGTTAGTTTGATGTAGACGTGGAACTTGACTTGGTCCATGGGGACGATTGTTCTTCGAGGGATCCAAATGCTGCAAAGTCTTTCAAAGTCAAATATCCAGTACAAATTTTCTTTTTTTTTCTTTCTTTCTAGTTCTATCTAATCTATCTAGTAAGCTTTCTTGAAGTCACGCATGGTACCATATTACGTTACTATTTCTGATAGTAATTGCCTTGTGCAATGTAAGTTACTCACTTGCATCTTCCAGAATGATCCTTAACTCGATGTTGATTAACACTTGTAGACTTCCAATTAGAGCAAGTACTTTATTGAGTAACGTTGATGAATTAACTGTGAGTTCGTTCTCTCTCCAATGCTTAAACTAGATGTTACATGAACAAGATTAACATAAGAATTACTTATGATTATTTACACCTGTGCTGAGCTGTCTGTCTGTGCCTGGTCACGAGCTACTGTTCCTGTGAAGGGTGTAATCCTTGCTTCCGTCTGTCTATTTATACATCTGTAGTGCTGCCCTCTAGTGATTACTTAGTTGTAGTGTCTTTACATTAACCCCTTGTGTAGATAAAGATATGCAGATCACGACATGTGCCTGCCTCTTCCTTGGATCTAATACTCTCTCTAACTTCCCTTGTAAGCCATGGTTTGGCCACCTTTCCCATTTTACTTTTGCGCCAGACAGGAATGAACAATTGCTGCAATTCACCCATGTGCTCTTTGAATGTTTGCCATTGCTTATCCATCTTCATCCCTTCAAGTAATGTTCCTCAGTCCACCATAGCCAACTTCCACCTTATACCATCGTAGTTTCCTTTATCTCGCTTCAGTACCCTAGTCTCAGAATTAACAAGGTCACTCTCCATCTTGATGAAGAATCCTATCATATTATGGTTGCTCCCCCCCAAGGGACCTTGCGCAACTAGATTGAAAATTATTCCTTTTTCACTGCACAATACTCAGTCTGGGGTGGTCGGTTTTCTCAATCGTTCCTCAATGTATTGGTCCAGTAAACCATCCCTCGTATATTCCAGGAATTTCTCCTCTATGGTATTGTGTCCAATTTGATTTTCTTAATCTATCTGCAGATTAAAGTCACCCATAATTACATAATTGTTCTGATTGCATGCACCTCTAATTTCCTCTTTAATGCCATTCCCAGCATCGCCACTACAGTTTGAAGGTCTATAAAACCCTCACCAACATGTTGTGCCCCTAGATGTTTCGCAGCTATACCTATTCAGATTCCACATTGTTGGAGTTAATATCCTTCCTCACTATTGCATTAATTTCTTCATTTAAAAAATGTTTTTTGAGAAAACTGTAACCAATTACTATTTTTCTAATTAAGGGGCAATTTAGCGTGGGCAATCTACCTAATCTGCACATTTTTGGGTTGTGGGGGTGAAATCCATGCGGACATGGGGAGAAACCCATTCCCTTCCTATCTGTGGAGTCTTATCATGTGGTGTGAACATCTCTCTATATGTGCTAGCCTCGATATTCTCGACGTATGTTCCAAAGTATCCCAGCCACTGCTCCAGCTTTGAAACCCAGCGCTGTAGCTGGAGACACCTCCTGGACACATGCTGGCCCTGGGCACTGGAAATAGTCCCAGCATCCCACATAGAGCAAGAGGAGCTCACCACATCTTTGAGCTTTCCTGCCATGACTTATCACTTAAAATCAAACCTTTTGGAAGATACTTAAAATCAAATAATATCAATTACTCTTCCGTGATCCACATTACTACAGAATATACACTGTACAAACTAGAAACCACCGAATATAGTCTTTACAAACTATAAGTTAGAAAAGTAGTAAATAATGACTCGACCGTACTCACTCCATCAGCTGCTTCCACTTGCCCCACATCAATTTTGAATCCTGACGCACCTCAGGAGCTCCAAACTACAAGCTTGCTCTCCGCTCCCAGCCTCCCCCTTTTTCACACTCTTTTATCACCCCTGCTCCACTATCAGTTTTGCTCTCCCTTGCACTTTTGAATCCTCCTGACTCCACTCTCAGTCTTGCTTTCTCATGCTCTTTAATCCTCCCAGCTCTGCCCTCAGATCAGGGTGGCAGCTGTGGAGCTAGTGTCTTTTTAAAATTTAGAGTGTCCAATTAAGGGGCAATTTAGTGTGGTCAATCCATGTACCCTGCACATCTTTGGGTTGTGGGGGTGAAACCTAAGCAAACACGGGGAGAATGTGCAAACTCCACAGGGACAGTGACCCAGAGTCGGGATCGAACCTTCGACCTCGGCGCCGTGAGGCATCAGTGCTAACCACTGCGCCACCGCGCTGCCCTAGAAGTGAAACTATAATCGATGTTCAGGCTTTCAACCCAGCTCCTGCTCTTCTGTTAGTGAGAGTCTCAGTGAGGGATATTTCTGCAGGGGTTTTACCTGGTTCTCTCTGGTCATTCACCACCTTTAAGGATGCGGCCACCTCAGACGGCTGTTGCTAGATGATGTTCATATTTGTGAGATCTATCCCATTTCAACGAAATGAAAGACCCTGGGTTCTTTTGAAAAATGCTCACCTGGGCTTCTATTGTGATTTATTGCACTTAAGAGAACCCTCTCATCCAGTGAATGGTGAGCATCCTGTCGAACTGATGTTTTCCTCCCACAGGAAGAGTGATGAAGTCTTTTGCTCTCGCCAACATAGTTACTTGCAACGGTGAACACAATTTATATCCTGAGCTCAGGTTTTCCGACTGCAAATTAAATGTACATCTCAAAAATTGTTAAAGTCATCCAAGATCAGAGATTGAAATCATAAATGATGTCTCCAGGGAAATGTCAAATATTTTGGAAATGTTTTGCCCATTCTCAGTTTCTGGTGAACAGAAAAGAAAGGGCGCGATTCTCCCAAAACGGGAGAAATCATAAGGCTGGCGCCAAACCCGCCCGGGTTTGACGCCAGTGCGCCCCTTCCCGACCGGGAACCGATTCTGGTCCCCGGTCGGGGCTAGCAGCCCGACGCCGCAAGCTCCGGCATCACGGGCTTAACGAATTTCGTTAAGCCCGCTTGCCGGAGTTAGTGCCGGCTGACGTGTCATATGACATCAGCCGCGCATGCGCGGATTGGAAGACTCCAACCCGCGCATGCGCGGATGACGTCATCGCGTACTTGCGCGTAACCCGCGCATGCGCGTCCGGGATGCCCCTCAGCTGCCCCGCGAATGGATACTGCGGGGCGGCGGAAGGACAAATAGTGCACGGGCATCGGGCGTGGTACTGCCGTGCCAATCGGTGCCATGGTTATAAAAAGCGAGTTGTTCCCGCCGTTTTTACGAACGGCCAGACCAGGTCTGTTTGCCGTTCGTAAAAACAGCGTAAAGGGCTGGGACTTCGGCCCATCGAACAGCTGTGAATCGCTGCCGGCCGTAAAAAAACGGCGGCAGCGATTCGTGTCGGGAGTTGGGCGGGGGGGGGAGAATAGCGGGAGGGCGGGAAAAATGTCGGGAAGGCCCTCCCGCTATTCTCCGACCCGTCGTGGGGGTCGGAGAATTTCGCCCAAAGTTTCTCAGGTTCAGTTGTCAGTGGTGACCAGGGCCGGGATTCTCCGAAATCCCGGCCAAGTGTTGAAGCCGGCATCAAAACCGGCGCGAGCAACTCCGGCGTCAACGGACCTCCAGGCCCAAGCATTCACCCCTTCCTAGGGGGCTAGTACGGCAGCAGAGTGCTGTCCGCTTCTTCGGCGCTCGAAAGCCAGTGCGACACGGCCGGTGCGGGGCCGCGCATGCGCGCCACGGCCAGTGGGGGCCACGTTTGTACGCCACGGCCGCTGTGGCCACCGCGGGTCCGTGAATGGGTTGCCGTCTTCGCACCGGCCCCTGGGCAATAAGGAGGAGCCCTGCAGGGGCCTGGCACGGAGGAACATAGCACCCCCCTGGAATAAGCCCGCCCGCCGATCGGTAGGCCCCGATCACGGGCCTGGCCACCGCGGGTTCTGATCCCTGGAGTCAGATCCTCCCGCCCCCCCCACCAGGACGGCCACTGCGGCTAGAACTCCGAGGTCCCGCCGGGTAGGACCATACGTAACCCACGCCGGCGGGACTTTGTTGAACTCAGCGAGCATTCAGCCCATTGAGGTGCGGAGAATCGCCGGGGGGGGGGGCGCTTTCAAAGGCCCCCGTCTGGCGTGCCGGCGACCCCGCGTGCGTGATTGCCTTCGATCCTCCAGTCACCGGAAAATCGGCTTCAGAGCGGTGTAGCGCGATTCGCGTGACCCTTCGGCACTTCTCTGACCCGGCGCGGGATCAGAGAATCCCGGTCCAGATCACAAATTGCTCCTTTGCTACATTTCCCAGCAACACACCTCATGACCTGAAAAGGTGGTAGGCTCCCAATAGAAGCTATTTTCTTAAATCTTACACCTTTTGAAGTAACATGGCATTGATAAATGTAATGGGCACGATTTGACCACCGCTTTGTGCCCAACGCAGATCGGGGTGCACCACATGAATAGCGGGAATGGCCAAAATGGAGATTCACGCCAGGTACGAACCAGTTTGCAATTCATACGGCCCACTCCCAGTGGCGAATTCTGGGCCTTGCCCATAAATTGTGAGAATACCATGAACCTTCATTTGTGGTCATTTCAATCTCATTAGCCAGATTGAAGTAGAGCGCAGCACCCTCCCAGGAATTACCAGTCTCTCTGGCGGAATGTCACACTGGCGTCGCTTAGTACTCCTTTTTAAAGGTGTGTAGCTGGCACAATGGCTTCTGAGGAGAAGTGAGGAAGTGAGTAGCCTGTCCCATTTTCCGGCATGCAGCTCAAAGGCACCGGGGTTGCTGCCGGTGGTTTGGGTTTGGTCAGGGGGCTGAAGCGTTCGAGGTCAGGGGTCACCCCTGGGCCAGGGGGGGCTGAGGACCTTGCGTCTGTGAAGCCTTCAAGCAATCTTTAAATATTGTGGCAACCAATACCAGGGGCAACCACAGATGCAGCCTGCCTGTCCTACCAAACTCTCCCAGGACAGAGCGCTGCTGTGCTTTTGTCCCGAAAGTCAATTTCACCAACTTTGACTGTGAGCAAACTCTAGCTTCACAGCTAAAGGCTATTTCAAATGAGGAATTAGCCTTGTTAGTTGTGATAACACTTCATGTTCCTCAACTCGCAGGTGCCACCTCGAAGGCACACCTGCCATGTCTCAGAGGATGATAAGTGCATAGCTGGCAAGCAAACTTTGATGCCTGATCGGTGTGCCTGACCTCTGAGAGCTTCAGCATCATAGAGGCAGCTGCCAACAATCAAACACTAAAGAGCTGGTCTTCAGCAAAGTGGATGTTATCGAGACCAAAGTGTAAGTGTGTGGATCAAGGGAGGGCACCTGATCTAATATTCCAGGCATAGTTCTGGGGTCTGGGGCCTAGGGGCTCCGAATGTGGATGTGTCTGAGTGTGCAGAGCAAGGATTGCCAGCACAAGTGGCTAGCTGGATGGCCGTCTGTGAGAAGGCGGGAAACGCAAGGGTGGGGAGGCTTGGGGGATTTGAGAGACACAGGGTGGAAGCCCGAACTGAATGTCAGTCCCTCTTCTTCTCCAATTTGTTCCCTGTTTGCTGGTGTCGATTCCACAGAGGCTGCCCTCATGTTGCTGCAGACAGCCGAGGCCAGCAGACACTGAAGGCAGCAGCAGTGATGACACAGGCAGAACCCTATGTGCAGGCAGCCACTGCACACCCTGAGGACCCAGCCGCCTATTAGGTTGAGGAGGGACCTAGAGGGGGAGGCCAGCGATGAGCCAAGGTGCACAGGCATTGTCATTCAATGAGCTAAAGGACACCATGTGCTGCAGAAGACTGCGTCTCAACAGAGAGATAGTGTGGCACCTGAGCCATGTCCTTGTGGCCTGTGAAAGCCACTACAGCCCTCATTTTTCTATGCCATTGGATCATTACAGGGCTCGAGCAGGTCCTGTGTGGCACTTCACAATCTATATCCCACAAGTACAAATGGGAGGTGATGCGTGCTCTGAATGCCCAGGCATCAGAGAAAATCACCTTCAACCTGCATCAGGCCCCATCAAGGTGCCTGGTCTGCAGGATTCTCCGCCATCGCCGGGATGCCCCAGGTGCAGGGAGTAGTTGATGGCATGCATGTCACCCTGTGTGCACTGGGGCATCCTATATTAACAGGAAGGGGTTCCACTCCCTGAATGTTCAGATCGTGTGCGACCACCACCTCCGTATCATGTACACGTGTGTCCACTACCCTTGGGAGCGCGCATGACAGCTACATCCTGGGGGCACTCGGAGATCCATGGTGTCTTCGAGGACCACCCCAGGATGACGGGGGACAAGGGATGCCACTGAGGTCATGGCTGATGACCCCGGTGCGGTGGCCTGAGACCCAGGTGAAGACCCAATATAATGAGGTCCAAGTTACCACCTGTGCTATGAGCGGTGCATCGGACTGTTGAAAATACGGTTCCGAAGCATGGACAGCTCTGGTGGTGCCCTGAAGTAAACCCCAAGAGGATCTCCCATTTTGTGGTGGTCTGCTGCCCTCCACAACCTGGCACAACAGCGGGGTGACATACTGGAAGAGGAGGAGATGGAGGCGGACCAGGAGCAGCTGGATAACGAGCCTGAGGAGGAGCCGAAGCATGAAGGATAGGTGAGGCAAGGGTCCATCATGCCAGGAGAACCAGGGAGGCCCCATCGTCTCCAGTTTCTCATAGGATGAGACTGCTTCTGTCAGCTTGACCTCCCCCCATCTTCCCCTCCATACACTTCCCTCCCAGCCTCTCCTCCCAATACCAACTTCCCATTTCCGTCCCTCCACAAAATTCCCACACATTTCCCTCCGTCCTCCCCAATCCCTCTCCTGGATTTCCCTCCTTCCCCCCTCTACATAATTCTTTGCCCCCCCCCCCACCCCAATCACACCACCCTTTCCCCGACCACCCTCCAAGGGTCTGTGTAACATCACTCCAGGGTGATGGGCCTGTGTGGGCCCTCTCAGTTACTGTACAAGGCAGGGCAGTGATGATCACTCACTGTGAGGTTAACTCTCCTGCTCCTCAGTTTCTGCTAAGGGCTGACTCCTGCCTTTCTCCTGCAGCACACTCACACCCATCCTCTGAATGGGGTCTGTATCGGGGATTTTGATCTTGGATACTGTCCAGGGGGACAGGGGCTGGGCAGAGTGGATGGCAACAGAGTGTGAGGGTGCAGGCAGGCCACTGCGAAGATTAACCTGACAGAGTCTTCACATGTATCAGGTGGTTACAGAACATTTTACATTTACATTCCCCCTAACTACAGATAGTGAACACTCCAGTTCCCACTCAATGCTCCTCACTCTTGATCTTTTATGGTCTACTGCTATGTATAGGTGTGTCTCCATGATGCACATCAGCGGTGGAAGCAGCCTGCTGCTTTCCATGCCTGTGACCTTTGATGCCCTTGGCGGACATCCTCTGAAAGGTCTGGAGCCGAAGGACCCCGGCCGACTTACTGGTGTTACAGGCATCACTGTGCCACCCTGTTCTGCCCGCTGCCCTTGAGATTCAGGGCAGGTGTTGGTGGGGGGTGGAATTCAGAAGAACTGGAGACCATCGTCTCCAGGCGCCGGGTTGACCTCCAGCTCCCTCCTCCATGATGATGACTGTAGGGCCCTGGGGGAGTCCAGGAGCAGTGTGGATGCTGCAGTGAGCTCCAGAAGCCTCCATGTCATCTGGCTCTGCCAGTCCTGGAGACTCTCCATTGCCTGCACCATGGTGTCGCTGCCAACAGCGATACTCCTCGGTGACTGAGCCATGTTCTGCAGTGCCTCAGCAATGTCCATCTGCAACTGGGACATGTCCCTCATCAACTAGGGCATGATGTCGAGGCCCTCAGCCATGGTCTTCACAGACTGATCCATGCCATTGGCACCACCACTCAAAGCGCAGGCGGTGTGCTCCAGGTTTTCCACTGCAGTCGCCACCCTAGCATTGTTGTTCTCAGCGCCACGCATTGTCAGCACCACCTCCTGCGTCTGAAGCCTTATGGACTCCTCCAATCAGCTTTACAGTCACTGGAATGTCACTGTCACCTTTTCCTGAATGCCACAGCTGTGTCCTATCATAAGCATCAGCTCGGGGAGCCCCTTGTCCAGAGGCAGAGCATCTGACTAGGACCCAGCTGAGTCCTGGGATCCAATAGACCTCCGACAACTGACTCCCTTGCATGTTCCTGCCTCCAGCTGATGTGCATTAGCAACTGTGTGGGGCTCACCAGATTGTGCCCCAGAAGCCTAACCACTAATGTTGCCCTTCAAGGTGTGTGTGTCTGCGCTGGTGGAAGGTGGGAGAGATAGCTTTGATGCCTTGGTGCTCTCCTCCAAGTCAGTCTCTTGGGGGATATGAAGGGTAATGACGCTGGATGGCCCGAGCTCATCAGGTAGAGATCCTTCAAAACAATGGACATGTGGTCAGTGAGAGTGAAGGATGACTTTGTCTGACATGAAAAATTCACTTGAGACTGGTCATTTGGGTGAAGGGGCAATGGATCCTCACCTCTGTGGTGCAGGCCAACCTTGCTGTCGGTGACTCCTCTCTCCTCAGACAACCCCATGATTTTCTGGGCACATTCCTCATATTGGGTGAGTACTTGGATCTCTGGCATCCTGCCTCCTATCTTGGCCCATTCCCGTTTATTATTTACTTAACTTCTCCTGCGGGGACAAAGGGAGGGCAGCATGAGCCGTATGCCTGATAGGTGGGGGGGGGGGGTCTATTGCAGGTGGTATGTATGGGCATCACACCTGGACATGAAAGGGTTGTGCTGGTTGGTGCGAGCTGGTACTGAGGAACAAGTATGAAGATCGGATGTGGGGACGTTGTGAGGTGTCAGAGCCAATGGTTTGTGTGGGATGGGAGGGTTTGGGAATTTAAGGGGATGGCAGGCAGGACTGCAGGTCGATGGAGGTCATTGGTCTTCTTCCGGCATTGGATGGCGGTCCTCCTGTTTATGCTGCCCAAACTGACAGCCACTGTCACAGTCACCCAGGCGGCATTGCTGACCCTGCTGCTGGTTCTCCAACCCCCTCGGGAGCCCGCCTCTCACCCACAGCTTCGAGAAATACCCTGCCAAACGCACCCAAAATGACACTTCAAAATGTTTCCGTTAAATCATGCCCAATAACTTCAACATTTCAAGGATCACATCGTTGTTTTCTCTGACCATTTTCTTAATAGCCCCAAGTCTTTTTTTTTTAAATTTAGATTAGCCAATTATTTTTTCCAATTAAGGGGCAATTTAGCGTGGCCAATCCACCTACTCTGCACATTTTTGGGTTGTGGGGGCGAAACCCACGCAGACACGGGGAGAATGTGCAAACTCCACACGGACAGTGACCCAGAGCCGGAATCGAACCTGGGACCTCGGCGCCGTGAGGCGGTTGTGCTAACCACTAGACCGTGCTGCCCTATAGCCCCAAGTCTTGATCCACACCAAGTTGATTTTTGAGAAATTTCCCAATTGTTCTCCTTTTTCCGATAAAAACATTGCTCTTAGTTCCTGGGAATCGCATTAATTTCAGAAAAAAAAACCCAAAGGCAATTCTGTTACTTTTCATGCAAAGGGAAATGTCAGAAACATGGTTGTCACTGGAGTATTTTCACCCAGGGCAGAGTCAGTTACACTCAACTAGTGCCAGAGTAATCCTTTCCACTGGCACCATCTTCTCGATTTAAGCAGCCTGAGAGTTCGGTCCTGGTATAGTGACACGGTAACAATTAGCTATCAAGTGCTTTTCCCAAGTGAACTGAGGTGGCTTTGAAAATGTTACTGTTTCTCCCAACAGGTTGCATATGAGGCACTGGGAAGTGGCTGAGATTGCAAAGACAGAACTTCCATTACTCAGTGTTGCAGGACTTTCTTTTTGCAAGGGATGAAGTTGGGAGGGCGGGAGATTGGGGGAAAAGGCTTGCCTTCTTGTCGCACCTTTCACAATTTCAGGGCATCCCAGGCAGATTTGCAGTCAGTTTTAATTTTTGTTTCAAGTGTAGCATAGACATGGAAAGAGATTCTCTGGCCGTCCTGCGGGCATGTTTTTCAGTGGCGGAAGGCAGCCCACCATTGAAGAGCCCACTGCTGTCAATGATGTGACATTATACAAATATACAACATGTGAAGAGTTAATGTTATGTTAAAACCAGCCACGAAATGGAGCTAAGGGACAGTACTATAAAAAGCACTGCCTCTTAGGCTTCTGGGAGAGTGAGCTGGAGAGCGTGGAGTAGAGATAGAAGAGACTGGGGTAAAGTGCATTGTAGAGCTAGAGAGGATAGAATTTAGTTATAGTTAGAATATAGAGATAGTGTTAGTGAGTGCAGTTTAATAATTTATTTGTTTACCATAGGAATAAGTGTCGAACTCTAAATCAAGTAGTGTAAATAATGTCAGTTTAGTTTATGAAAAGAGCTTCAAGTGCATTTGTGATCACTACGCTTTGCATCCTGAAGTCAACCTCACAAAGATCACCACAAATGGGTTTTCCCATTGGAACCACCCCATGCCGCTCGGAAACTCATGGCAGGGGTACGCCATCGGCAGGACCTGAAGATCCCACAGGCATGAACTGTCGAAAGGTCTTGTCCATAAATGCGATACTGACCAGATAATTTGATGATCGGGATTGAAGGAGATATAATGACCAGGACACAGAGGAGAACTCCTCAGCTCTTCTTCCTGTGGTCCTTTCTGTCCATCTGAGAGAATAATTGAACTTTATTTCAACATCTCATCCAAAAGGTACCACCAATGACAGTGAGTATTCCATCAATGACCATCTGACTTAGAGACGAGAGCCACTGAACAGTGACTGATGCAAGGAAGATGAAAGATCAAATTGACCATTTGAGGCAAAATTTACTCACTCTGGCCACAGAATCCCTACAGTGCAGAAGGAGGTTATTTGGCCCATTGACTCTGCACCGACCCTCCGAAAGAGCACTCGACCCATGTCCACTTCCCTGCCTACCCTACCCTATCTCCGTAACCCCAGCAAACGTGCACATCTTGGTCACTAAGGGGTGACTTAGCATGGCCAATCCACCCATCCCGCACATCTTTGGACAGTGGGAGGAAGCCAGAGCACTCAGAGGAAACGCGCGCTGACACGGGGAGAACATACAAGCTCCACACAGTTCGGATCCCTGGAGTTGTGAGGCATCTGTGCTAACCACCCAGTAGGAAAAAACAATTTGTACCGGGATTCTTACTTCCCAATTTTACTGGTGTTCCATTTTAAAGTATGCAAGATCAGTTTGGACCAGTATTCTTATTTCTCCATTTCACCTTCTGGGTACCAGTAAACTGAATGACCCTAGTAGACCATGCAAAAAATGACAAAACCGATTTCCTTGTAGTTCTCTTTTTCAGGACCTATTTACATCAAGCGCAGAGTGAATGGTTTGTTTTTGAGATCTGCCAGGTACTTTATGGGGAGCAGGTCACACCTGCATTGCAAAGCCTGGTATTCAGTTGATGATTTGGATGCTTACTGCCAGCAAATTCCTGTGCCAGCAAATTGAGCACAGAGTAGTACTTCGGCTGTCACACTGATGTTACTGATGGCTCCTGAACTGCTATGGGCCTGGCTCACGAAGCCTTTGAGTAACTTGTTCTTTACCAATATACTTTAATTAAATTTGATTTCAGGTGACTTTCTCGTGCATTCTTCTATTTTGTCCCTTTTTTTTCTCCCCCCAGATTCATCGTTTCTGTTTCCAGTTGATTCTTTGCCCTTGGATAATTTAGTTCTTATCCCATTAGCATTTGTGTCTCTCACCGTTTGATCCAAATGTTCATGTTCTAGTTTTCTTTATTCATCTTTCTCTTGAAATCTCCATGACACCTCCTTTTTAACACTCTCTTTCGAACCTCCAGAATAATTTCTTTGTTTTCTTCACCAGCCCCCCCACCCACCCCTCTCACTTGTCATTCATCTTGGAACCGAGCTCCTGCAGGGCGACTGCCACCCATTTAGTGCTCTCCCACTGTTGGCACATAATTTGAAGAATAAAAGAAAGCACCAGAGCAAAGTGGGAATAGGATAACGTGAAGGAGGTGAACAGTATCTTTTTTTTTTTAGCAATTTTAGTTTCATATTCATGAAACAATAGCTAATTAGGAAAGGATTATCAGCCTGTTACGCTCCCCATATACAAAATCATTTTGGAAAATATTTTTCAGCTTCCAGCTATTAGCTGAAGGAATGATGCCATTAGATTAAAAATGTTAATTTTTTTTTATTGGAATAAATGACTAAAAAAGCACTATTGGGTAAAAATGTTGGGCGCGATTCTCCCAGAGAGGGAGAAATCGTAAGGCTGGCGTCAAATCCGGGCGGGTTTGACGCCAGCCTCCCCCTCCCCGACCGGGAACCGATTCTGGTCCCCGGTCAGGGCTAGCATGCCGCCGCCGTAAACTCCGGCATCGCGGGCTTAACGAATTTCGTTAAGCCCGCTTGCCAGAGTTTGCGCCGGCTGACGCATCACATGACGTCAGCCGCGCATGCGCGGATTCGAAGACGGCAACCCGCGCATGCGCGGATGACGTCATCGCGCATTTGCGCGAAACCCACGCATGCGCGGGCCGGGATGCCCCTCAGCCGCCCCGCGAAGTGATACAGCGGGGCGGCGGAAGGACAAAGAGTGCGCGGGTATCGGACCCGCTGTCCGCGATCGGTGCCCACCGATCGCGAGCCCATGGCACCCTTGGCACGGCCGTGGTACTGCCATGCCAATCGGTGCCATGGTTTTAAAAATCGGCACTTTACGGCCGTTTTTACGAACGGCCAGACCAGGTGTGTTTGCCGTTCGTAAAAGCAGCCGTAAAGGGCTTGGAACTCGGCCCATCGGCCAGCTGAGAATCGCTGCTGGCCGTAAAAAAACGGCGGCAGCGATTCGTATCGGGAGTCGGGCGTGGGGGGGGGGGGGGGGGGGGGGGAGAATAGCGGGAGGGCGTCAGACTAGCGTGGCCGTAAAATTTTACGAACCCCGCTATTCTCCGCACCGTCGTGAGTGCGGAGAATTGCGCCCGTTGTTCTTTTTGTCGGGAACCTATATTTTAAACAGCAGACCAGAACATTCACCTTCAAAACTTATAACCCACTGAATTCCATGGAGTTACAGTTCTGATAATAAACAGTCCACAGCTACTCCCAGCTTCCATTTGGATTCCACATCTCCAAGTGCTACCTTCAACTGACCGTCTCCAGGTGCCTTCCTCAGCATTCGGACTGTTGCTTCCTCCTGCCCCGACCAGGACAAATCTCCCTGAATCACTAAAAGTTGTACGGTGCATCTCTTTGACGAGAGACTGTTTCCCCCCCCCCCCCCCCCCCCCCCCTCCCTCACCCACCCCCCTCCGCCCCCGCCCCGTGTAACCGGTTGTGTTAGCCCACATAGCCAAGAAGCCTTTCTCTTCGCTGACTATAAATAACTGCTGTCCAATCTGTGGTATTCATTGAAAGTTGGGAGGTCTGTAACTTGATCTCAAAAATAGCTTCCTTTGTCCTCTTCCCCAAAGCAACATAACACTGATTAGCCAAGCATTCTGAGTAGAAATACTGAGTAGTTATTATTATCACGACACCTGGGCTAGTCCATGGTAAATTCCAGCCCCACATGTCCCGGAGTCATAACACTCAAGTGAATTAACCAATAATTCGTATAAAAATACCCAAAGTCTTTGGCCCTTTGCTGCCCAAGCATCACAGTCATGAGGGTTGTAAGTGTAAACACGCTTACTGTTTATTTATACCAAGAACTTTCATGCAAAATGCAGTAAATACAATTGGTTAATGACGAGCTCATACCTACTACCCATTTTAACTGTCCCAGCACCATCCACCCACACAAAGAAGACAAACACAGGCGGAGGGGGAAAGGGTGAAAAATATGGATGATGAAAGTCAAAAGATATTGGGAGGGATTCTGCATCTCACCGCACCTAGCAGCAGGGGGATCCTCTGTCCTGGCAGCCGCCAATGGGGCTTCCCATTGTGGGCACCCAAACATCGTTGGGAAATCTGCGGGTGTGAGTGTGCTGCTGGGGAAGTAGTGGATCCCGCAGACAGTGAATCCAGCCCAAGAGTCTTTCCTTCAGATGGTGGCTCTTTTAGCACACTTTCGTCACAGCAAGTTTACAGATTAGAGTCTGTGGTTTGTAGCCTGTAATGGTCTTCTTTGAAATTAATTCATTCATTGTCCTTGTAGTTTAGAAGATGCAGTACTCAGGCAGCAGACTTTCTGGAGAGACACATCTCTCATCAAACTGGGCCTTCAGCTTCAGGTTTGCATTCAGTATCTTTCTGGAGAAACACTAAGGGCGCAATTCTTTGGAAAAATTTCCAAGTTCTGTAGCAAGTTCTGTAGCAAGTGGGAATTGCTGCCATTTACCTGCCGCTCGGCCCAGCGAGGCTGGCAACACTATTCAACATTAATTGGTTCACTCAACGCGGTAACATGGGCTTCTTGCCCCGAATGCCGGCTCGCCAGCTGATTCGCCATGGACCACACTCGCCAGCCCCCCCACCCCCCCCCCCCCCCCACCCCCAACCCGTTAACAATGTCGAGCAGCACTTAAGCTGCACTTGCTCAGCCAACCCCAGCAGCTTGCAATAATGGCGCTGAGGAGACCATTCCAAGATTCGGGGATTCCAACTTGGTGAAGTTTCTGGGCGTGGTGGAGGCCAGGAGGGATGTCCTGTTCTCCCGAGGGTCCGGAGGGTGAGCCACAAGGCAGCCAGTGCTGCCTGGGATGAGGTGGTGACAGCAGTCAGCTCGGGTAGTGTGACCAAGAGGCCAGCCCTCCAGTGCCGAAAGAAGGCCAATGACCTACACCGGGCAGCATGGGTGAGTATACACCAACGTCACTATCCTAACCCCCCCCCCCCCCAACCAAGGGAGCATCCCCCCAGGCAACCCCCAACCCTTCCTACATCCTCCTCCCCCTTCAGCCCTCCCTCCAACCACCTCTTTGAGCCTCCCTCCACCCCAATTCTCCCTTCACACCTGCCCCCACTACTGTGAAGTACGCATGTGGCTTATGCTGCCCTCTCTGTGTCCCCTCCAATAATCGGGGAGAGAGGTCCCAGATTGGCGGTGTGGTGTCGGACTTGAGAATCCTCACCTCCTTCGAGGAGTGGGCCCTGGAGGTGACTAGTGTGGCCGAGGACAGGGCAGTCACCCACGCGGAGGCTGGCGGACGCCTCAGACGTGAGGGACCGCCTGGCTCCACCTGAAGGACCTTTCACATGTGTGTAATGGTTGCCTTACTGACTGACCCATCCCTCCCACTGACCACATGTCCATTCCCTCCACAGTCCTGCAGCCGACGATGCCGGCCCATCCCAGTGGCTCCCTCCCCTGACTCCTAGGAGAACACCTCGGAGGAGAGTTCTGAGGATGCAACTGTTACAGTCATGG
Source organism: Scyliorhinus canicula (assembly GCF_902713615.1). NCBI lineage: Eukaryota > Metazoa > Chordata > Chondrichthyes > Carcharhiniformes > Scyliorhinidae > Scyliorhinus > Scyliorhinus canicula. Next base: position 104,997,150 of record NC_052159.1, read on the forward strand.
CACAGCTGTCATCCCCACCCTCCAACAAGCAGTTACACACACCTCGGTGGAAAATGTTAGTGGTCAGGCACAATCTGGTGAGCACCGCACTGCTGCTGATGGACACCTGGTGGAGGCAGGAACCCCCAGGCGGGACAGCAATTGGAGGTCTGTTGGATACCTGGACCCAGCTGGGTCCCAGCCTGACGCTGAGCCTCTGGAACAGCTTTACCTGGAGTTGATGGGGACAATAGGGACCAACCGGGATGCTCAGAGGGAGATGTCAGTGTCAATCCAGCAGATCCATAGCCAATTGGAGGAGTCAAAGAGGCTACAGATCTGCTGAAGATGGCACCGGCAGTGAGTGGCACCAAGACCAACACTGCTAGGGTGGTGACCGCAGTGCAGAGCCTGGTGCATGATGTCGACATCATGAGTGAAGGTGTCCAAGGGCCGCGCAGTCAGTGACAGCCATGCCTGAGGGTCTCAGTATTTTGTCTGCCTCACTGGGGGATGTCACTCAGTACCAGGCTGACCTTGATGGGGTTCTGCGGGACATGTCCGCCCTCATATGGGAATGCCCGAGGAGCTCCGGAGCTTGTCCCAGTCGCAGATGGGCATGGCTGAGGCATTGCAGAGCATGGCCCAGTCACTGGGGGATGTGTCCCGGACACTGAGGAGAATTGCTGAAGGCATCGACACAATGATGCAGACCATGTGGAACCACCAGGGATGGCAGAGCCAGGTGATGCAAGGGAAGCCGGGGCTCGAACCAGCTGCCCCTCCATCCCAAGGTGAACCCCAGGGCCCTATGGGCACTGACTGGGAGGAGGGGGCGCTGAGTTCCAACCCAGGCCCATCCTGTGGGGGGGTGACAGTGGCCACCAGCACTCCCGAGTTCCACCCCCTTGGTGAGGCCGTGTCTCGGTATCAGCATACGAACAGGGCGGCACAACTGTGCATGTAACGTCAACAATTGAGCCAAGGCACACCAGCCCCAAAGCACTCAAAGGACACCCGCCTGGAGCATTGAAGGCCATGGGACGAGATAAGCAGCTGGCTGCCTCCACCTCTGTTGTGCATCCTGGAGAACAACCAAGATGTCGTGGTAGAGCTAGGAGAGCCCGACACGTTGAGCATCTCTGAGGGCACCACGGTAGGGGGGAGGGGTTATGTAGTGGGTGGGGCTGGGGTGCTTGGGAAGGCAGCACTATTAGGAATGGGGTATTGTACAGCACATTAAACAACTGTTTGCACAAACATTATAATGCCTCTGTCACTTTCTTCTGCGTCGAGGGCTGTCTCTCCAGGTAGCCCCCTTCCTCGTAGCACCCACCCACCGTCATGTCAAGGGAGCTGTATCCCATGCCCTGGGTGTTCAGATGCTGGCTGCTGCGTGCGTGGTGTTGACTCCCACACAGTGCCCAGGCATTAAGGTACGATCGGTATGCGAGGTGATTACATCCACAAAGTTACATGGCCCGCCTACCCATGGGAACCCACTTGGCATGTGTCAAGTGCTCATTTAATCACGATTGCCAATTCCCTGTCATCCATTGCCTTCAGCCGCACAGCGAAAGGTCTCAGCAGCCGGTGGGGATTATGGATGATCGGTGGGGCAGATGGGCAGGGATAGGAGTTGCTCCCGTAATGGGGTTGGGATCCAGGGGTTGACATGGTCATGCCCCGAGCGATTGTCCCCCACCCTCCAATTCCACCCCCCCCCCCCCCAATAACCTCCCTGCCCCACCCTCCCATGGCGGCCAACCCACGTGGAGGGTCCCCCACACCCCACCAAGCACTGTGTTGGGAAGCCCAGCACTTTCGTTCTCTTGGCCTGTGAACAAAGATGGCTACTCTCCTCCTCGTCCCCCTTCGGAAGCCCATCCACCAGGTTCACGTTTGTCAGAAGGGGTACTAATCGCCGCCAGCGTGGCCACTTGCTGAGGAGGCCGCTGAATGACAGGAGGCCAATGGGTGATGAGTGGCTCTTGTTAATTGTATGGAAATGGGGTTTAAGTGATGATAATTGGTTTCTTACCATGCTACGGCGAGATTATGAATTTGCCTATGGGAGCAGGTGGTTGTTTCGCAAACTGTTTGGCGCCTGGCGCTGTTCCCGTTTTTGGCCACTCGCCACTATTTACCGGCCTTGTTACGCTTGAGCGGGAGTGTAAAGAGGCTGGAAGGTCGCGCCCACAATTTCACATCAAACTTTGCTTTCAGTTCGGGGTCTGTCTTCAGGCCTCTGCAGTCTCAAGAGACCAGCACCCAGAGGTTTGCTCTTGCAGGAGAAAGAGAGCCGGCCCTCATAGGTGCCTCCTGGAGAGAATTAACTGGATATTTTTGGAGCGAGTTGGCTGGATCCCTTCACCAGGCTGCCAGAATCAAAACTTAAACCAAATTCAAGCTTTGGGACTCTGAAAAAATATTCCAGCAGTATCAGATCCATCACCATCTGTGACTGGGCAAAGAACAGCCTTTTGGGCCAATTCATTGGCCACAGCTAATCAATCAAACCGATTCCTCACTGATGCCAGTCAGTTGTAATTACCAGTTTAAATGAGCACAGCCTTCCGGATTCTTCTGTTTGAATTAAAGGTACAGGCTTCTTAGAGGCTGCTTGCCTTAAAGTGAAATGTTCATCAATCAACCATAGATCAAAAGTGCAAAGTAAAATAAAGGGGGAATAAATAGGGAATAAACAGGAAGGACCCTTAGATGGTTATTGACTCTCTCTCATCGTAGAAGTAAATAGACATTTTCCTGCACAACTCTTTCCAATTCTATACATTCAACAACTTTCTGGGATTTTGGGGGACTCAGGATCTACCCATTATGCAGTATTGCCATTGAATCCTCACATTAATACTCCTTCCTCCCTGTAAAATATTCTAATTCTTCCCTTGATGTATAATAATCAAATCACCCAGGCTTACTATCAATCAGACTTCAGAATACGTCACATGGCCCCCTTTATGTACCCTAAATTTGAAGATACAATCCCAAAACATAAACTTCACAATTTGTACAAACTCAGTTTCTGCTCTGTTGAGTACCCTTCAGTTGTATGTGCTTCAAATGAGACCTTTGGATTTCATTAATAATTAAACTTTCCGAACAATGCTCCACCATTTCGAATAAAGCTCCTCAATAATGAATTAAACTGCAATTTTAAAAATCTCTCAAGCAGTAAAGACGTCAGTAGCATGCGGCATTGATTTCAAATGTAGACAAGAAGATCATCAGCAAATGAAGGCAAATAAATCTGCCACCGATTTGTGGCAGCATGGTAGCCCAGTGATAAATTAATAAAGAATTGCCTTCATAACTTTATGCCAAGGCAGCCTATTTTTGTTCCCAAACATTTAATCCTAATTAACTCATCTTTAGTTATGTTCACCTTCATCACTCCAAAAGTGGATGTTTCCCCCAAATGGATATTCCACAGTAGGATTACTCCCTACTTGGGAGGCCCCACAGACAGATTACTCTCCAATTGGATTACTTCATTACTGGGTTGCTTCTCAAATGGATTCGTCCCTAGGTGGATCATTCCACATTTCGTTCACTCTCTGATTGGATTATGATAAAATTAGATTATTCCCCAGTTGGATTACTCTACAGTTAGTTTACTTCCCAATTAGATTACTCCACATTTCGATTACTTTCCAATTAGATTACTTCACCATTAGATTATAGATGCTTACTGGATTTATTACAGTTCAGCAGCTCATTATGATTAATAATGAGAAAAACAAAGCAGAAGATGTTTTATTTTCTTGAAAACGAAGTAATCTTCCCGAGATTAATAAAATAGATTTTTCTAAATCTTTGGCTATTGTTTAAATAAAAGAGAAGCGACAGCCTCCTTTATGATATGCGGCTCGCCTCATTGATGGTGATGTGGGAGACCCAAAAGAGGTTGAAGGAGAAGGTGGAGGATCTGGAGAATCGCTGGAGAAGAAAAAACCTTGGGATCGTGGGTATGTCCAAAGGCATCAAAGGTGCAGAGCCGGCGTATACGTAGCCAAGATGCTGGAAAAGCTGATCGGGCAGGGGATCTTTGATCTGCCCCTTGAGGTTGACCTCGCGCACAGGGGCGTTGATGAGGAGGCCGCAGACGGGCAAGCAACCAAGGGCGATGGTGGTGCGGTTACACCACTTTCCGCACAAGGAAACGATTCTCTGATGGGAGAGGCAGACCAGGAAGGGAACAAGCTGTATATCAGAACCTGGGAGCAGAACTGGTGAAGAGGAGAGCCAGGTTCAACCGGGTCAAGGCTGCCACCTTTACAAGAGAGTGAAGTTCGGAGTATTGTACCCTGCACGTCTGTGGGTGACTTTCCAAAAGAAAGAGTACTATTTTGGAGCTCCAAAAGAGGCTATGAAGTTTATGAGGGACAATGGACTGGGAGGAGAGTGAAGGTATTGAAAACTCCAGGAGATTGTGGTGTGTTTTTTAAAAGTGTTTGATGGTTTGTTTTCTGGAGGCAGCATTTTCACGGAGGAACATCGAGGGTGAGTGCACCTTTTGTCACTCTTTAGGGGAGTATGGTTGGGGGGGGGAGGGGAGATGGGGGTTGTAGGGAAATTGGATGCCTTGGGCGGGGGGGCACCATGCTAGCTGGGTGGGCTAGTTAATGGGTGTGAAGTGGGGGCTGTTAGGAGGTATGCGCAGTGGGGCTGATGGGGTTGGTGTCTTGTTCGAGGGTGGGGGTTGAGGATTGCTGACAAGGGTGTGGTTGATGTGGCGCAGTTGGAAAAAGGATTGATGATGGTGGACATCCGAGGGTGGGCCTCGAGGGTCGCATGACACGGCTGGGGTGGATCAAAAATGGATATGGCAGATCAGCAGGGGAGGGGAGTGGGGAGCCGTGAGGGAGCTGCATGGCCTAGTCAAACGGGTCACGTGTGTTCATGCACCTGAAGAGTCTGAAGGCGGAAGTGACCTTTTTGCATGCGACGCACCTGCGATAGGGGACCAGACAAATTTGAAGAATGGATGGGTGGGGCAGGTATTCCACTCAGGATTGGATATGAAATCCCGAGTGGAGGAGTGGTGGTGTTGGTGAATAAGTGTGTGGCGTTTGTGGTGGGGAACATTGTGGCAGATTCGGGGCAAGATTTTTGATGTTTGATGGAAAGCTGGAGGGGTGGAGGTGGCTTTGGTAAACATTTATGCTCGAAATTGGGATGATGTAGATTTTATGAGGCAGGCAATAGGGAATATTCCTGACTTGGACTCACACCGGGTGATTAAGGTGGGGACGGGAGTGGATTTTAATCCAGTTATAGAACTGAGCTTGTACTGGTCGAGTACTAAGTCGGCGAAGGAAAGAGTTGAAGGGGTTTATGGAGCACATGGAGGGACGGACCCATGGAGGTTTGGGAGGCTGAAGGCAAAGGAATTTCCATACTTCTCCCACATCCACCAGGTGTGCTCCCGGATTGATTTCTTCGTGGTAGACAAAGCGTTGCTGGCTGGGGTGGCCAATTCGGAGTATTCTGCGATTGTGGTTTCTGACTACGCACCGCATTGGGTGTCCTGGGAGTGGGGGAGGGGAGCAAGGTCCACAGTGGAGATTGGATGTGGGATTGTTGGCGGGGAAGGAGGTGTGCGAGTGGGTGAGGGCAGCCATTTGGGGGGCCGTGGAACTAAGCGACACGGAGGAGGTCACGGATGCCATGCTGTGGAAAGCACTCAAGGCGGTGGTCAGGGGAGAGTTTATCTCAATTCGGACGCATAGGGAAAAACCAGAGTGGGCAGAGATGACAAGGCTGGTGGATGAGATTTTGAGGGTAGGCAGGAGGTACCCGGAAGCCCTGGAGGCAAGGCTTCGATCCCAGTCCTGGGTCACTGCCCGTGTGGAGTTTGCACACTCTCTCTGTATCTGCGTGGGTCTCACCCTCAGAAAGATATGCAGGGTAGGTGGATTGGCCACACTAAATTGCCCTTTAATAGGAAAATTATTTTTATAAAGTTAAAGCTAATCAACTCCACTGGAATCCATGGAATTCTCTGGATGGGATGCTCCAGTCCGCCAGCCATGCTGCCCCCAACGACAGCGGGATTCTGCGTTCCCGACACCTGCCAATGGGATTTCCCATTGTGACCATCCCACACCTCCGGGAAACCCGTGGGGGTGGATCCGCTGTAGGCGCAAGGGAGAATCCCGCCGGCGGACAATCCTGCCCTCTGTGACTGCCGGCTGTGCACCCCTGCCTGTGAGTTGCCCAGCGATGTGGGGTGTCTTCAATGGGAAATCCCATTGACAGCAGTGGGGACTGAGAATGCCACCGCCAGCGAAAGGCACACCGTCGAGAAACACATGGCTGGGGCAACCAGAGAATACCGCCCCTGATCTCACCTTATCCAATGATGAACATGTGACACTCCCACACCAATGGGATGGGGGAAGATTTGTGTGGAATGCCGCTGAAGTGGAACACACGGTCCTAAATTTGAGTCTTGTAATTTTGTTTGTAAATTATAATGACACTGTCATCACAGTACAGTACGGTAGTACAGTGGCTAGCACTGTTGCTTCACAGCGCCAGGGTCCCAGGTTTGATTCCTGGCTTGGATCACTGTCTGTGTGGAGTCTGCACATTCTCCCAGTGTCTGTATGGGTTCAAGTCCTGAAAGACGTGCTCTTAGGTAATTTGGACATTCTGAATTCTCCCTCTGTGTACCTGAACAGGTGCCGGAGTGTGGAGACTAGGGGCTTTTCACAATACCTTCATTGCAGTGTTAATATAAGCCGACTTGTGACAACAAAGATTATTATTATTTTGAAAAAAGCATGTGCAGGGTTAGGTGGATAGGCTATGCTAAATTGCCCTTACTTTCCAAAAAAGGCTAGGTGGGGTTGCGGGGATAGGGTGGAGGTGTGGCCTTAGGTATGGTGCTCTTTCCAAGAACCGGTGCAGACTCGATGGGCTGAATGGCCTCCTTCTGCACTGTAATTTCTATGATTCTATGATGCTATTGCAATGCAACAAAATCACAAAATATGCAGACCAACAAAATAAGGAGAATTCAGACTGACTGAAACAAAAACGTACAGAATTTATGGTGCTTTCCTGTTCAAAAGTATATTTTATGCATAACAAATTCCAAGTCTATTTAGATTCATTTTAGAAACAATATGGGTGCAAGATTCAGATCAGTGGCACTGTTGAAGCCAAACTCTCGCCAGGGGTTGCATACTGTCTCGTCAATAACTACCAGCATGGCCCCGACCCAATTCACATTTATAACAAGGTACTTGGTATGTGGTATTTAGTAAGGGTTCCTGCCACAGTCTTTCAACATGGAATTTTCACAAGAGGTGTACAATCAGTGCCCCCGAAGATAGCATTCATTAAAAAAGATCAACAGATTTTTCTTCAACGAGCCCTCGATCATGGAGATTAAGGTTTGCAATTTGCTGTTACAGCCTTGGGAAAAACGAGTGAGCAAAGGCAACATGTTGGTTTGTATACAGTTGCAATTGTTGGTTATGAACTCTTTGAACTCAGTCGCTTTTGTTCTTGATGTATAGCTGAGAGATATTTAATTGTCCGTTCAAAGTTTTATCGAGGCATGTTAACTGGTGGGCCTTTCTCCTGTTCTGGAGATTGTGCCAGCTTCGTGATATGGCCAATTGGAAGACACTGGTAACTCATGACAATTGTTTGTAACAAAGCAAGCTGCCTCGTGCTGAAGTTTTGAGAAGGGCATTTTTATGAGTGCCCCTTGCAAATGCCAGAGGAAAAGGAACTGGCAAAAGCATGATGTCACACAACTACACAAGAATTTCTGTGCCTTCGGATTTTTTCCAGCGATTAACATCAATAACTTTTCCCATCCATGCCATCCATCACAGTATCTGGGAAGGCATGGAAGTCATTGACTCCCAACCAAGGCAATACATTGTCTCTTTGCTGAAGGGCCAAGAAGGATAAAGGGGTAGGTGGCATTGCTGGAATAGAAGGTTTCCTGATGGTACAGGGAACCATAAATTTCACACGCAGGACTCTATGTGCCCCCCCCTTGGGACGACATTTAGGAACTAGAAGGGCTTGCATACCATAAATATGCATTTGGTGTGCAGTGGCATCTTTACTAAGACCATCATTTTGTGAATATCCATATCCTGGCAGTAGGCACAATTCATTAATCATGCACCTATTAGTCCTACCTACCATCTTTTGTTTCTTGAAAAAAACAGAGGTTATCTCTCAAGGAAGAACGTTAAAACCCTGGGCTGGATTCTCCGATTCTGAGACTAAATGCTGACGCCGCCGTGGGAACGGTGGCATTTTACGACTGTAAAAACAGTGCAAAACGGCCACCGATCCCCCGTCTGGTGGGGGGGTTAGCAGATACGCAGAGTAGAGCCGGCTGTAGCTGCAGATGCGGCTGGAGAATTGCCGGGTCCGTGGCTGTGCATGTGCATGGTGGCGGCCGGCAGCGACCACACCATGCAGCATGGCACCAGCCGCATGCGGGTTAGGCATGGCAAATAGTGACCCCATTTGGCCAGGCCCGCCACCCACGGACCACTCCCCAACAGTGCTCCAATCCCCCACCAAAGCCCCCGCTGCCTGCGGATTGGCTCCCCCCCCCCCCCCCCCACCTGCCCCCCGCCGACTGTGGCAGTGCTGGATTTTGTCCGCAGCCGCCACGTTGAGTTCCCAAAAACAAATACCAAGAGTGACCGACGCCGTTGGGAACTCGGCCCATCAGAGGCGGAGCAACGGGGGGGGCCTCAGGTGACGTCCTGAGGGCGTCCCAATCGTGCACGGCATACTTCTAGAGTACGCCGATTTGGAGCGAGCAGAGCATCGCAAAAGTGGCACCGTCACAGATTTCGGCGCCAATGTGGATTCTTCAGCTGATCGCCGAACGCAATTTTGGCATCGGAGACCAGAGAATCCTGCCCGAAATGTATTTGGCAAACAATCCCTTTCTGCCATCCTACCATTTAAGCAGACCAGAACTAGAACAAGAGCCACATAGCCACTTGGAACATGGTCCAGCAGGCATGGGCATGGTTTGTTTCTTGTATTGCATATTTCATTTAGCAATACTTAAGACACATCTTTAAAGGATCACTTATTGCATGTGGCCCTGTTTGTCCCTTGCATGGTAAGCATTGGATTACTGAACAGCTGTGCACTCATGCTATTGAGAGGTAATTTTAGTTCTAATCAACTAAGTGCCAGAATGTTTATAAACGTATATGAGATAAGACCTTTCACTTCCTCTTTTTCTCAGCAGAAAACACTTAACTGCTTTTGGTGTAAATTATAGCCAGAAATTTACAAACATTGTGGTTCGGTTCACAGCCGGGTACTTGAGATGCATTCAACCATGAAGGGAGATGAAAGTAAACAATCCAGACGTGTGGCTGACTGGAAGCTATTACCCTGTCAATTACAGCTAACTAAAAGCTTTTTCTCTGTGAAAGTGAGTTAATCCTCCAAGATCAAGGTATGTGAGGGGGTTTAAAGTCTTTTGTGTCTTGGCTTTCTATGAAATAAACGTTGTTGCTTTCGAAATTTCTTAGGTGGTTAGCACTACTGCCTCACAGCTCCAGGGTAGCAGGCTCAATTTTGGCCTCGGGTGACTGTGTGGAGTTTGCACTTTCTCCCCGTGTCTGCGTGGGTTTCCTCCGGGTACTCCGGTTTCCTACCACTGTCCAAAGATGTGCAGGTTAGGTGGATTGGCTATCCATGTTCTCCAGCATCAGGGCATCAGGATCTTCCACCCCCCCCCCCACCCCAAGAAAGCAGTACCCCACCTTGGAGTCATTGAAGGCCCTCCTCAAAGCCCCCTTTTTAAGGTCGTCCCTCTTTCAGCCCACCCCCACTTTAAGCCCCTACCCTTCTTGTGCTCCACTTAGGCTTCCCTCTCAATTCTCTCTCTTCCTTTTATGACCATTACCCCACTCAGGCCCTGTCCTTTTTCGGTGTCCCTTGGCACCTTGGAACTGGCCTCAATCACCCTGGCACCCTTGCACTGCCAAAATGGCAATGCTGCCAGTGTGCCAGGGGGCAGTGTGAGGGCCCTGACCATGACCACCCGATGGCTCCAATAGCCATTGAGTCCCCTGGCATGGCCATCATGCCTAATTTATAATTTTTGAAAACAAGTACCAATTTGTGTCTTCCTCACGTTGCGCCAGTGGAGGCGGTGAATTCAGGACACCGGGATACTAAAGGTTTGAACGGGCTGAGCATATTTAGGTGAGTTGAAAGACTCATTTAAATATGCAAGTCTGGTTCATGTCCAGTGGGCTCATGAACCATATCGCCTCTGGTGCCGTGGGCCAGGAGCATCGCATTCCTTTCGACACCCAGCGCAAACGCTGTTTAGGGTCTCTCCAACATTTCTCCGTGAATAGCAGGAGGTGTGCCGGGCACAACATGGAGGTGGGGGTAGAATCGCACCCTTGGTCTTGATTTTCTATAAATAGCACCATAGGATCGGATGTGGTTAACATCTCAATTGTAAAATAGCAGGGATGAAATTTGAGTTTGATGGGGGTATAAAATGGCTGGTAGAGTATTGGCTGTCCATTATCAGCCCTACCTTATTTTCCTTTATGTTAATTTTATTTACTGGGTGGTCATGTGTACACCCTGATGACGTGTCACAGCATGTAAGAGCTGCTCAGATCTCTCACAAAATGGTTTAATCTGTTCGTCCTTTGTCATCATTTCCATACAACCCAGCAACTTTACAAATTTGAATTTGAATTTTACCTCCCCTTTCCTAGTCAGTGCAACACCCTCATTACTTTATCAAACTGACATTTTAGATTACATGCTCAATGTTTTGAAGTAGGTTGTTAACCCATGACCAGTTGACCCAGAAATGAAAGTGCTGATTCTGAACCAAGGTCGACATTAGTCAACCTACACCGATCGGGAAGAAAATTAAAGAAGTATAAAAGAAACAAATACCGCATAATTAATTCAGACTGCAATATCTTCAATTATACTTCCTCATTAATTCAATTGGAGAGAACAATAAGAGTAATCAGCATAATATAGAGATGTAGAGCATGGTAGAGAGCATAAGGCTATGGCTGAGGAGGGAAGAGGTGGTGATGCCTCTTCCTGTGCAGCTCCGCTCTTTTGTTTCTTTTGTTAAACTTCATCTGTTGGGAGTAAATTGCAGTTAAAAAGAAAACCTCTGGGATCGAATGTATTTAATTCATTCTTGGAATGCGGGCAAATCTGCTCCCAGCTGCTTTTGTGAATGTGGCAATTCTTATTCTTCTTGATCCACTGCAGTTCATGCTATTGCCAGGCTGTTTTTACTTAAATGCAGGAATGAACCAAGAATAAGATAGAACACAGAATCACCCTTTGCTGCATTGTATGTTATCAAGCCGATGTTGCTTTTTTTTTGTCTTTCTTTAACGAATGAGACTTGAGAGATGTGCAGTGTAGGATTTTCCCTGGTGTGAATCAGTAACCTGACGCCACAGATTTAAGATATTTGCCAAAGGAACCAGCGCCTAGAGATGAGGCTGTTTTTCCAACAATTTGTTATGAGTTTTTAAAAAATAATTCATGAGATGTGGGATGCTGGCAACCCGGTAAGAACCGAATGGCTTACTGGGCAGAGAGTAAAATCTAATCATATTCCTGTGAGTCTGGAGCCACAAATAGATCAGAATAGATAACAATGGTGTGTTTACTTTCTGAAAGGATACTACTAAACCAGATATTTTCAGCAGTTTTAAAATCGCAATTACTAATCATAGTCCTTAATTCTGGATTTATTTAGTTAACTGAATTTGAATTCCTTGCCCAACATGGTGACATTTGAACTCATTTTGTCAAAATTTTACTCATCTTTTAGATTCCCATCACCCCCAATCAATCTGTATACCTCCATTCTGCATGTCTGATTCAGAACGGCTTCCAAAATGCAGCCTCCTCACTGAAAATAGCAGAAAGTCTGAAAATCTTATTTGCTCCACATCTCTACATTATGCTGATTACTCTTATTGTTCTCTCCAATTGAATTAATGAGGAAGTATAATTGAAGATATTTCAGCCTGAATTAATTATGCGGCATTGGTTTCTTTTGTACTTCTTTCATTTTCTTCCCGATCGGTGTAGGTTGACTGACGTGTTTTCCCGTGGCAGAGGTGGCTTGCCATTGGCCGCCAATGAGATCTTCCGGTCCTGCCGACGTCTGCGACGTTGTGTGTGGCCCGACAGCCTCGCTGCTGGGGAATCCATCTTTGGTGAGGCCGGAAGATCCCGCTGGAGGGAAGGTGCAGAAAGTCCCATTCAGAGGGCGGGATGTTCCATACACCCCGCCACTTGTTTCTTTGCAACGGCAGAGACGGCCTGTCATTATCAATGGGGTTTTCCGTCGAACGCACCCCTCGCTGCCCGGAAACCCGTGGCGGGCGTACGCCGTCTGCGGGATGAGAAAATCCCGTTGCCGTGAATGACCGGAAAGCTCTGGCCAGAATCGTTGAATGCTTTTAAGGCAGAGGGAGAAGACAAGACACAATGCGACAGAGCGCCGCAGAACCAGTGGGGGAATCCCAAATCAGCTTGTGCTGACAATGAGTGAAAGTATTCCACTGGAGCTGGAGTGCCATCGACCAGCTTGTTTGAGGCATGGTCTCAGATGAAGATGCACCAACTACAGGAGCCACAGGAGACTTCAAGGACCCTCCCCTTTTTCAGCAGCCAAGAAGACATCATGTTAGGAAAACAAAGGTGGTTTTACAAAGGTTCTCCCTCTGTGCACCGCGGAATGTGGCGACTAGGGGCTTTTCACAGTAACTTCATTGCAGAGTTAATGTAAGCCTACTTGTGACAATAAAGGTTATTATTATTATTATTATTAGTCCAGGGGTCAGATTTTGTGACACAGAGTAGGAGAGAGAAGTAATCGCAACCAGAGGATAGATCTGGAAGCCCTTCTCTTATTTCCATCTCTGGATATTTTCTTTTTTTTTAAATAGAAATTTAGAGTACCCAATTAATTTTTTCCAATTAAGGGGCAATTTAGCACGGCCAATCCACCTACCCTGCACATCTTTTGGGTTGTGGGGGCGAAACTCGCACAAACACGGGGAGAATGTGCAAACTCCACACGGACAGTGACCCTGAGCCGGGATCGAACCTGGGACCTCGGCGCTAACCACTTGCGCCACCGTGCTGCCCTATCTCTGGACATTTTCATGGGGAACCCTGCACACTACTGTTTAGAAGTTGCTTGCAACAGTCTGGAAATAAGCTTTTCAGACATTTTTTCTTTTTTCAGTGAGGCGGCTGCATTTTGGAAGCCTTTCCGAATCACACATACAGAATGGAGGCATAAAGATTGATTGGGGGTGGTGGGAATCTAAAAGATGAGTAAAAGTGATGTTTCCCCTTTCACGGTTCATCATGAAATTCTGGAACCTGAGTTGTGTCTATTTTACTAAAGAGAGTGGTGACAGTGCTGTGATTGGAAAAGTTAAGTGACCATGATAATGTGGTTGCCAGGGTGCTACTTCAGGCAACTAACAAGCTGCAAAATGAAAAAAAACCACTGTAAAATTGGAAAAGTCTTCAGATGCATTAGTATAGATAATCCACTGCATAAAGAGCTTTTAAAACATGTATTCATGGGATGTGGATTTATCTGACTGGCCCAGCATTTTTTGCCATCCCAAATTACCTTTGAACTAAATGGCTTGCCAGGTCATAGGGGCAGCATGGTAGCATGGTGGTTAGCATAAATGCTTCACAGCTCCAGGGTCCCAGGTTCGATTCCCGGCTGGGTCACTGTCTGTGCGGAGTCTGCACGTCCTCCCCGTGTGTGCGTGGGTTTCCTCCGGGTGCTCCGGTTTCCTCCCACAGTCCAAAGATGTGCGGGTTAGGTGGATTGGCTATGCTAAATTGCCCGTAGTGTCCTAAAAAGTAAGGTTAAGGGGGGGGGGGGGGTTGTTGGGTTACGGGTATAGGGTGGATACGTGGGTTTGAGTAGGGTGATCATTGCTCGGCACAACATTGAGGGCCGAAGGGCCTGTTCTGTGCTGTACTGTTCTAAGTTCTAAGTCATTTCAGAGGGCAGTTAAGAGTCAACAACATTACTGTGGGTCGGGAGTCACATGTAAGTCAGACTTGGTAACGGCAGCTGATTTCCTTCCCTAAAGGAAAGTTGTGAAAAAAGTAGGGCTCACAATCAACAATGGTTCCATGTTCATCGTTAATGCCAGATATCTTTGTTGAAGTCAAATTTCACCACCTTCCCGGGCAGGAGCTGAACCCAAGTCTGCAGATGTTTACACTGGCTTATTGGATTACTAGCACAGCAAAGACACCACTACACCATCACCTCCTGTTATATCTGTCCAATTCAGATACTTCAACAAGCTCTTTCATTAAAGTTTACCTAGGAGTCTTTATTCATGAGTAGAATCATAGAATTTACAGTGCACACTTAAAGGGCACAGGCCTTTGGAAAGAGCACCCTACCTAAGCGCACACTTCCGCACTATCCCCATAACTCCACCTATCCTTTCTTCTTTTTGGACACTAGGGGAAATTTAGATTAGTCAATCCACCTAACCTGCATATTTTTGGACTGTGGGAAGAAACCAGAGCACCCAGAGGAAACCCATGCAGACACGGGGAGAACGTGCAGACTCCGCACAGTCAGTGCCCAAGCCGAGAATCAAACCTGGGACCCTGGAACAGTGAAGAAACTGTGCTAACCACTGTGCTACCATGCTGCCCCAAAGTAGAACAAAATAGGACACAGATATAATGCAACACACTTTATTAAATATAGTTAACCCATAAATTACTCACTGTACATCCACAAAACACCCAGAATTCGACTATACTACCCGCAAAGTGGTTTGATAAGCTGCAGATCCAATCCCTGTGTCCCTCTGGTTCCTCTTTCTAAAGGTGATTCTCGCTGGCTGGTGGCTGCTGCTTGCTTGCTTCCTTCCTTCTGGTCTGGTCAAGGTCACGTCACACACCAAGCTTCAAGTCTTTGCTTCAAGTCTTTGCTTCCAGTCTTTGCTCGAGTCCGCAGACGTTTACACTGGTTTATTAGATTACTAGCACAGTGACGACACCGCTACACCATCTCGCCCATGCCGTATGAGTGCATGATTTTCAACGTATGCCCCCGCCCAATCTCACCACCATGGGTGATTATATAAACAGCTCACAGATCCGGATATTTCTGATGGTGAAGTTTCCCTTCCTGCCATCCGAGGAGTCGGCATCAAACATATCTCCACCCACACAGGCTGCCCTGCAGCCATTTCATGTTCCAATGAGTATTAATTGGTGGAAGCAGGACATTTTCCCCTCACTTGGTCGGTTAGATTGCCAGCAGCTCTCTAACCCCAGCAGCACCAGATGCAGCAGTGGACAGGTCTGGGACTGCAAGCAACCCACAGAGTCTAAGTCCCAGGAGTTCAGGGTCTGGAAGGTTTTGGGGGTTTCAGTGCAGGGAAGGGAGATTAGACCTGGGGGTTGTGCAGAGAGGGATTGAGGTGTTGGTGGAGAGGCAAGTTCTTGGGCTGGCGTAAACAGAGCACTCAGAGGGGTTAGAACTTTTGGGGGGTATCTTCTGTTAAAAGGGTAGCTGCTGATGGAGGCACCCCCAACCTCCTCACCTGAGTCACAAGCACAGTCCATTTTCAGGGGTTCCCCTCTACCACCAACAAACCTGCCGGCTGGGCAATATGAAATTATGCCCACAGTATCTATTATGCACAAACACATTGTTTTCCTCCATTTTCGCAGTAAGCGGGTGGGAAGGAATCTGTAATTGAGGTTGATAATGAGGATTCTGCTAAGCCCAACACTTCCAATTTTCAAAGAGCAGCAACACCAGACAGATGGTGATGAGGAGAGGTGTTTGCCACTGGATAGAAAGATGCGCTGCTCAAATAAACACTGGGCTTCTACGTGAAGTGATGCCATGCGGAATCTCATGATGTCTTATTCTGAACTGGATGTTATTAAAACTTAAGGGGATGAATTTAATTTGGAGTTTCATGTTTTTAGAGTTAAAGGTCCAAAAAGAAAAATTAGGTTTCCCTTCATCTTGACCAGATCAGAAAATGTGTTTAGACAAGGCTGGGCCTTCAGCCCATTTGATCTCATTGTTCCAGGATACCAATACTATCATCTTGTGACTAGAACCCCGATTTGTTCCCTACATGAATCAACCACCTGACCTTGACCATCTTCCCTGGAAACATTCCGAAATGTTAATAACATGTAAGTTAGACTTTAACTACTTGCGCACCTAATACTAAATTTCACACACCAGAGAGATAGGTTTTGACTATTTGCAACAGTGTAAAACAGTTTGCAGCCTGCTCTCCAAACTTGGGAGTGGTATAATAAAGGCTGCTGCCTCACCCATTTTATATTATTGCACAAAACCTACATTTCAAGCTTTAGAATGAACTCCAGGAATTTGGGCATGAGATAAGTAGGCCTGAAAGATGTCCCGGCCCAAAAATGCACACCAGAAACAGGGAGTGGCAAGATTTACCCTTCCCAGAACGTGTCATGAAGGCACCTTTCTCATCCGCCTATATCCGCCTATCCTGTGGTGTATCTGACAGTAACGGATATGGTTTAGTTTCTTGACTCAATTACAACATCTACTTTCGAGTCTGAAGACCTTGCATTATTTGTTCCTCAACTCTCTTTTGATACCAGCTGAAAGATATTGGGCGGGATTCTCCATTTCAGAGATTTTAGCGTTGCGCCAGGACTCAATCAATGGTGCCTACCACCATGTACGGGGCACCGGTCCCGGAACAATTCAAGATCCATTAATGGGTTCGCAGCAGCACCAAGTGGAACTAGTGCAATTCCAATGAAAAGCGGTGTTCGATCCACCGGGGTCGGAATTGGCATTCGAGAGGCTGACAAGCTGCAGCCGCATATTTGCACTCCGCTCCCCACACACACTCATTCCAGCCAATAAGGTGGCAGCCCAAAAAGCAAATGTGGAGCTCAAGACCCTGCTGGACACCATGGAGGAGAGGTGGGGCACACTGTGCCTGGGGTTGGAAAGGAGGTTGTCACCCGCCGACATACATCATGCCAGGGCGCAGGTAGCAGAGGCCGTGAGCGCCTTTGGCCCCACCGCCAGGACAAGCCAGCAGTATCGCAAGAAGCTGCACGATCACCTCAGGGTGGCCAGCACCGTGCCCCTGGAACTAACCCCCATCCCACATACACCTGTAACCCCCAAGCCAGAGGGCGAGGTAACGGGGCCTGTGCCAGTGCCCCCTGCAGAGAGGTGCTGGAACATCACAGCGCCTCAGACTCCGCCCCCCTCCTGTCCCTGGCGCATCTGATGGGCCTCGGACAGAACAGGGTGGCACCATGCCACCTGAGACGCTGGCCGAAAGACTGCCAGGCCCGTCCAGGCCAGGTCGCTCCAGAGGGTGGACACAGCGCCAGCCCTAGGGTTGCTGGCGCCCCGGGCAAGCTGAACTTCAGCGCCCTTGGGGGGGGCGGGGCCAAGGGGGGGGCCTAGGGGGGGGCGGACCCGAGGGGGGGGCGGGGGGGCGGCCGGGGGGGGCGGACCCGAGGGGGGGCGGGGGGGCGGACCCGAGGGGGGGCGGACCCGAGGGGGGGGCGGACCCGAGGGGGGGACGGGGGGGCGGACCCGAGGGGGGGGGCGGGGGAGGTGGACCCGAAGGGGGGGCGGACCCGAGGGCGGGGCGGGGGGGGGCGGACCCGAGGGGGGGGCGGGGGGGGGGGGGGGGGGGGGGGGGGGGGGGGGGGAGCGGACCGAGGGGGGGGGCCGCCCTGGGGGAGGGCGGCCACCCTGGGGGAGGGCGGCCACCGCGCATGCGCTGGTTGGCACCAGCCCAACTGCGCATGCGCGGGACCCGAGTCTCTGGCGCCCCCTAGCACATGGCGCCCCGGGTGACTGCCCGAGTTGCCGGTGCCTTGAGCCGGCCCTGGGTGGACACCACAGGGGACCCAGGTCAAAGGACGGGAATCGCAGCAGGCCGTCTCCACCTATGATGTGCTGCCTAGGGATCCATTGTAAGTAGCTTCACGGCTCGTAGGCCAAAACGTTAGACACCAGTTATGTTGGTGCAAGTGCAGCACACAGGATAGCATGAGGGGCTAGGGCACAAACCTGTAGAAACATGTTCGCTGTTTACAATACAACCTGTTCACAAACGTTCCAACCTGCCTCGGTGTTCTGTCAGAAGGGTGTGAGCGATGGGGTGGGCTGGCCTGGCTGTTGAGGGAGCGCTGGGGGGGAATGGGTCACCATTGCCGGGGGACAAAGGCCAGGGCCCCCAGGTCAGCCACCACTCACCACCCTGGTACCCGGCCCCACCACCATTCCTCTCCTCGAATGCCTCGAAGGTGTTGGGAACTGTCGAGTGTGCCAGGATGAAGGCATTGTGCACACTGCCTGGCTATCAGATGCAGACATGCATGATGTGCATCTCGTGATCACACACCAGCTGCATGTTCATGGAGTGTAACCTCTTTTGGTTTGTGAAGACCACCCCCTCATGCATCTGCACTTGCAGGCCGACATGCACCCATCGATCACCCCTTGTGCCTGGGGCATCCTGATAGGCTCGGTGACATTGAAGCTGATATATTGGGCCAAGTGGGCATAAAGGGCCACCCGAAAGCATGGATGCACCTGTGTACCGAGGTCTGTGAGATCCCTGACAGGTCCACACTCGCCATCTGGAAGGACCCTGTGAGTGAAGATGTTCAGGGTAACCATCTCTTGACGGCCACGGGAGTGGGTGTCCTCCCCCATAACCCCGTAGTTTCAGGTGCACCATGGTCTGGCAGATATTCTGTACGGTCCTCCTGCTCAGCTAGAGTCTTCAACGGCATGCCTTGTCTGGCACACGAGGCCTCATGTGGTGCCTCCTTAGCACCTCCTCCACCACCTGTTGGGTGGCGGGCTCTCCATCAGCTTCCTGGTCCTCTGGGGCATGCTCTAATGCTGCAGCTTCCTACTCCTCGAGCAATTCCAGTTCGTACAGCCGCAGGGCATCCCCAGGGAGGGCTGCGGTGGCTAGGAGGAAGGCTACCATAGCTGGCTGTATTTCAATATCCATTGTCTACAAGGGTGAATGGCCAACTTGTTAGAATGGTGCATTTCTCCGTTCCCAACCAAGTCCAACGGACTATATGGTTGCCCTGGTTGGCACTGAGTGACTCTGCCCTCACATGCTCCCCCCTCTCACATCCCCACAACCCTGGACCCGTCGGTGCCCAGCACCATGAGGGCCTCTGGCCCTGGTACCCTTCCGTCCCTGCTGCAGGCCTCCTGTTCCTCTGGGGCAAGCACCGCTGCTACTGGGCCCTCTCCAAGAAACTCCTGCTCATACAGTCACAGTACATCCCCCAGGGCTGCGAATATACATGCGGTGTAGAATGCAGTCACGCCACTGCCGAGGCACTGGAGCATGGCATTCCGTCGGGCACCAGGCACAGGCCACGATTTTGCGGATGAGGCGCAATTCTACACCTGATCCGGCATCGGCCGACGGAGAATCCCACCCATTTCTTATCTGATTTGTGCACACAAAGTATCCCCTAATTGCTAGAACCTTCTACTTATCATTTTCCCTTCCAGGTGAGATGGAGTGAGTTACATGCTACAGTGAATTGGAAAAATAAACCAAAAATATTACTGAGTAGATTTAGATGGAGGTGTGGGGAAAGGCAAGTCTAAGCAACTACTTTTCCATTTCCTCCCCAACCCACACATCCCTCTTACTTCCATTGTGTCCCATTGTATCACACCCTCATTCCATCATTGCCCTTTGTCCTTCTCCTTTCAACTAACCATTCAACTCGTTTATCTTGCTCCACTGCCACTCAATCTCTCTTAGCCTTCTATCTACTCCCTCCTCTCTCACAATCGCTCCCTCTGAAGACATTGATACTGCCTATCTGCCTTTTTTCTAACTTGTGTCCTTCTCAGTACCATTTGCGCTCTTGTCTTTTGGAAGTTAGCGACAGATTACAAGAAGAAGATTGCACCTTTTTCGTCCCTCACTCTCTCTCTCTCTCATCTCCTGTCTCTCACTGCCTTCAATCTTCCTTTTTCACTTTCGAACATTTACCGTTACGCAGACAAAGGTTGCCTAAAGGTGCATAATCACAACAATGAACATTTTCTCTTGCACAGGCAGGTGCACACCCAGCAGGGGCTATTTTTGCTGAATATTTTAGATACTGAAGAAGCTCTGAGGTGGCGGAGATGAAATGTTAAGCTGCAACACCGGTTTAGCCTGTGACATGTGCAGCGTGGTATCTTGTTAAAAGAGATGAACTACACGCCAGCTCTAGCTGCCTGGAGCATTGTTAAGGGGCTGATTGACAATTAAATTGCCTGCTAACACTCATTAAAGAGGCTGCATGCCATTTTGGTGGGTAATGCTTCATTTAGCAACCTCACCTAACTGTTGGCAACTGTATAGGAGTAAAAAGTGTCATTGCTGAGGATTTTGAGTGCTACTTAAAGCCATGTTCAGCTGTCACTGTTCACTCACTCACTTAGATCGACTGACTATATTGCTTTTGAAGAAGGCTCTTGATGCACATTATGAGACTTTCTGGGACACTTTGTCAAGACTTCATCAACACTCTAAGAACATTTTCCTGGGTATTTTCTGAAGACTTCACCTAAAAGGAGCTAGTGTGGCACTACCCTGTCTTATTGGACGAATCACTGGGGAATCTTGGAGAAAAGGGGTGTTTGGTTTGGGCATTCCTTTGGTGAGCACCTTGTTCGATATGAGAAATGGAAAAAGGTCAAGCAAGGCAGTAGCAGCTATTGCGGGAAAGTGTGCGATAGGAGAGGGAGGAGGATGAGGAGGATAATCACCAGTAAGCCCTATCTCTCCAGGGTTTTCAGAGAGCTTTTCTACGTCTGCCTGACCTAGAACCAGTGCATGAGGAGGTTGCACTTTACCAACGAGTTCATTAGAGAGATCTGTGGTCTCATGGAATGAAGTCTCAGATTTCACAGCACAGCCAAGACTGCACTGCCCATTGAAACTTCCAAGATGCCACTGGTGATACAAGTCTCACTTCATAATTGCCATGCAGTTCAGCATAGGAGTACACTCTGTGAAATGACTATGTACCATTCGCTATTGGCAGTGAAGACCACAGACAGAGTGCTCTGTGATTCAACAGGATTGCAGGATTCCACATTTTCCAGGGAGCTATTAACTGCACACATGTGGCCATATCTGCCCCATTCAAACTCAGAGGAGTGCAGGAACAGGAAGAATATCCATCCCCTCAGTATGCAGATTGTTGGTGACCATCACTGGACATCTGCAAACCAAGAAGCTGCTCTGATGCATTTACAATGTGACAGTCATCTATTCCAAAGATCTTTGAGCTCCAATGCAATGAGCACGACTGGCTACTAGGTGGTGAGGGGTACCCTCTGATAAACAGCTCGGAACTCCTGCAGAATTTCCCAGACTCCAGCTGAGTACTAAGATGATGAGAACTACTCAGCAAGCAGAGATATCACTGAAGAGACTCTTAGAGTCTTCCAGCCTTGACTGGTCAGGAGGTGGCCTGAAGTACTCAGTGGGCAAGTTGTTCATATTCACAATGACATTCTTTACGTTGCACAATCTGACATCATGAGAGACCAAACTTCACCATCAACAATAGTGCCAGAGGATCAAACTCAGCAATCAGAGAAAGGAGGAGGAGGAAGGGGGCGAAGAGGAAGAGGAGGAAGAAGGGGATGAGGAAAAGGAAGATGTTACAAGTCTTTCAATGATATGCTTCACTGAACGCATTATGAGACAATAATGACAATTCCATTGATTAGTGAAGTCATGCTGTTGTGAAACATGTGGGGCGGATTTCTCCACTGGATAACGCCGAAATCGGGGAACGCGATTGGGCGGAGAATAGGAACCGACTCCAAAATTACAGCAGGCACCGATTTGACGCATTCATCACCTCAACAGTGGTGTCAATGCGCTGAGGATCGCACACCCTTAGCATATCATTGCATACCTGACGTGGTATTCTCCGGGGCCTGCACAATTCCCCGTCTCCAATGGGCTGAGTTCTCGATGGCGCGGTTCACTTGTACTTCAAAAAATCGTGAAACCAGCGTTGTGGAAGCTGAGGGAGGGAGAGGGGTACGGAAATTGTCCAACATGGTTATAGTTTGCTGACAGTTGTGCCAGGGGACATCTGCCAGGGCCGGGGGGGGGGAGTAGCGGGGAGTGGCTAGGAGGTTGGTTGTGGGGTCAATGTGGACGGACATGGAACACCATTGCCGCAGTCAGAAAGACAGCCATGCAGCTGTACATGCCACTGACAGCCCACTGCAAACTTAGGGCCACGGGTCTTATGGGTGTCCCCCCAGGCCACCCACTCAGGTGCCCTTTAGCCCCAACTGACCCACCAGTCGTATGGTGCTCCAGCGCAACCAGTGCCATCTTGTTGGCTGGGATGTGTGTGTAGGGATTGTCATGTGTATATGTGGCTGCAGCTTGTCAGCCTTCCAAATGTCAGTCACGGACCTGGCGAATCCCATTCCGTTTCTCATTGGAATCAATTGTGTTCCACGTGGCGCCAGTGGTGAATTGGACCAGGTTCGGCACCAGTTTTGCTATTGTGAAAGTTCTGCGCGAGCATCAACACTCAGATTCAGAAACGGAGAATCCAGCCCATAATGTTTTACTTTGATCAAAATCTTTATTTTGGACATTCAATTTCTGAGGAATTAAATCACAATTAAAAATCACCAGGGATGAAATGGCTATATATCTTGATTTATAACAACAGAACTTCTGAGCCCTCACTTGTGCAGAACATGTCAGAGAATTGTTGGCCTGTGCCCGCAATGTGTTGCAGTGGAGTGCCGTAGGGATTAGTGCTGGACTCTCAGCTATTTATGAGCTATACAAATGACTTGGTTGACAGGATCGATGGTATTGTAGCCAAATTTGCTAAAGAAAAGTAGGAAGGCAAGTGAGGACACAAAGAGTCTGTCAAGTGATATAGAGAGGTTAAATGAATGGGAAAAAGTTGGCAGTTGGAACTTAACATGGGAAAATAAGAGTGGTGTGATCGAACAGAAAAAAAACAGACTCCCGTTCTGGCCAGGATCAAGCGGCGGGAATGACCCCACTATTGAGTGGCACTCTCTTATTTCTTTTCGGGCTGCAGCGGAGCACACCCTGCCAAGGTCATACTCAGTCACATTACCTTCAATGAGGATCTCTGCTTGTCAGTGCAGGAAGAGATTGGGGCGCTATTTTTAAATAGCACCCCAATTTCTTGACCCCCTGACACCCCCAATGTCCCAACCCACCTGTACAGGGGGGGAGGGGGGCCTCGCGGCCTTGCGCACTCCACCTCATGCACCCTGGGGCCCGATCCCCGACATGGGCAAAATGCCACCTGGGCATCTTAGCACTGCCAGACTGGCACCCTGGCAGTGCCTCTGCCAGTCTGGCATTACCACCTGGGCACTCTGGCAATGTCAGGGTTACACCTAGGTGGCACTGTCAGGGTGGCATTCAGGTGGCAGTGCCAGGGTGCCCAGATGACAAGGCCAGGGTGCCAGGCTAGCAGTGCCATGGTGCCCTGGTGGCATCAGCAGTTACAGGGTGCCACCCTTCCCAGATTCCAAACACATGGGGGCCTCCAATTGCCTGAGAGACCATGCCAAGTGCTGTTCCGACTGATCCTCATTTGTGGGGACCAGTGAAAAACGATAGCCGGTTGGGGTCTCCTCAGTGAAGCTGATAGATCCCGGGCATCGGTTTGATCGGGCATAGGCATAGTTAAGTGAGTAGTTACACTCACTTAACTATGCAATTCTGGGTCCTGCCCATTGTGGTGGGATCCAGATTGCGATATCTCACAATGTCTCATTCGATCTTGTGGGGCGTATGACTGTCGGGAATCCCAGGTGAGACCTCTTGTGGGATCTACCAGCCCTGACAGGATCTGGGAATCCTGATTCTAGAGATACATGGCCGGTAAATTGCCCCTGAGGTTTACTATATTGCCAGGGAGAAGAGAAAGTATTATTGAATGTACCTCAATAACGGTAACTATGATGTGGAGATCAATGTATGTAACTATGATGGCATGAGGCATGAGCTGGCTATGACCGACAAAAGGTAGTTGAAGCCAAAATGTGATGTAATTTCAAGAAGAAATTAGATATAGCTCGGGGCTAAAGGGAACAAAGGATATGGGGGGAAGACGGGATCAGGATATTGAACTTGATCAGCCCTATCATAATGAATGGCGGAGCAGCCTCAAAGGGCCAAATGGCCTCATCCTCCTTCTATTTTCTATGTTTCTAGGTTTTTATAAGGTCAGAAGTGGGGATATTTGGGAATGACTGCACACGTTCAGCACCATTCACGACTCATCAGATAATGAAGCGGTCCATGTCCAAATACAGCAAGACTTGGGCACTTTCCAGCATTGGGCTGACAAGTGGCAAGTTACATTCGCCCCACACAAGTGCCAGGCAATGGCCATCTCCAACAAGACACTGTGGTTATAAAAGAGCAACAAACTTACTTTGGGCTTCAGTGAATAACTTTGTTGACTCAACTTGTATTTTGCACTGGAAATCTTCCAATTCAGCTCTGACACAAATAACAGCTGAATTTATCTTTTGAATGCTTTGCTTCCTTTGAGTTACCCCAGGATAGCTTTTCTTCATTCACAGTCAGTTGTGCACTCCGTTGTTGAATCTGGCACTGTGTCAGCATTTTCAGAACTTTTCTTGGACCTTTCAGCTGTTTCTCGGCCATTTCTTGACTCCTGCATTTCATTGCACTGGCATGGTCGGCAACTATCTTGTGGTTTAATGTCTCCCTCACCCTGGGGTCTTCTGTCCCCTCACTCTAGCAATATTTGGCTCCCTTGCTCTGGGATCATTTGTTATCCTCCCTCTGGGGTGTTTTGTTTCCTTCGACACTTGATTGGGAGATGCCCTCGCTCTGAAGTCTCTTCTAATTTTCTGTCCATGGCCGCTTGTTCCTTCTTGATATTCCAACTTAAAAAATATATATATTCATTCAGGAGATGTGGGCTTCACTGGCTGGACCAGCATTTATTGTCCATCCCTAACTGCCCTTGAACTGAATGGTTTTTAGCTCATTTCAGAGGGTGCTTACAATGTATAAAATTCTGAGGGACATAGGTAGAGTAGGCAGGAAGAAATACTTTCCCCTTGGTGGAGGGATCAATGACCACGTGGCATAGGTTTATGGTAAGGTACAGGAGGTTTAGAGGGGATGTGAGTAAAATCATTTTTACCCAGAGGGTGAATGTTTGGAACTAACTGCCTCAAACGGTGGTGGAGGCAGAGACCTTCATCACATTCAAGAAGTATTTAGATGTGCCCTTATCATCCCAAGGCATAGAGACTACCCTAGGACTGCTGGGGCATACATATCCAGGCACGGGAGACCCTTCGGGGAGGGGGAGTTATAAATAGTGAGGAGAATAAATTGAAACTTTTCTGCAGTCATCGCTTCCGAGTGTTCGCTTGCCTGAGACTTTACAGTTAAATATGTGTTTGGGTTATTATTGTGATAGTAAAATAATTTCAATGAATACAGTGTTAATTCTTTTAAATTATGCAAGTATGTACCATCCATACTAATCATCAGCAATTTATTTTGTGGTAAAATGGAAATGAGAGAAGATGTTGAATTTCCACCAATATTTCTGATAAATATTTCCCTTATACTTTATACTTCCCTTTATACTTCAATTTCATATTTGTACAACGATTGTATATCAGCTGCAGTAGTCTGCTGTAAATAATGCTCACCCTGAATGGAAAGAAAGGAATTGAATCACCCAGGCTACTGGTTTTGTGTGAACAGCGAGTCACCTTTCACAAAGGTCAGTGGTAACCAGCTGTTATAGGATAATTAACCTCTAACAGAACGGACATGCTACACAGGTGGTTCTGTGAAAACTCTCACTGTCTTGCGCAGGTGATAACCCTTTGGTCTGAGTCACTATTTTTGGAATTAGAGCCTGCATTTGTTGTGGTGTGCCCATATCAGCAGCTAAAAAGCTAACCTCGCTGAATCTTGCAGGTTATTTCTACCTCTTAATTTAAATAACGTGAGTAACCTGATCAATCTGCCAATGTCTATAGGAAGCGAACAGGAATTCTGACCAGGAAGCAGTTCTTAAAGAGAGTGTTATTTATCTCGGATGAGAGAATTTGCATGAGTCCTTTTGAGGCTTTTTAAATACCTCAATCTTTCATTAAAGTAAGTCCACTAATCCCAGTGGAGATAGGTTGCCCTCCTCTAGTTAGTAGCTCCACAAGGAGCCAAAGAGCTAAAAGAAAATTTGTGCATTGTTTTCCAGCTAAGTCAAGCTAAATATTCTGATGTGCCCTTGCATGTGCCAGAGGTCTTTTCTGATTATGTAAATTGCCCAGATCCTAATGTTTGCGAGGAGCCACTTGCCTTGGTTAAGGGAGGTGGGCCTGAATTTCATGCTCCACTACCATTAGGTTATTATATAGGGGGAGCCTCATTTGAAGGAATGGGGTTCTCTCTGGATTCCCACACACCGTGACAGCAGCAGGGTAGCATGGTGGCATGGTGGTTAGCATAAATGCTTCACAGCTCCAGGGTCCCAGGTTCGATTCCCGGCTGGGTCACTGTCTGTGTGGAGTCTGCACGTCCTCCCCCTGTGTGCGTGGGTTTCCTCCGGGTGCTCCGGTTTCCTCCCACAGTCCAAAGATGTGCGGGTTAGGTGGATTGGCCATGCTAAATTGCCCGTAGTGTCCTAATAAAAGTAAGGTTAAGGGGGGGGGTTGTTGGGTTACGGGTATAGGGTGGATACGTGGGATTGAGTAGGGTGATCATGGCTCGGCACAACATTGAGGGCCGAAGGGCCTGTTCTGTGCTGTACTGTTCTATGTTCTATGTGACCTCACAGTGATTTTACCCGGGGGAAGGCAAGATCTTGGACAGACTGTCTCCCCTTGACCCGACTGAAGCCCTTCAGTGGCTAATTATTGGCCACATAAGGGCTGTTTCCTGCGAGCCTCAATTTTTCAGTGGGAGGATTTACCTGGTGTGGGGAAAGCTTAGGCTTTGGGCAGGAAAGCAGGAGGATTGGAGGGGGGTCGGAGGCAGTGTGGGTTGCCTCCATCAGAAGCCCCCTTCTGACCTTAACATCTCCTATCTCCTTAGGATCCAGTAGATGCTGGACTTCCCTCTCCCCTGACATGCAAATCGCCTACATTCTACATGCCCACGCCTTCCGTACCCTATCCCAAGACCCTATCTGAAGGAGTAACTTCCCTCACCAAAGGTGAAGACTATCCATTAGAATCCACCAAGTTCAGATCTCCTCTTACTTGGTTTAATCTACACACTCCTCCTCTTCCAAAATCCCACTGTTGCGTCATTTTAAATCACCAGCTGCCTCCATGAATCTGGCATGTCTGAACCCCAGCCCAACTCCAGTCCTGCCCTTATGAAGATGGGAAATGCTCGGTTCAGGGGCAGGACTGAGAGTTTTTGACCATTTCCAGGATTTTCATCAACACGGAGAGTCTCTTCTTGATGGCAAAAATCTGAGCCAAAGATTCAATCTGAGTTCATTTCACGAGGAATAGAATTGAAAAGTAGATAAGTTACATTGAACTTACATGGAATGTTGGTTAGATCACATTTGGAGTTCCTGTGGACCTGGTCTATATAGTATAAAAAAGGATATAGAGGCATTAGAAAAGATGCAAACAAAAGTCATAAGGATTACACCAGAATTCGGGGAAATATTTAGCAGCAGAGGCTGAACAGGCTGAGGTTCTTTTCTCAAGAAAAGCAAAAGCTAAGGTTTGATCTGATAAAATCTTAAAGATAATGAAAGGGCTTGATAGCGAAGGCATAGAGAAAATGTGTCCACTTTGGGGGTATTCAAAACTCACGGTAAAAAAAACGTTTGTCACTAACAATGTTCCCTTTCAGCTGAATGGCAGCCCAGAGGTTCCAATGCAAACCCTGCGCAAATAAGCCCCTTTAAGTTATCATGCATGTACAGTCACGCAAAAATATTTAAATTGGCTATGAACTGAAATAAACCACCGGCGCGCCCCAAAGAATTAGGGAATCATTGATAAATTCAATCAGGAATTTTAATAATGATCTTTATTGTCACAAGTATGCTTACATGAACACTGCAATGAAGTTACTGTGAAAATCCCCTAGTCACCACACTCCGGCGCCTGTTCAGATACACAGAGAGAGAATGGCCAAATTACCTAACAGCACGTCTTTCGGGACTTGTGGGAGGAAACTGGAGTACCCGCAGGAAACCCACACAGACATGGGGAGAATGTGCAGACTCCACACAGACAGTGACCCAAGCCTGGAATCAAACCTGAGATCCTAAAGCTGTGAAGCAACAGTGCTACCCACTGTGCTACCGTGCTGCCCTTCAGGAGAAACTTCTTTACTCAAAGAGTAAACACAGAGTAAATAAGGTATACAGCACAGATGCATTTAAGGGGAAGTTAGGTGAGCAAATGAGGGAGAAAGGCTGATAGAGTCAGATGAATTCGGGTAAGAGAAAGCATGTGTGGAGCATAAATGCCAGCCAAGACCAGATGCGTTGAATGGTCCGTTCCTGTAGAGTACACTCGATATTGATCAATGCAATGGAAAATAAAACTTGTCAGGGTATAAAAGCAGAAGACGTACAAGGTGCCTGGCAAAAGAGCCAGAGCTGAGTTGAAAATAATTATTTTCATGCAGCTAATTGTTGTAATGTGGAATGCACAGCCTGCAAAGGCAGTGGAAGCAGATTCATTAGTTACTTTCAAAAGAGAATTGATGATATACTTGAAATGGAATAGATCACAGAATTCTAGGGCTAGAGCAGGCATGTGGGGCCAATTGGATAGCATTTCATAGAGCCAGTGCAAAGATAATGGGCTGAATGGCCTTATTCTGCGCTGTAGTATTCTGTGATCATAGAGAATAAAGTTTGCTTTGAAGGACTACCGCTCGGTAAAACTGGTTCTGAAAAGAAAAATAATAAATTTGAGCAGCGGTGCTTAATTGCAAAATGCTTTTTTGAATAATTTAACTTTTCATTCTAATTACTGTGTGCTTGGTCCTTTAATCATGTCTTCATTTATCTGAAACACAGGCCAAAATGTGGCATTGTGTATGGCAGTTAGGAAGGTTTTGTAGTTGCTTTTTTGTCCAATTAAGGAACTGAGGACAAACAAAAGGATTACACTGTACAACGAAAAGGAACTGGCTGTGGAGCACTCCACAGAATGTTTCATTTATGAGTCGGTGTTTATCAGAACATCAATGATCTCCTTTGGGATTCTTTGAAGGTCTAAACAAATAGCAGACAACAACGAACAAGGACATTGAAGTTTTTGTTTGTATTAAAGGAGCCTTATTTAGAGAAGGAATAAACCAGGAAGGGGGGCGGGGGGGTAATATTTTACTCTTTTGGTTCCTCTCAATGTGGTGTAAATGTGACACATGCACATTTATTACATTTTGTAGCTGTGTCATGACACATGTCTGTTAATTCTATTTGCTAGGTCAGCACAATCAGGGAATGTCAGCAGTCAGCAATTGCTTGCAAGATTGAATAGAGTGCAAATCAGATTTAAATATGCTGAAATATAAAAATGCTGGAATTAATTTTGGCTCTGCAGGTTCGGTATGGAAAGAAAAATGTGAAAGGACCACACCAATCTCAACAGAAATGTCACAATACCTTTCAACAGGACAAAGGTTCATTTGTAAAAAATAATCGTCTGTGTTCTTCCTGCCCTTCTGTTCTAAAGAAAAAGAACTCTCCATACATTCCAAACTGAAAAGCTAACAAAAAATGTGACAGTTTAAAATAAAACTAAAACAGTCTCAAGTGGCTTGACCAGGGTTCAGTGTAGACCAGCGAATTGTAAAGTTCAGTGGGATGTGGGCTTGCTTTACGTTCACCTGCAATGTGTCCAACAGTCCAAAGCTTCTGTAGCAGAGAATTAGTAAAAAAATTGCAGCAATTTCCCTCAGTTCTTGTACTGGTACTGCCCGTTACAAAACTTGATTGTTAAATTGCTCTAAAATTGTTCCTATGGTTGTCATGGTGACACAGAGGTACTATGTCACAAAGTAATTCATTGCATGTAAATCACTTGGGAACATTTCTGAAGGACATAAAGTAATCGATAAATGCATGTTCCCTCTCACCCACTAAGATCACCTTGATATTGTCCCACCTCATGCTGGCAGTTTCCCCCTCCTCCTTGGTGAAAACTGACATTCTTCTCCCTTTCCTCAAGTTGTGCCAATGCTCTTCCCCCACCCCCATCCAGCCCACTGGGCCCATGAGGCCCCCATCTTCTGTGAATAAGGTTTATTTGATCCCTGGAGACGTTCTGTCCACAACATGCAGGTATCTATCCCTAGGAGTGATCACATGATACAGCAGACAGGTGTAACTTTGAGACAGGAGGAGAGGAGGAACCTATGATAGCGTTTCTGTATTTGTGAAAATAACTAGAAGGTGCCTACATTTATAGATCATCTTTCTCAAACTCAGGATGTCTCAAAACACTTTTGACATGTAGGCCCGGATCTTTACTGAGTCAGGATGACTCAGGAATTCTTCCAATATATCGGCCAGGACCCATTTCTAGGATTCCCGAGTCCGTTCCTGGGGTGACTGATATTCAAGAGTAACTTTTAAGACTGTGGGCTGGTTCGTGTTTAAGCTCTTCATCTGGTAATCAGGGCCTAACTGGGGATAGGCATGTCCTAGTCCTCTGCAATTTTTGTAGAGTCAGGCCAAGTTTGCAATGAGTCATGTTTCACAAACCTCAGAGATATTCTGAACCATCGTCTGCATAAGAGGTCCTTTTAGAAGTTAATTTCAAAAGGTTTTCATTATGCCCCCCTCACCCCATTTCAAGGTATGTTCCCCCACCCAACTCCTACAGCCATCTCATGCCCACATATGCCAAGATATGTCCCACCTCCACCAACTCTTATGAAACCCATTCCAAGTTATGGCACGTCTATGCCTATTCACTGCATAAAACAAATCAATCCTATAGTGACAGTGGT
The DNA here is from genome assembly GCF_902713615.1 of Scyliorhinus canicula. Lineage (NCBI taxonomy): Eukaryota > Metazoa > Chordata > Chondrichthyes > Carcharhiniformes > Scyliorhinidae > Scyliorhinus > Scyliorhinus canicula. The sequence goes on from NC_052159.1 coordinate 105,028,274, forward strand.
ATGTGCAATTAAATGAAAGAAACAACCCCGTCATTAAATGATAGCATTCTACTTGCTTAAAAAAACAACTCCTATTTACCACAGCCTAATAAAAATTTTAATGCAGAACCTTTAAAGTTTCAATAGCTTAAACTGCAAGCACTTGAAGGTACTTAACCTCTTGTAAATAAATATTGTGCAATTGACAGCAAAGATTGGGGAGCTGGAGCTGTCAACCAAGCAATGTTTTTCCTGGGGTTTAGGCATTTCAGTACTCTAATGGATGGCTGGGCCTCAGCCAAGTATACATAATGAAGCTATAAGACAATACAGAGAGAAGTGGTATTGTCACTAGACGAGTAATCAAGAGACCCAGGATAAGGCTCTGGAGAACTGAGTTTAAATCCCACCATGGCAGGTGGTGAAATTTGAATTCAATAAAACAAAATCTGGAACTAAAAATCTAATGGTGATCACAAAACAATTGCCGATTGGCATCTATCTGGTTCACTAATTTCCATTAGGGAAGGAAATCTACCACCTTTACCTAGTCTGGCCTATATTTGACTCCAGCGCCTCCGCAAAGTGGAAATAAGCAGCCAATTTGCACACATCAAGGCTCCTACAAACAGTGATGAGATTAATGATCAAATCAGCTTTCGTAGATGTTAACTGAGGAATAAATATTGCCTATGGCTCCAGAAGAACACTCCAGCTGTTTTCAAATACCAACGTTGGGATCTTTAATGCTGACCAGAGAAGGTGGATGGCTCTTTGATTTAATGGTTGATCTGAAAGACAGCGCTTCTGACAATACAGCACTATTAGTGAGAGTGGCCTCCACTGATGTATGATTGACAATATGGTGGACAAGTAGATATGGCCGTGAACGTGCTGTACCAAATGTAACAGATTCCATGCCTTCCCTTGAGATTTGAATCTGTAGGTCTTAGTTATTGCCCAAGTGGTCATTAATTAAGTACGAGATTAATGGCAGTGAGTGTCAATGGGCTCATTAGTTGGGGAGGTGGACATAAAAGTTATGAATGAATCTGATTCCATCACAATTTCAGTATCTTCTACGTCACCACACTTGCTGTGTAAAAGAAATGTCTCCTCATCACCCTTCTGGTTGTTTTACTAATTATCTTAAATTTGTGCCGTTTGGTTACTGATCTGCCTGACAATGAAAACTGTCTCTCAGAGCTCTGGGGCCAGGACATAGTGTGGGTTGGATTTTAAAATGCAGCCCCAGACGTCTTCTTTGGAAGTCGAAACATCCAGGGTGGTTAGCAATTTTCAAAGGATCATCGGGGGAGAGGAAGGTTTTCTTTGCTCTCTCTCAAATACTGGTGCCTTTATCTCCTTAAAGAGCATGTTGATGGGCCTGCCTGGTAAAGAACTAAATTTTTTAACTTTAGTTTAAAACATTAGTGCACAACTGTGAGGTTTGCCATCAGTTTACTTTGATTTTATGTCTTTGCGTTTTATCTGTTTTTTTACTGGACCCTCATTACAGTGGTGGAAGTACTGGACTTTCACTCTTCCATCATGGTCCTTTATAGCGTTGTCCTTGCTGCCGTCCGAAACAATGCAATGGCAGTCCCCAACATGGCTGCCAACTTTGCCGCTGACAGTTCTCATCTGGAGGAACTTGTTACCTCTAATTGGGCACTGGCCTCCTATTCAATTAAGCCACTTAAATTTAAAAATAGCACCACTAGTGTGATGACGTTGAGGCTAACAGTCAGGACCTGAACTCAACTCAGTGAAAATACAGGGGTACGGAAGGTGATCACCAGTCTAATACTAGAGATTACCCTCTCATTTACCAAACAGGCAAATTACTTATTGAAAGCATTTCTCCAGAGGTGATGGAATTTAGATCAGTAAGTTCAAATGAAAATGAAATGAAATTTAAATCACTTATTGTCACAAGTAGGCTTCAAATGAAGTTCCTGTGAAAAGTCCCTATTCACCATATTCCGGCGCCTGTTTGGGGAGGCTGGTATGGGAATGAAATGAAAATCGCTTATTGTCACAAGTAGGCTTCAAATGAAGTTCCTGTGAAAAGTCCCTATTCACCATATTCCGGCGCCTGTTTGGGGAGGCTGGTATGGGAATGAAATGAAAATCGCTTATTGTCACAAGTAGGCTTCAAATGAAGTTACCGCGAAAGGCCCCGAGTCGCCACATTCCGGCACCTGTTCGGGAGGCTGGAATGGCAATCGAATCCATATAAATGTATTTAAGCCTGACTCCCCATTCTGACTCTTTAGTGTATCTTTACTCCTACTACATTTCAGCCATCTTGGAATAAGAGCAGAAACTAAGACTAATGATCCTATAATATTTTACATTAAAATTTACTCCCTTGCAGAATGGAAATCAAAATTAATACCAAATTAGAAGACCTCACATTTCATTCTTAATTAAATTGTTGTTATGCACTATTTGCTTAGTTTACACAAAATATAGATTAAAAAAAACCTGTAATAATTATGGTAATAATTATGGTCCAATAATAAGGTACATAGATTATATTGATCAAGGATTCGACTTACCAGCCACATCCTGCCTGAACCGGCTGTGACGCGACTGCTAGATGCTGGGAGAGGCCTCTTTCGGGATTTAACCAAACTGCTATGCTCACGAGATCTAATGAGATCTAGCCAGACGTTGCAATATAGATCCTGCCCATTGTGGGCGGGATCAGTATTTGGCAAATCTGCATATTAGAGTGAACAGCTAGTCTCACTGAAATATATGGTTGCTTGATCTTCCCGAGGTGTTGGGATCTAACCCCTTTGCCTTGGAGACCTTAGGCGAGTGCCATTCAGTGCTGGTCCCCACAAATTGGGATCAGGGGGACAATACTTGGGGGGTCTCCCAGATGATCAGATCGGCCTCTGGGCAATGTAGCACCCTGGTACTCTTGGTCCCACCCTGGCACTGCCAGTCTGGCACCCTGACAATGCCACCCAGGTGCCAAAGTGCCAGGCTGGCATTTTGCTCATGCCGGGGATCGGGTCTGGGAGTGCCCTGCCTGTGTAAAGTGGGGTGTGGGCGGGCCCGAGCATTTCCTAATAGATCAGTTGCGGCATTGTGGGCCGAGGGTCGTTTTGGGGGTTGGCAATTTGGGGCACCATTTCAAAATGGCGTCACAATCTCCTCCTGGACTGAGTAGTTACGGCGAGTGGAGCTCCTCAGTGCAGGAAATTTTACTGAGTGTGGCCTCGTGGGGGTGAGGGGGGGGGGGGGGGGGGGCAGCAAACCCCACTGGACCACCAAAAAAAATCCTGAGTACCGCTAATAATAATAATCTTTATTATTATCACAAGCACGCTTACATTAACACTGCAATGAAGTTACTGTCGCCACACTCCTGAGCCTGTTCAGTACACAGAGAGAGAATTCAGAATGTCCAAATCACCTAACAGCACGTCTTTCAGGACTTGTGGGAGGAAACCTGGAGGAAACCCACACAGACACGGGGAGATCGTGTAGACTCTGCACAGACAGTGACCCAAGCCAGGAATTGAAACTGGGACCCTGGCGCTGTGAAGCACCAGTGTTAACCACTGTGCTACCGTGCCACCCAGTTAGATAGTTGGGTTGTTCCTGCCACTTATAGCACATGGAACGACCCCTCGATTCGTGCCCAGAACGGACTTTTGTTTTTGTTACATTTCGCCCGAATTACATTTTTGTTGTGTCTTTAACTAAGCAAATATCACCCGGCAGTTCTTCAAAGGAATGAAGGAATGGGTGCCAGATCTTCATGAGGGAGCTAAGAGCTATGCAATGTTTAGTTGAAGAGATGATGTGGTCAGTTTTGAGTACTGGCTGATCAACTAGCAGAGTGTGCTGGTTCGTTGCCCATTACATCAATGAAGAGATCCCCTCTGTTAAAGTTGTCATACCAACCTTTCAGCCCAGGCATTGCTGTCAATATTGTTCCATCTGGGTTAGTTGATGGACATGCAGCACACCAAATCTACTGGAACTGGGTTAGCTTCCTCAGGTCCACATTTGCTGATGGCTGAAGAGATCAACCTGTGAGAGGCAGGTTCGGCCATAAGTGTTGGAAATGAAATGATCATCAGGTGTTGTTGTGCATTGTTGTGTTCAGTGTTGGTACCTTTGCCAAGCTGCTGTAGTTACTGATCATCATGGTGGTTCATGTCAGCCCTTGGTGATGTCACCACTTTCCTTTGTCATCAGCTAGTGTCTCCCAGGAGCGAGAATCGATTTTTAGTGCCTTCATGTCAGCCTGGAAGGCATCCTTGAAGGAGAGTTTTGGACCGACTGGACCAATACTCCCCACTTTCGAACCTATCCCTCATTGTCCCTCATTTTTCAACAGCATAAAAGGCATCACATTTCAACCTCAGTTCAGTTCATTGGTTTCAAAATATTGACTCTATTTCTCTCTAATTATGATCCCAGACCAGACTCCAACAGTGGCTAGAATCCTGGATCGAAACCCCAATATTTTATTTTAATTTTGAAAGACTGAGGGAAGGATTCTTCGCTCCAAGAGTGATTACACAAAGAAATAGGGCTATGGTGTTTCAAAACAAAACTTTATTACTAACACAGTATTAAAATCTTTCACATCACACCCCAAAATAGCTTACAATTACCCTTGAACAATACGACCCAACGTAGTGAGTACTCAACTTGCTGTCATTATTCCCACTTAAATAACAAGAAAATAGACAATCCCAGCTTTTAATCCACCCTGAATACCAATGGCACAGAGGAATACTTGTTTTCCAGAGATATTCTTTGAGAAAGAGATCTCTTGACACAACTTTACAGAACAGCTCTGATTCCAGTTCGAAACCCTGCAGAAACTCTCATTGGATGTCTTCAAAAACTGGTTTCAACTGGTTTGTCCTCAGACAAGTCTGCACTGCTTTAAATACAGTTACTCTCTTTTAACTAACTTAAAGTGAGAGCAGAACTGCTTCACTGTGCACGCAGCTTCAACTAGGTCGGAACTGGAACTGAAAAATGTTTTCACATACTCTAACCCAGGCTTTTAATCCTTACTTCACCAAGTACTTATAATACAATATATCTAAAATCCTACATTCATCACACTCTCCATAGATGCTAACAGACCTGTCAATATTTCCCAGCATTTTCTGTTTTTATTTTACAGTACAGGGCAAATTGTTGAAGGACTGGATGAGACTTCAGGAGCTTTGGTAGACAGCCAATTTTCTCCGAAAATCGTGAAGAGTCGTTCCCTGCTGAAAGTGCTGAATACTTTAGCGGAATCCATGAAAGTAAGGTTAATTCCTGAAAGGTATATCCTGCTTCCTACACTTCACTTGTAGCTGACATAAGAGAAATTAATGTCCACTATAAATCTTCCAGAATGGTCTGCAATTCTTTCAAGCGTGATCCTAGCAGCGACCTTCCCAGTGGAGCCAGTGGAGTTAAGGAGTGAGATGTCCCTTTAGGTCTTGCAATCTTCCCTATTGCCTTTGTTTCATCTATAATGTCATGATTTTCACAAAACACATGTTCTGTGTAAAGGATTTCACCTTCCAACAGCGAAGGAGAAGATCATGAGTTGGTGGCATTAGATCAGACTCTCTGTGCTTGAACAGGCAAAGAGAAAGAAAATCAACTCTGAGAGTTGAAGGCAGTAAAAATCAATCCCAGGAAGTGAAGGCAGTGAGGAACGCAATGGGGTTTCGTGAGGGAAATCCAAATGATTGGCTCTGGACGCTGTAGCACCAATGGAGGTGCAGGATGTGTAGGCACAGAAGCTCAATATTTAGAACTGGAGGAAACTGGAGGGGATGCAAAACACAACTAACACAACTATTAAGCAGCATGACTTGGAAGGATTTGTAAAGAAAGACTGAAAATTAGTGTGTTGGAAGAGAAAAATGCCATATAGAAAAGCTTAAAAAGGATATTGTGTGAGTGGGCTGTTTCATGTTGAGTTCGTCGTCTGGATGGGGTTTCTTTAGGGTTTTCCAATTATTCTAAGAATGCTACGACAGACTTTTTTCAAAAAACCCGTCATTGTTTAGTTACAGATTGATATACAGCTCTGTGCTCGACAGAAGGTTGCATCACTGCGCGCTACCAGATCGGTATCTTAGTCACGTGACATTGCACAATGGTTACATCAGTAGTTGCATCAGTATCAGGTGCTGCTGATGTCAACCCTTCACCCCAGACGCCCCAGTATGGGACAAGATATAAATAGCAAAGTTTTGGAGAACTCAAGTGGTGGGGTGCTGGGGAATTAGGTGGTTTTGGATGGTAAAACTGCCATGGGGTGGATAATGAATTCGGGATAACGAATTCAACAGTCTTGGATGTGAAGTAGGAACAGAAATTTAGGCATTGCAAAGATGAAAGAATCTAACGATGGATTGAATGTGGGGTGTGAAGTTCAGCTTTGTGTCAAAGCAAAATACCAAATTGTACAAATGTGTGAACTTACGTACGAACATCCAAATTAATAGCAGGTCTCGGGCACTCAGCCCCTCAAGTTTGTTCTGATCATGGCTAAGCTGGGGCAGGATTCTCTGACCTCCAGCCGGGACGGAGAATCGGCGGGAGGGGGCGGGCGGGGGGGGGGGGGGGGGAGGAGGGGTGTGAATCCCGTCCCCACTGGCCGCCGAATTCTCTGGCACCGGAGATTCGGCCGGGGCGGGAATCACACCGGTCGGCGGGCCCCCCCTAATGATTCTCCGGCCCACGATGGGCCAAAGTCACGCTGTTTCTATGCAGGTCCCGGCAGCGTAAATTGGACTAGGTCCCTTACCGGTGGGACTGGGCGGCGCGGGCAGGATCCGGGGTCCGGGGGGGGGGGTGCGGCCGATCTGGCCCGGGGGGTGCCCCCACGGTGGCCTAGCCCGCGATCGGGGCCCACCGATCCGTGGGCGGGGCTGTGCCATGGGGGCACTCTTTTCCTACACGCCGTGGCCGATACGTAGGTGAACCCCCCCCCCGCGCATACTCGGGGATGACATCAGCAGCCGCTGATGCTCCCGCGCATGCGTGAATCCGTGGCGTCAAAGGCCTTCCACGCCAGCTGGCGGGGCGCCAACCACTCCGGGGCGGTCTTAGCCTCTAAAGGTGTGGAGGATTCTGCACCTTTGGGGCGACCCGACGCCGGACTGGTTCACACCACTCCGTCCCGCTGGGACCCCCCTGCCCCGCCGTGTATGGGAGAATCCCGCCCCGATTGTAATGTCAACTCCACATTCCCACCTACCCGTGACACGCTTTCACCACTTGCTTATCAAGAATCTATCTACCTTAGCCTTAAAAATAATCAAGGACTCTGCTTCCACCACCTTTTGAGGAAATGAGTTCCAAAGACTTACAACCCTCTCAGAGAAAATGTTTGTCCTCATTCTGTCTTAAATCGGCGACCCCTTGGGCGGGATTCTTCCAACGGGTGACTAAGTGCCGACACCGGAGTGAAAACCAGAGTGTTTCACTCCGGCGTCGGAGGCCGCTCCTCGCCCCCTATTCTCCCACAACCGGGGAGCGCTAGGAGCGGCGCTGCGTCATTTACGCGCGGCGGGCCTTGGCGCCATGTAAAAGCAGCGCCGCGTAAATGACGTCACCCACGCATACGCAGGTTGGCCGGCGCCAACCCGCGCATGCGCGGTTGCCGTCCTCCCCGCAAGACATGTCGGAGTGATCTTGCTGGGTGGCAGAGGAAAGGTGGTCCTCCTTCAGAGAGGCCGGCCCGTCGATCGGTGGGCACCATCACGGGCCAGACCCCTTTTGAGCACGCCCTCGGTGCTCAATCCCCCCTCCCCCCCCACAGGCCGACCCCGCAGCATTCGCGTGCTGTTCACGTCGGCAGCAACCAGGTGTGGTTGGCGCCGGCATGAACATGTCGTACTGGGCAGGCCGCGCAGCCCATCCGGGCCGGAGAATCGCCGCTCACCCGTTACAAAAGGCGAGCGGCGATTCTCCGAGCGGCCTGCTGTAAATCTCGGCGCGCCGGTTTTGGGGGGGGGGGGGGGTGGAAGAATCGGGTGCCGGGGTGGCGTGGCGGGACTCGGCCGGTGCCCCCGCGATTCTCCCACCCGGCGTGGGGGGGGGAGAATTGCGCCCTTTATTTTTAAACATTTACCCCAAGTTCTAGATTCTCCCACAGCAAGGTACATTCTTTCCAGATCTACCATGTCAACACCCCTCAGGATCTTATATGTTTCAATCAGGTCACCTCTTACTCTTCTAAACTCCATCAGATACACATCTAGCCTGTCCAACTCCATCGCTTTCCTCTTAAGACAACATGCCCATTCCAGGTATTGGTCAAGTAAACCTTCTCTGAACTCCGTTCAACACATTTACATCTTTCCTTAAAAATGGAGACCAATACTTGCACAATACTCCAGAAGTGACCTCACCAATGCCCTGTATAACTGAACCATAATCTCCCTATATTTTTTTAAATTTAGAGTACCCAATTCTTTTTTCCAATTAAAGGGCAATTTAACGTGGCCAATTGACCTACCCTGCACATCTTTTTGGGTTGTGGGGATGAGATCTACACAGACATGGATAAAATATGCAAACTCCACCCAGGCAATGGCCCATGGCAAGAATCGAACCTGAGTCCTCTGCACCGTGAGGCTGCAGTGCTAACCACTGCGTTACCGTGCTTCCCATAACCTCCCTAATTTTGAATTCAGTTCCACTTGTGATAAATGTTAACATATATATTAGCTTCCCTAATTTTTTGCTGTTCCTGAAAACTAACTTCTTCTGATTCATGCACTAGGACACCCAGATTCCTCTGCATCTCAGAGCTCTGTGATTTCTCACCATTGAGATAATGTGCCACTTTTTTATTTTTCTCTCCAAAATGGACAATTTCATGTTTCCCACACTATACATCCCGATGCCCAAGCTGGCAAGATTGGGGCCCATATTTAACGGCACTTAGTGGCAAAAATGATCCCCCACGAACTTTGCGTCAGTCCTCACTGTATCACCATCTGATTCGTCATACTCAAACCCAGCAACTCCCTGCTAATAAGGGGGAACTGCTTTTAAATGCTCCCTCACAATTCACTCCCAGTCGGCACACAAACATAGCACCACACAGACCTACTCCTCACTTTGGCAATGCCGACCTGGCCAGACTTCTGGATGCCGTGGATGAGGACATCCTATTTTTGGAAGGGGGTTGGAAGACCAGCAGCAGGGTTGCCAATGCGACCCGGGAGGCAGTGGCAGCAGCTGTCAGTTCGGGCAGCGTGAACAGGAGGACCGCCGTACAATCAAACTGCAAGTGTAAGTTCACACTGACCCCCTGGCATCAATTCTGCCTGCCACCCCCAGATCTCCAATCGATCCCCCACCCACCAACAAGTCAATGACTGCCACTTGCACCCTCCCTACATCCGATCACTGTGCTTATGCCCCAGCACACCCTGGCACCAACCAGTACAACCCCTCCATGTCCAGGTGTGCTGCCCACCTGTGGTCAATGGGTGGGAATTGCATGGAGAAGGCTACAAGGAACAAAGAAAATTACAGCACAGGAACAGGCCCTTCGGCCCTCCCAGCCTGCACCGACCCAGATCCTTTATCTAAACCTGTCACCTATTTTCCAAGGATCTACTTCCCTCTGTTCCCCGCCCATTCATATATCTGTCTAGATGCATCTTAAATGATGCTATCGTGCCCGTCTCTACCACCTCCACTGGCAAAGAGTTCCAGGCACCCACCACCCTCTGCGTAAAAAAAGTTCCATGCACATCTCCCTTAAACTTTCCCCCTCTCACCTTGAAATCGTGACCCCTTGTAGTTGACACCCCCACTCTTGGAAAAAGCTTGTTGCTATCCACCCTGTCCATACATCTCATAATTTTGTAGACCTCAATCAGGTCCCCCCTCAACCTGTCTTTCCAATGAAAACAATCCTAATCTACTCAACCTTTCTTCATAGCTAGCACCCTCCATACCAGGCAACATCCTGATGAACCTCCTCTGCACCCTCTCCAAAGCATCCACATCCTTCTGGTAATGTGGCGACCAGAACTGCACGCAGTATTCCAAATGTGGCCTAACCAAAGTCCTATACAACTGTGACATGACCTGCCGACTCTTGTACTCAATACCCCCTCCCATGAAGTCAAGCATGCTGTATGCCTTCTTGACCACTCTATCGACCTGCGTTGCCACCTTCAGGGTACATGGACCTGAACTCCCAGATCTCTCTGTACATCAATTTTTTCCAAGACTCTTCCATTGACTGTATAGTCCGCTCTTGAATTAGATCTTCCAAAATGCATCACCTCTCATTTGCCTGGATTGAACTCCATCTGCCATTTCTCTGCCCAACTCTCCAATCTGTCTATATTTTGCTGTATTCTCTGACAGTCTTCCTCGCTATCTGCAACTCCACCAATCTTGGTATCATATGCAAACTTGCTCATCAGACCACCTATACCATCGTCCAGATCATTTATGTATATCACAAACAACAGTGGTCCGAGCGCGGATCCCTGTGGAACACCACGAGTCACCTTTCTCCATTTTGAGACACTCCCTTCCACCATTACTCTCTGTCTCCTGTTGCCCAGCCAGTTCTTTATCCATCTAGCTAGTACACCCTGAACCCCATACGACTTAACTTTTTCCATCAACCTGCCATGGGAAACTTTATCAAATGCCTTACTGAAGTCCAATGTATGTGACATCTACAGCCCTTCCCTCATCAATTAACTTTGTCGCTTCCTCAAAGAATTCTATTAGGTTTGTAAGACATGACTTTCCATGCATAAAACCATGCTGCCTATCACTGATAAGTCTATTTTCTTCCAAATGTGAATAGATCCTATCCCTCGGTATCTTCTCCAACAGTTTGCCTACCACTGACGTCAAGCTCACAGGTCTATAATTTCCTGGATTATCCCTGCTACCCTTCTTAAACAAAGGGACAACATTAGCAATTCTCCAGTCCTCCGGGACCTCACCCATTCGCAAGGATGCTGCAAAGATATCTATTAAGGCCCCAGCTATTTCGTCCCTCGCTTCCTTCAGTAACCTGGGATAGATCCCATCCGGACCTGGGGACATGTCCACCTTAATGCCTTTTAGAATACCCAAAACTTCCCCCTTCCTTACGTTGACTTGACCTAGAGTATTTAAACATCCATCCCTAGCCTCAACATCCGTCATGTCCCTCTCCTTGGTGAATACCGATGCAAAGTACTCATTAAGAATCTCACCCACTTCCTCTGACTCCATGCATAAATTCCCTCTTTTGTTTTTGAGTGGGCCAATCCTTTATCTAGTTACCCTCTTGCTCCTTATATACGATGGACAAAGCCTCGCCCAATGAGAACTGAGTGAGGATGAGTGAGAAATAAATAATCAAGAGCCAGTTAGGCTTGTTGTGGTCAGGCCTCAGCGGTTTAAGTGAATGAAAAGTTTTATGAGGCGATTTTAACACTACTTCCGTGTTAGATTACCCATTTGCTTGTGCAAATGGCGAAGGTGATGCCATGAGATTGATCTCCTAAAATGTCCGTGTTCCACTGCAAGGCTGCTAGTGAGGAAACACTAGAGGTACCATGAATACACATTTCCTTCTCCTTTAAATCAAAGGTCCGTGGCAAAATAAACAGTATTACATTGACAATCAATCAAGAACAGTCAATATGCGGAATTGCTTTCAGCCTTATTCATGATCCTGGGTGTCTGTCTCTCCACCTTTGTATAGGAAACTACTCCCCAACCCCATAAGTTGAAGAATCACATGCCAAATTCAGGGATAAATTTGGATCAGAATGTGTCAGGACTTCTGACTTGAGTAGCATCTCCTTGGCTTGCGCGACTGCTCTCTCACATTGATCCACCCATGTCTACTTGTTGATTTGACACCGCAAATTGTGTCAGGGTTTAAGAATAGTTGCCAGATTAGGGACAAACCTTTCTTTAGAATTTTGTACGCCTAAGGAAGATCGAAGTTGATTCACATTCTGAGATGCGAGTGCCTCAGTGATCGCTTTGTCTTTCGAAAGTGGCTTATGCAAGGCCTTGAGATTGATAACATGTCCCAGATATCCAGATTATTATTATTATTATCTAATTGAAGATTTGCCTTTTCAGACTCTTAGTCCATATTCTTCTAATATATGGAGTGTAATATCTCAATTGCAGAGATGTTCTTCCTCATTTTGTCCAGTAACCAAGATGTCATGGACAACACTGGACACTGTCTAATCCACTTAAAATGTGGTCCATAGGTCGTTAGAACAACACTGGTGCAGAAATGATACCAAATGGTAGTCTTTTATCTTGAAATAATCGTTTGTGTGTCGCAATTGTCAAGGACTGTTGTGAATTCGGATCCACGTTCATTTGAAGATGTGCTTGATTGAGGTCAATTTTACTGAGTGTTGGCCTCCAGCCAACCCAGTGAATAAGTTAACAATCAAGGGCAGAGGATAATGCTCTACACACACTACTTTAAAATCACCACAAATGCATACAGCTCCGCCTTTTCATCACGGGTACGATCAGCGTGCCCCAATCAGTCACGTTGACGGGTTCAAGGATCCCCATTTTGACCAACCATTCTAATTCTGCCTCTGGCCTTGGGTCTGACTGTGTACGGCACTGACCTAGCCTTTAAGCAGCATGTCTGACTTTCTTCACATTGAGAGATATTGGCCAGAAGTCGCCAGCCGTTCGCTAGCAGCAGGATTCCCTGGTACTGTCAACAGCGCACACCTGCCCGAGGGTTTCCCGGCAGTGTGGGGTGGCTTCAATGGGAATTCCCATTGACAACGGTGGGAATAGAGAATCCCAGCACCAGCGAATGGCATGCCACCTCCTGCCACCAGGAAACACGTGGCTGGGAGGCCGGAGAATCCTACCCATAAAGACAGATGGTCAAAGGCTTGGTCAATAAGTAAGTATTAAAGAGCTTCTTATAAATAAGAAAGGTAGAGAGGTGGAGAGATCTGGGGAGCAAATTGCAGAGCTTTGGAGCTGGGGAAGCTGAAGGCATGATCATGCACCAATAGTGCAGGAATTAAAATTTGAGATATTCAAGCATTCAGATGAGCACTGATATCTTACTGGGTTGTGATACTGGAATAGATTACAAAGACTTGGAGGGCGGGACTTTGAAATAATTGGAAAAGAAGGATGAGAATTTTAAAATCAAAGTGTTGCTTGACTGGCAATCATTGAAGGTCAACAGACATGGTACGAGTCAGGACATTGGCGACAGTGTTTTTAATGACATATTATTTATGCAGGGCAAGATGTGAGATGCCAGCCAAGCATGTATTGGGTTGGTCAAGTCTAAAGACAACAAAGGCATGAAGAAAAGTTTCAGCAGCAGATGAGTTGAGGCATGGGCAAGTCGGGCAATTTTACAAAGCTGGAAATTGGCAGTCTTTAGTAATGGCTTACATCTATGGTGGGAAGGTCATCTATAGGTCAAATATGGCACCAAGGCTTCAGACAGTCTGGTCCAGTCTCAGACAGTTCCCAGGGACAGCGATGGAGGCACTAAGAAGGATCGGAATTCAGATCGCGGACTGAAGACTATGGTTTTAGGATTTCCAATACTTAATTGGAGGACATTTCTGCCCATTGTGGTATTATCATAACTTTCCAAGGGCATTGTAAGGGTTAATGAAGTGTCGAGAGTAGTGACTAGAGGAAGCTACAGTTACAACTGTACAAAGCAGTAATGGTGAGCCTTAGGGGAGGACTGTATGCAGGGGTCAGCTCGTGAAGGTCAGAAGAGCAGATAGTGTAAGTGAGTGCAAATCAGAGTTTAAACCAGTAGTGAGATTAGCTGTAGACGAGTGTCGTTAGATGTTATTCATCAACTGTGTACTCTAAAGGAGTATGTGTCAAATCCAAGTTAGTGGTGTTAATAAAGTTATAGCTTTGTATAAGTTAAAGCTATTTTGTTGTCTTTGTGAACACTACGCCAACCATCCTGGATTAGCAACACAAAGAATATCACATCCATTGAATAATGAGATGTTTGATAAGCAGTCTGATAATTTGAGAACAGTCCTGGAGTTGAGAGGTGGTGGCAGGTGTTTTCAGCATACACATGAGTAATAATGCTATGCTTTCAAATAGTTTTATGGAGGGGCAGCATGTGGTTGAGAACTAGGAGGAGACCAAGGATAGATTCTCAGGGGATACCAGAGGGAATGGTGCAGGAGCAGAAAGAGGAGCCACCATAAGTGATTCTCTGCTGATAGAGAAGCCGGACCGGTTTAGCTCAGTTGACTAGACAGCTGGCTCGTGATGCAGAGTAAGGCCAGCAGCGCGGGTTCAATTCGCGTACCAGCTGAGGTTACATATGGAGGCCCAGCCTTCTCAACCTTGCCCCTCGTCTGAGGTGTGGTCATCCTCAGGTTAAATGACCACCAGTCAGCTCTCTCCTCAAAGGGGACAGAAGCCTATGATCATCTGAGGTGATGGCAACTTGACCTTTAGATAAGAATGAAGCTTGGCTGATCTTGTAGTCACAATATTATTGTTGCCACAGTATTATTGCTGCTAGTCCAGTAAATTTTCTGGTTAATGTAACCTCCATGGTTTAGTATTCAGCAATGCTGATACTATTGAATGTCCATGGGAGATGGTTAGATTCTCTCCTGCAGTGATGTCCTGGTACTGAGATGATTGGCATCCAACAACTATCTTCCCTTATGCTTGGCACGCCTCCAGGCCAGTGGAAAGCTTCTGCCTTGATTCCCATTGACTTTATTTTGCTGGAGTTCTTTGCATCCACATTTGGTCAAATTTTGCCTTGATATCAAGGTCGGTCACCCGGACCTCGCCTCTGGAAGTCAGCTCTTTGTCCGTATTTGGCCCAAGGGTACAATGGCATCAGGAGCCCTGTGGGACATCCCTTTAGGTAAAGCGTGCCGAATAATATATCACTAAGGCACTTGACAGGTCAGTGGCGGGCCTTCCCTGGGATCAAGGACTCCGGGTCCTCTCCACCGAGTGTTGCTGACCAATTGGAGGCTGGTAGCTCTTCTGTACTCTGCAGTGCCACAGGGGAGATGGTGGCTGCTGACAGTATGACATCCACCCATGGCCTTGGATCGAGGCTGGACCAACACAGGAGATTGATGGCAGGAGTCAGGGTTACGGAATGGGGATTGCAGCTAATCCAGAGGGGTGGCGTTCAGTGCTCCTCAATCAAGCACTGAGAGCCTTTGAACAAGGGACACCCCGAGCAGCCAACAAGCAAACATTCCAGGGTGTGCTTGTTATGTTCTCTGCATGCAGCCTGTCACCGGCTGTCCAGCGATAATGGGCGGGGGCCCTTAAATAACTAATAATTAGCCACTTAGAGATTTAATGGGAATCAGAACATTTACTCACCATTGTGGAAAATTGCCCAGGTATGTCTAAACTACAAAAAAATGGGACAATTCCAATCTAGTTTGTGCCATCAGCCTGCACTCAATTATCAATAAAGTGATGGAAGATACAGTTGATAGTGCTAACCAATAATATTTATTCACAATAACCTGCACACCAACGCACAGTTTTTATTCTGCCAGAACCACTTTTTGTCCCTTTTTTTGTAGTTTAGACATACCTGGGCAATTTTCCACAATGGTCAGTAAATGTTCTGATCCCTGACTCCTGCCATCAATCTCCTGTGTTGGTCCAGCCTCGATCCACGGCCATGGGTGGATGTCATACTGTCAGCAGCCACCATCTCCCCTGTGGCACTGCAGAGTACAGAAGAGCTACCAGCCTCCAATTGGTCAGCAACACTCGGTGGAGAGGACCCGGAGTCCTTGATCCCAGGGAAGGCCCACCACTGACCTGTCAAGTGCCTGAGTGACACATTATTTGGCATGCATTCCCTAAAGGGATGTCCCACAGGGCTCCTTCCAAACCTCCAGCCTGAGACAGAGACTTTGGTCTGTGTCATTAAATTTTGCAGTCTATCTTTGAATTGCCATATTGACTTTGCTACCTTGGGGATATCCAACATGTTCTTCTCCACAGTGATCAGTCATAAAGAGTTATGAGTGTAAGAAATGGAATGCATGGAAAGGAGGGAATGACATTTGAGGAGGGTGAATGCGAGAGTTAGGTGTGAGTTGTCAATAGGTGAAGGTGAGTGTTGGCTCTTCGGATGGGAATGTGAGGAGGTGCCACCGGAGAGAGGAGCTGCAAAGTGTGTTGATCTGAAGAGTGCTGTGCAGAAGAATTCAGAGAGTAGAAGTTGGAACATGAAAGTGGTCAACCACTCACCTTTCTTGACCTTATGAAACATCATTGAATCTCTTGCAGTTCTGTATTCATATTCCAAAAGTCCTCACGTTGACTGCTTCAGACACTTCCAGTTATATCTGTTTAATTTGGGCTGTTGGCCTCTATTTCCCATCTAAGGGAAATAAGACTTCAATAATCTTAGAATCTTTTTATTATTGTCACTGTATTATTGTCACAAGTAGGCTTACATTAACACTGCAATGAAGTTACTGTGAAAAGCCCCTAGTCGCCACATTCCGGTGTCTGTTCGGGTACACAGAGGGAGAATTCAAAATGTCCAATTTACCTAACAAGGATGTCTTTCGGGACTTGTGGGAGGAAACCGGAGCACCCGGAGGAAACCTACACAGACACGGGAAGAACGTTCAGGCTCCGCGCAGTCAGGCACCCAAGCGGGAATCCAACCTGGACCCTGGTGATGTAAGCAACACTGATAACCACTGTGCAACAATGCCACCCTCACCACCTACAGCATCACCTCCAGTCTCCAGTCAAAGAACTGAGGGGCAACCTTCCCATGCCTCACTTCCATTCTTCTTCTTTTTGCAACCTTAAAAGATAATATAGCACGCAGGTATTCTCATGCCCATCAGGGTCCATTTCAATACTGATTCCTCCATTGTCAAGTGCTGTCATCATTATCCCAAACACTGGTATTGGTGGGGAAACCCACAAGCTGGATGCCATTGCCATGGCTGAGCTGAACAGCCATGGCAGTGCCCATTACTAAAACAATCAGGTTTCTGACCTGCTGCTGGTACCCCTATTGCCAAGGAAAATACTAACCTGCCCTAAGAATCCCAAAATATCACAAAGGATGGTCACAGTGGCCCACTAGTTGTAAGCCTGTAAATAGGGCTAAATGTTTCCCTTTCAAAGTGGGAATTGTGAGCGGTTCCATTTCCCAATGTCGCAATTCCATCTCCAAGTGGTTGTGCCTGCCCAAGCTATTTCCATGGTGAGGTGGCAGGGATGGAATGCAGTCAGGGCTGCTGCCTCCACAACAGGTCTGAGGCTGGAATGGAGTCAGGCAAGTTATTCGGCCCACTTCCATTCTCTACAACATTTGCCCAGTTCAGTACCTAAGTGTATGGCACCCCACCCTGACCTCTCAACCCCTTCACCACAACCCACCCCCAGAGACCTTCCATACATCGCATGCCCTATCCATATCCCCATGCCCACTCATCCAGTATCTACAGTATCTATCCAGTATTGGGTGGCACAATGGCACAGTAGTTAACACCACTGTCTCACAGCACCAGGGACCTGGGTTCAATTCCAATCTTAGGTGACTTTCTGTGTGGAGTTTGGACACTCTCCCCGTGTCTGTGTGGGTTTTCTCTGGGTGCTCCGGTTTCCTCCCACAGTCCAAAGATTTGCAGGTTAGGTGGTTTAGCCATACTAAATGATCCCTTAGGGTAGTGTTACGAGGATAGGGCAGGGGATTGGACCCAGGTAGGGTGGTCTTTCAAAGGTTCAGTGCAGACTTGGCCTTCTTCTGCACTGTAGGGATTCAAAGATTCTCCTATGGAGAGGGCACATGTGATCTATAATAATAGTGAGAAGTCTTTGAAATCCTCATGATATTATCAAAATGAACCAGCAACCATTCTAAAACATCTGCAAAACACTTAAATTCTCTTAGGAGCTCAGAAAACTGTCAATTAAACACAGCCATTACAATTCCACATGAAAAGAAATTGCTCAGAAAACATGTCAAAATAGAAAACAGCCATTCAAAAACCTCTTCAAAGGAACACAATCCTATTAACAGCTCAGAAAATTGGCAGTGAAAATCAAGCTCACAGTCCCCTTGACAGTTGTCTCAACAACCCTGGTAAGCTAAATCCACGAGTGGGGTTTGGAGTTCAGCCAAGTATTCATAATTAAATTGTATTACACAACTGAATAAACAAAGTCAGCGGAGCTAAATACATGAAAGTATTTGAAGTAGTGGAACTGATGGCCATCTGTTGCACTGTTTCAAAGGTTGAACTGGTGATTTGGCTGAATATGTCAAAACTTTTGATGTAGCCTGAACAGATTTCCATCTGTTGCTGCCTCAAAGGTTGAACAGATAGCTGTACTGTGAATCAATGTAACTATTAAAACACAAAATTCAAATGACGCACTAAGATCTGAATCTCAATACTATCACCTGAATAAAGTTTGCTAATATCTCCGAACCCTTCCACAATGCTGGTCAAATTAATGGTCACTTACCTTTTAAAGACAAAATACAATCATCAATAACTGTATTAATGGGGCAGCACGGTGGCACAGTGGTTAGCATTGCTGCCTACGGCACTGAGGACCCGGGTTCGAATCCCGGCCCTGGGTCACTGTCCGTGAGGAGTTTGCACATTCTCCCCGTGTCTGCGTGGGTTTCACCCCCACAACCCAAAGATGTGCAGGATAGGTGGATCGGCCACGCTAAATTGCCCCTTAATTGGAAAAAATAATTGGGTACTTTAAATTTATTTTAAAAAAATAAACTGCATTAAGAATATACTTCAGTTATTATATATCATCTAATTATGACGTGTGAAGTTGCTAACAACCTTTAACCTACCTATCAAAGGATTGCTGACTCGAGAATAGTCTTGCTTTCTGCTTCACTGTCCTTCAGACCTGCCAATATTCACACAAGCTTCAGAAACCCATCCAACACACTGAAAATATCAAAGATCCCAGCCAATGTGGAATTCACAATGTCTGTTTTCCTGTGCCTCTGGTTATGGCCAGCCACATTTCACACGTTGGTCAAAATGGATGGTGGGAATCAGGTGCCAACTTTGGAATTCTGATCCCACTAATGGGCAGCACTGTAGCACAGTGGATAGCATTGTGGCTTCACAGCACCAGGTTCCCAGGTTCGATTTCCCGCTGAGTCACTGTCTGTGCGGAGTCTGCACGTTCTCCCCGTGTCTGCGTGGGTTTCCTCTGGGTGCTCAGGTTTCCTCCCACAGTCCAAAGACGTGCAGGTTAGGTGGTTTGGCCATGGTAAATTGCCCTTAGTATCTAAAACGTTTAGGGGGGGTTATTGGGCTATGGGGATAGTGTGGAAATGAGGGCTTAAATGGGTCGGTGCAGACTCGATGGGCCGAATGGCCTCCTTCTGCGCTGTATGTTCTATGTAACTCTTTTTCTCCCCTGGTTTACTCTACGTCAGTCGGTACAGTAAAATTCAGCCCATGATTTCTGCTTCCAGATCATGATCTATTTGCTGCTTATGTCCTACAATTACCAAGCCTGAGGAATGTCCTGGACCTTTGAAACCTAACCCATCCTGCAATATGATTCTCTACACTGACTGGTGAATTTGGTGTTATTTGAAACATTCTGAAAGGAACCAATAATGAACACAGAACAAATACAGCTGAAGCTGTTGATGTCAATGGCATCTAATAATTCCTTACGGGTAAGTTCCTCCTTAACTTCTTTCAAAGATTCTCGCTTTTCGGTTTTACAAATCTGCATCTGTGCAAGGCTTTTGAATGTGTCAGGTTCAAGAAAGTGTGACGAGGTAATAAAAGTCTCTAGAGAAAGATATTCTTTCCTTAGCTGTCTTTCAAAATGCAAGGCCTCCTGATATTAGCAACATGACTCACCTGGATTTTGTATGCTTCGTGCTTCATTAATGACACTCTAATCTATCTGTGATGGAAGCAACTCAGCAGCACAATTATCAGTCAGAAGTGGGTTCACATAATAATAGGTTACTCATACTTTTACCCCACATCAAAACAAAATGGGCGAAAAATGTTACAATATTCCCATTATCATAAATAATGCAGCAAAGTGCATGTTATTTTCATGCAAGTGATTGTAGTTATTCTAGCACGATGTTTTAACAGTGCATCGTGGTTGTAAATGTAGGAGAAGGCCCTTTTGTGATGCCTGGGTGCCAGTGAATCTGCTTGTACTTTATACCAGATTGTGCAGGAGGGCGAGGTGGGATTTGAGAAGATGCATCAGGCAGGTCCAGAACATGATTCTGAGATGGTTTCAGTGGCAGCAGTTGCAAAGGCCTCAGTGATGGGCAAGCAATTAATTTGTAGCAATGCCTCTTCCAAGTGGTTCAGCAGGTGCCAGCAAACCTGTCCTCTGCTGATTCTTTGCTGCTCCCTCCTGTTTCATGTAACCTTGCCCTGCAATAGAGAGAGAGCGAGAGAAGAGTGTCAGTGAGTATGATGCAATGTGGCTGGGCGATGTGTCACACTTAAATTAATGGCAATGCACAAATGATGTATGATGTGGGTGTGAGGTTGCAGCAATGGTAAGTGTGAGAGGGTGAGGTGAAGCTATGAATGGTATATGAGTTCTAATTGCCAGAGATTGTGGGTGAGTCATGCTGATGTGGTACGTTGAACAGTGTGTGAGGCTGGTGGTGTGGTGATCAGGGGATGGTATTTGAAGATGCATTCACTGATGTTGGCCATTCATTTCAAGTTATTGAAGTTTTCTGATACTTCAATCAGGTCTTTAGGGATCAGACACCCTGTCATGACCTTGTTAAAAAAATATTCTTATTCATTTATTGGATATGGGTGTCGCTGGATAGGCCAGAATTTTTTGTCCATCACTAATTATCCTTGAGAAGGTGGTGGTGAGCTGCCTTCTCCTACCACTGCAGTCCCTGAGGTGTCGGTATCCCAACAGTACTGTTAAGGAGGGAAATCCAGGTTTTGACATGGCGACAGTGAAAGAGCCGTGATATGTTTCCAAGTCAGGATGGTGAGTGGTGTTTCCAGCTATCTGCTGCCTTTGTCCTCCTGGATGGTAGCTGCCGTGGGTTTGAAAGGTGTTGCCTAAGGAACCTTAGTGAGCTATTGCAGTACACCTTGTAGATGGTACACACGGCTGCTACTGTGTGTTGGTAGTGGAGGAAGTGAATGTTTGTAGTCAGGCTAGCAACCAAGCGGCTTGCTTTGTCCTGGATGGTGTCAAGCTACCTGAGTGTTGTTGCAGCTGCACTCATCCAGGCAATTGGACAGTATTCCATCATAATCCTTACTTGTGCCTTGGAGATGGTGGAAAGGCTTTGGGAGTCAGGAGGTGAGCTACTCGCCGCAGAATTCCTAGCCTTTGACGTGCTCTGATAGCCACAGTATTTATATGGCTAGTCCAGTTCAGTTTCTGATCAAAGGGAATGCCCAGAATATTGATCGTGATAGTGTGGGGGGGGGGGGTTCTGTGATGGTAATGCCATTGAAATGTGAAGGTGCGATGGTTAGATCCTCTCTTGTTGGAGATAGCCACTGCCTACCACTTGTGTGCTGTGAATGTTACTTGCCACTTGTCAGCCCAAGCTTGGACATTTAGACATGAACTGCTTCCATATCTGAGGCACGCAAATGGTGCTGGATATTGTGCAATCATCATCAAACATCCCCACTTCTAACTTTATGAGGGAAGAAAGATCATTGATGAAACACTATCCTGAGGAACTCCTGCAGTGATATCCTGGAGTGAGCTGATTGACTCCAAACCACCACAACCTTCATCATTTGTGCCAGGTATGACTCCAACCAGTGGAGGACTTTCCTCCTGATTCCCATTGACTCCATTTAGCTTGGGCTCCTTGATGCCATACCCAGTCAAATGCTGCCTTGATGCCAAGGGCAGTCACTCTCACCTCATCTCTGGCATTCAGCTTTTGATCCATGTTTGAACCAAGGCTGTAATGAGGTCAGGAGTGAGGTACAGTAAGAAGTCTGACAACACCAGATTATGGCTAGATGTGGAAGGATGCAGAGCTTATACCTGATCCGTTAGTTGCTTCGCTCTGTCTATTACTCGCTGCTCTTGCTGTTTAGCATGAATGTGTTGTGACTTCACCAGATTTTTAACACCTCATTTTTAGTTATCGCTGACATTGCTCCTGGCATGAGCTTCTGCACACTCCATTGAACCAACATTGATCCTTGGCTTGGTGGTAATGGTAGAGTGGAGGATATGCTGGGCCAGGAGGTTACAGATTGCGGTTGAATACAATTCTACCACTGCTGAGGCCCAGAGCACCTCATGGACGCCCAGTATTGAATTGCTGGAGCTGTTCTATTTCGCACAGTGGAGCTGCACATCATGATTTGAGGGGGGGGGGGGGGGGGGGGGGGGGGCACAATATGATTTGGGGGGGGGGGGTGGGGGTTATCCTCAATGTGAAGACGGGGCTTTGTCTCCACAAGGGCTGTGCGGTCGTCACTCCTACTGATACTGTCATGGTCAAATTCATTGGCGGCAGGCAGGTTGATGAGGGTGAGGTCAAGAATGTTTTTCCCTCTTGTTGGTCCCCTCAGAACTTGCCACAGTCCCAATCTCGCAGCTATGCCCTTTAGGACCCGGTCAGCTCGGTGTGTTGTGGTACTGCCGAGCCACTCTTGATGATGGACATTTGAGACCTCCACTTCTGTGCCCATGCCACCTTCAGTGCTTCTTTCAAGTGAGAAAGTGTTCCTCCAAGTGTTGGGCAGTACGGTAGCACAAGTGGATAGCACTGTGGCTTCACAGTGCCAGGGTCCCAGGTTCGATTCCCCGCTTGGTCACTGTCTGTGCGGAGTCTGCACGTTCTCCCTGTGTCTGCGTGGGTTTCCTCCAGGTCCTCCGGTTTCCTCCCACAGTCCAAAGATGGGCAGGTTCGGTGGATTGGCCATGATAAATTGCCTTTAGTGACCAAAAAGGTTAGGAGGGTTTATTGGGTTACGGGGATAGGGTGCAAGTGAGGGCTTAAGTGGGTCGGTACAGGCTCAATGGGCCGAATAGCTTCCTTCTGTACTGTATGTTCTATGTTCTATGATATTCAACATAGATCAGTACTGATTCATCAGCTGAGGGGGGAAGAGTATGTGGCAATGAACAGGAAGTTTCCTTGCCCATGTTTCGTGGTGTTCGCAGACTCCAAGGAAAATCCCTCCTGATTCTATGTCACTCTGCCGCCACCTCTGAATACTGGAACAGTGATAGTGGTATCTGGGACATTCCGGGAGTATGACCACGTCAGGCTGTTGCTTCACTATCTTGGGAGAGAGCTCTTTCAATTTTGACACAAGCTCCCAGATGTTAGTATGGAGATCTTTGTAGGGTCAACAAGGCTGGGCTTGCTGTTGTGGTCCCAGTGCCTAACGAGAGGCGCAGTAGAACAGTGGCTAGCACAGCACTGTTGTTTCACAGCGCCAGGGATCCGGATTTGATTCCCACTTGGGTTACTGTCTGTCCGGAATCTGCACGTTCTCCCTGTGTCTGTGTGGGTTCCTCCGTGTGCTCCGGTTTCCTCCCACACGTCCTGAACGATGTGTTGTTAGGTGAATTGGACATTCTGAATTCTCCCTCAGTGTACCTGAACAGGTATTAGGTGACTAAGGGATTTTCACAGTAACTTAATTGCAGTGTTAATGTAAGCATACTTGTGACACTAACAAAGGTTATTATTTACTTAGGTCGACGTCGGATGGTCCATCTATTTTCATTCCTTTGTGTTTTTTTATAGTGGTTGGGTACAATTGAATGGCTTGCTTAGCCCGTAAAGAGTCAACTACATCGCTGTGGTCAGAACAGCAGGTTTCATTCCCTAAAGGGCATCATCAAACTTCTAAGATATGGGCTTGATTCATCCGAAAAATGACAAAGTATCATTTTGGGCAGGACTCGCGGGGTGATTTGCGCCCACTGTAATGGCTTGATCGAGATATTTACTCACCCATACTTAGTGCAAAGGAACGAGCCCCCACATGAAACTCGCCGTGTCTGAATCCCCAGGTATCTGATTTGCCTGACTCGCAACTGAGCTGCTCACAGCTAACAAGGGGGAGCATCATTTACACGGTCCTGCAGCACTCACTCCCAGTCAAGCCAGGAGGAGGGACGTGCAGAGACCAGCTCCTCAATTTGGTGATGCTGACCTGGCCAAGCTTCTCAATGCAGTGGATGAGAGGTGGGTCACCATGTTTCCCCGAGGGGGTTGGAGAACCAGCAGCGCAGTGACAAATGCTGCCTGGGAGGCATTGCCAACTGCAGTTAGTGCATGCAGCACCAGCAGGCTGCCTCCATTTCTGATGTATATTCTGGGACACACCTCGACGTAGCACTATGCCACAGAGGTCAAGACGTTTTAGGAGCACTGAGTGGGCACTGGTGAGGTTAGTATTTGTATCTAGGGAGAATAGATAATTGTCATATTAAAATGTTCACCAGTAAAACATTTCACATCTGAAACATGTAACGCTTCTGTCATTTTAATCTTCACAACAGGGTGGGTCTCTCTCCCTATCGAGAGTTGCTTCCTGCTACAGGCTCCCCAAGAAACCGCACCAGTGAGAGCATAGGAAACACAGAGATGGACATCCTGGACTGCAAGCCCTATCGCTCACTGGACACAGATACTGCCCCTGCCACCCCCACACAGTGGTCGATCCAGACTCCGTCATGAGGATGGGTGTGAACGTGCTGCCAGCAGAAAGACAAGAGTCAGACTTAATCAGAACCTGAGGAGCACCACAGCTTTCCTCACAGTGAGTGGTCATCACCTTCTTGCTTTGAATCGTGACCAGCTGACAGTGCCAACGTAGGCCCATCACTCTTGTGCCATGTGTAGGAGTGTTTCCAAGGCCTGAGTATTGAGCCAGCTTTTAGACGGAGTTCCTCCCTTTTAGTTATGGCTTAGCTCAATGCACAGATCTGCAGACACATCAACTTGGTTAAGACAGCTTTCTTATTCCAAGCTTGGTTCATTTACATGTAGCAATATTTGGATAAATGCCAAAATCAATCTGGCTAACACTGATAAAAACACAATGATTATGGGGTTTTCTAAAAAATTAATAGCCCACCCCAGTTGGATTTGATCCAATCTTTGGAACTGTCACTTCTGTATTATCCAGTAAAATTTACTTGAAGCAAAACGATGACTTATGATCAGCTCATGATTTAACCCCTTCCTGTCACCTGTTGTTTACCAGGATCTTGTGTACATTATAAAGTTGTTTTTCTGACATTCCCAACCTTGTGTCACAGTCAGTTCCTGTCCACCTCATTCTTCATCCAGGAACAGGATGACAAAGCTGATTTTCTCTTTACCCCATGGATTGTTTGAGACAGGATATTGGGTCACTGATAAAAACTGTTTACTGAGTTGACTGTGTTATTTGTTGACCACGCAATCCCGTTTGTCCCAAAAACATGCCCAAGTTAGCTAGCTTCAATACCATCATGCAATGTGGCCACTGCTGGTAACAAGGATTTAAATGTTTATTACTGCTATGCCCTACAAATACAGGTTTAATAGTTAATAATGATTACTGTGTATATTTTCTATGATTAACCTCAATCCATAATAAACTAACTTATGTCAAACTATTCTAGTGTTATCCTAGCTATTCATTTTTTAGAGGTCTCATCTCTGGACACCCCCTTCACTATGTATCATAGAATCTTGGAATAGGTCAGGGGGATATGGGAAGGGAGATCAGGGAAGGGCTGGTGTGATGGTGGGGGGATGGTGCAGAACTGACAGACACACAGCATCGTCTCATGCAAATCTGGAGATAACAAGGGCTTCCCTGTTCCTCCTGGCATGTCAGACCCTTGCCACTGTCTAGACTCTATCCTCCGGGTCCTCCTCAGTCTCATCCTCCAACCCTCCTGGACCTCCTCAGTCAATGCCGCATGTTCCTCCTCCTCCACCTCATCCAGCATGTCACCCGGCTGCTGTGCCAGGTTGTGGAGGGCACAGCAGACCACCACAAAGCGGGAGAACCTCTGGGGCTACAGAGCAGGGCACCTCCAGAGCGGTCCAGTTAGCAGAACTGCACTTTCAGCAGCCCAATGCACCGCTCGCTGACAGAACGTGTGGTAACGTTGGCCTCATTGTATCGGGTCTCAGCCTCAGTCTCAGACCTCCGCAATGGCATCACCAGCCATGACTTCAGTGCATATCTCAGTGAGTATCGGACTGCGGATATGTAAGCCCCCCCCGAGACGGCATGCGCCCGCAGATCCGAGCCGCCCAATCGCTGCCCTGGCCACCCATGAGGCCTCTCCCCGGTGCTCAATTCCCCTGTCCCCCCCCACCAGGGCAGCCGTGATCTGAATCCACAGCCACCACCCAAGGTTCCCGACAGGCAATACGTGGATGGAACCACGCCCTCGGGAACTGGGCCAGTTGTCCGAAGAATCGTGGGGGCCCCCCCTCTGTCACGTAAATCGCGCGGGAGCTGTGCCGGCTATGATTTCCACGTAACCGGGGATTCTCCGCTCCGCGCCGAACTCGATTTCGGCACGGGGCTGCGGTGAATCCAGCCCCCTATGTTTCTATTGAATTGAAGTTCCACCATCTACGCGGTAGGATTTGAATTCGGGTCTCCACAGCATTACCCTGGTTCTCTGGATTACTTGCCCAATACCACTGTGCCACTACTTCCCCACCTATGTCCTCCCATTCCCTTTGCAGAGTATGTCCGAAAGGCCTCCTACTTATATGAAACATGGCCTCTCTCCTCCTTTCCACCACCATGATGAAAGTTCCCAACACTGCATAGCAGACATTGGGGATCATCTCTCTGGCCTTTTGCCCCATTGCCCCTCTCTTGTCCTTGTGAGAAATAGTTCCAGTTCCTTCATCAGCCAGAATGCAGCACCATTTTGAGAGGTGCAGACTGCTTCGAACAGCCTTGCACAAACATCGGCCTCCTTCTGAGCCCAGTCGGTATTGGGCTGCATGAATCCAACACTGAGGTGAGAGGATAACACAAAGTTTGGATGTAACCTGCATCACCTCGATTTTGTGCAGAATAATTGTGAATCACAAACTCCATCCCAGAAAATTTGCCATAACCAGTTCTTAGTCGAATATCTTTGAATTACCAAAATGCTTTTTGTGGGAACTGTGGTGATATGCATCACTGTAGATACACAAGGGGTTAATATAAGTACACATAGACTAGCTAGACACTAGAAGGAGCACCAGAGACATGACACACAGACACTCAACCAATAGGTCAGTTAGATAGGACACGACCAATGGGCATTCACGGTACACACAGAGGTGACACTACCACAGGGGGGCATTACACCAACCCATATATAAAGGACACAGCACACATGATCTTCCTCTTTCCAGTGGAGACACTCAGTGAGTACAGACACAGGGTTGATTCAACATCACACCCACCACATGGATTGTAGCAGACTGGTTCATCAGTCTGAGTAGCTATAGAAGGATTAACAGTAGAGGCGAATCCGAGTAGGAGAATTGTAAATAGTTTAATAAACGTGTTGAAGTTATCTCCACGTCTGAACCTTCCTTTGTCAGAGTGAACATCAAGGAAGCACCTTATGCTACGCCAAGAGCATAACAAGACATGGTACCAGTGAGTAACTGTTTCAATCCATATAGTTACAACTCAGCAAACAGTGACAACCAGCAACAACAGCCAGGCAAGACTATGTTCAGGATTCCGGTTCCGCAGCAGCTCAGGTACCTAGGCAATCTCAGTGAAAACTGGCGTTGGTTCAGGCAGAGATTCGAGATCTACCTGGTAGTGTCCGACCTAGATTTGTTTCATAGAATTTACAGTGCAGAAGGAGGCCATTTGGCCCATCGAGTCTGCACCGGCTCCTGGAAAGAGCACCCCACCCAATGTCAACACCTCCACCCTATCCCCACAACCCCACCCAACACTAAGGGCAATTTTGGACACTAAGGGCAATTTATCATGGCCAAACCACCTAACCTGCACATCTTTGGACTGTGGGAGGAAACCGGAGCACCCGGAGGAAACCCACGCACACCCGGGGAGGATGTGCAGACTCCGCACAGACAGTGACCTAAGCTGGAGTCGAACCTGGGACCCTGGAGCTGTGAAGCAATTGTGCTATCCAGAATGCTACCGTGCTGCCCCTGCTGCAGATGGTATGGCGGATGCAGAGAAAATAAAGTTTCTACTCACCATCGCGGATCCAGAAGCAGCTGAAATCTTCCAGACTTTCAAATACTCAAAGGGGCAAAACAAGAGCGATTTCCAGGCAGTCTTGGACAAATTCCAAGAATTCTGCGAGGAGAATACAGGAAAAAATGGTAAAAGAAGCACCAAAACTCACCACGAGGTAGGCTTGCAGCAGGAATCTGCAGTTTTGAATTGCAGCCATCTTGGTAAAGGTGTTGCACATGCGCAGTGGAGAAAAAGGCCCCAAGTAAAGGAACAGCGATCTGAGCATGCCTAATCGCTTCCTACGACCTACGTCACACAAGTCATGACGTCAGAGGCCCCAGACCACGCCCACTTAAAGGGGAAACGTCCCAAAACACACAAAAAAATTTAAACTGTAAAACCCGATTCTTTCACCTGGAACAACAGCACAATGCCTGAAATTCGACCAGTAGCTGAAAGTAACCTCCGCAGAACCCTGCAACAAGCAGTTAACACCGCCCAAAGAGATGATACAGTCCTTGAATACTACGAGTCCGACCTTGATTTCTTCTTTGGACATCATAAGCTCAATGCCAGCTCCGACACAAAAAGTGATGATATGGTCCTAGAAGACTACGACTCAGACGAAAGTTTCATCATTCGAGATGGCGACCCCAGTACCAAATCCGAACTGCAACGAGATGTGTTCCACAGTGAAGAATCCAACACAGACGCGGATGTGTTCTTTGGATTTGAGGATCTTCAGCCCCGCATATATGACATCCCGACTCGTGAGAGCAGGATTATGCTGCGGCCTGACACCAAGAGACAGAGATCAGTACAAGCCCACAGAGAGCGGCCTACTGCCACACAGAGAGTGGTCCACTCACCACAAAGGGTCCCAGCCTCCACACAGCAAGCGATGAAAGACTCCACAGCGTGCTTGTGGACAGACTCCATGATTGAAGAAACACAAGACTCCACACCACAGTCCTTGCATGAACAAGAAGTGATTCGAGTGACACAAGTCTCCACAGCGAGCTCGAGGACAGCCACCATGATAGAAGCAACGCAAGACTCCAAAGCGCAGTCCTTGCATGAACAAGACCATGAGGGTCTAGCAACCTCCTCTGAGCGACCAGCAGCAGACGATGCAAGTCTGCCACGCTCAAGTGAACAACAGAAAGACTATGACAGTCTGCCATGCGCAAGTGCACAGCAAGAAGACTATGACAGTTTACCATTCTCCAGTGAACAGCAAGACGGCTATGAGTCTACCACGCTCCAGTGAACAACAAAGTGACTATGACAGTCCACCCACATTGTTTGAGCCACCAGAAGAAGACTCTGACAGTCTACCCAGCCCAAGTGAACAACAAGAAGCTACTGAGGCTCTATCCACTGTATGTGAGACAAGTGTTGACAGCATCCCACTTCCCATACAAGATGTGCAAAGTGACAGACCTCAGCTAGTGTGTACAGAGGCACTCGACGATCACAGTGAGACCACTGGTGACTCCGGTGACACCATGTTACTTCAAACCTCATTCGCTCAAGCCTCTCCACAAGCAAATGCATTCTTGAATGTTTTGACTCCAGACATGGAGCAACAAGAAATCTCAGCTGACTCCAGTGAACCTGCAATGACTCCAGATGGGGAGCATCGACAAACCAACACTGACTCAGGTGAAACAGACCAGACTCCAGACGGGGAGCATCAACAAACCAACACTGACTCAGGTGAAACAGACCAGACTCCAGATGGGGAGCAACTACAAGCCAAAGCTGATTCCAGTAAGCCGGACATGACTCCAGACGGGGAGCGCCGCAAACTCAGTGACGGCACGCTCAAAAAAACAGCACATACCACAAAGCACGCTGACACGAGTAACTGTGTGAAGGACTCGTATTATCCACAGAGTGTGGTCCTTGAGCGCAGCAAACACGGCAACAAAACCGACCGACACAACAAAACAACCTATGAAAGCCATATCAAAGACAACGACACAACGCGTACCAAAGGCAACATCATCGCCAGCAAGCATGACAAAGACTACACCAATGGAACTACGACTGGTACGACATGGTACAACTCTGCCCATGAGGGACACTGTTACTGCTCAGCTCAGTACAATGACATACCGTGGCAGGACGATGCATCTTCCCAATTCATGTGTGCTGCACTACCAACAGGCAACCTGGCTTTCAGGACAGATGCCGTCCAACATCGCTATCACAAGCATCGGAAGAAAAAAAGACTCCAAATCAGACAACAAAGTGATTTGACCACTTCTTGGTTCCTTACGCTCAGGGACACTGATGGCGTTCACAAGGACATGCCACCATCAAAATCACCAACTCACCAACCCAACGAGAAAGACATTCGATCATGATAATTGATGGGTTTTGGACTCATACATATGAGTTGGACTTATTGCTTAATGACTGTTATCATTACTTGTACAGAGGATCGCTTATCTACCTGTTGTTCAATTTTCTTTAACAATGTACAGAAAATATGTAACACGAAAAAGGGGGATGTGGTGATATGCATCACTGTAGATACACAAGGGGTTAATGTAAGTGCACATAGACTAGCTAGACACTAGAAGGAGCACCAGAGACATGACACACAGACACTCAACCAATAGGTCAGTAAGATAGGACACGACCAATGGGCATTCACGATACACACTGCTGGATGCGGCGGTATGGAGAGTCCAGCCCTTTGGATATCCTGAGTCTGTAAAAGGAATTAGGCAAGACTTAGGGCAAAATATATATATATTTTTTCCAAAGTGTCAGGCTCAGACTTGAAAACTGGTATGTGGCTCTCCACCTGCACAGGCCAGTTTCCCCTCCAAATCCTGAGCACCTTTAAAGAAATAAATATGAATAGACAGGGGTTACAGCATCACTCTGGTGGGGCAGGGCCTTATAGAGCTGGCACTTGGCTGCATAGAGATCAGGGCGCCATCTATAAAGGGCGCCCAATCAGAACTGAAATCTAACTCTTCCCACCCCGCAACCACGGAGGTATTGGTATTGAGAGCTCCCCTACCAGACAATCCTACTCATACACCCCGACTATCGCGGAGATATAATCAGCATTTCCCGCCTGAATGCCTACTCTCCCTCCGCATCACACATAAATGGAAGACCTCCCATGGGTTTCCCACAAGGTCCTGCCCCGGTACTGACCCGTGGCTCAGGTTAGTACTGTCAGGGGGCACAGCCAAGTGGGCACTTCCAAGTTGGATCTGCCAGGTGAGAGCTGACAGGAGTGACATTGCTTGGGTGACATTGTGAGGTTGGCACTGCCAGGTTGGTACTGCCTGATTGGCATTGCCTGGTTGGCACTGCCATGCCAACATTGCCAGGATGGCACTCTAGAATGACACTTCCATGATGGCACCGCTAACCTGGCAGAAAATAGGGAAACACGATTCTCTCCGTATTTTCCCCCCACATCGTCATGCTCTCTGACGGCGATCGCAGGCTGAAAATCGGCCCTTACTATCTTTCAGAGTCAGAGAACGACAAAGAAAATGTTTCCCTCTTAGAATTATATATTTTCTTACTTCATTTGTACCTGTACTACAAATGCCAATTGCATTTTAGATTTCAAATAATTTTCTCTTACAGATACCACATACAAACATACATTACAATAGACTAGACTAGTAATAGTGTAAAGTAAATAAAGTGGCCTGTAAAGTAAAGTGGCCACTGAATAATAAACACAGTTTCTCTGGAAGAAGTTTCTTTTTGACACGTCCACCACAAAAACCACAAGACAAACAATGCAGACAAACAACTAGACTTCCCAGGCTAAAGGTCAATGAGGTTTAAAAAGGTGCAGCTTTTGGTTGTTCTCAGATTTCCGGCTCAATAATTCTGTATTTGTGATGGCTCAAATCAATGCACTGGAGGCTTCCAGTATCAAGGGGGTTTATTATTCCCGGCTGGGTCACTGTCTGTGCGGAGTCTGCACGTCCTCCCCGTGTGTGCGTGGGTTTCCTCCGGGTGCCCCGGTTTCCTCCCACAGTCCAAAGATGTGCGGGGTTAGGTGGATTGGCCATGCTAAATTGCCCATAGTGTCCTAAAAAGTAAGGTTGGGTGGGGGGGTTATTGAGTTACGGGTATAGGGTGGATACGTGGGTTTGAGTAGGGTGAGCATTGCTCGGCACAACATCGAGGGCCGAAGGGCCTGTTCTGTGCTGTACTGTTCTATATTCTATATTCTATATTGACAGTCGGCAAAGGCAACAATATACAGGTACAAAGCAATGCTGGATAGGACTTGACTCTCTAACTCCCAGGTCCACATTGCCCAGGCCCTTGATCCCAGAGTTCCGTGCTTTCTCACTATTGGTCAGACTTTGTGAACTCCCCTGTGATTAGTCTTGAGTGGTCACGTGGGCCGCAAAGCCCGCCCCTTTAAAGGGGCCACGCTACCACAGTATTGAACAAAATGGTCAAAGCAGTATCTTAAGGAACACCAAGGGATAATATAATTTTCGTATTTCCAGACAACTAAATGTTATTTATCTCTGTACGTTATGGAGGTGTGGAGTTGGTCTTCAAGTACAATACTGCCTATTTCCTTTCGAATTGCAATTGTAACAGCCTGATAACTTATCGAGAAATGACCGGTCCAAGGAGCAGCACCTGGTGGGAAGAGGAAAGGTCATGTTCCTGGTAAAGATTTCTCTGCACCACACAGTCAAAGTGCTTGGCAAAGAACTGTGAGTGAATGATAGAATTTCAGATCAAATCTGTTTTAATTGGCTCAGTTATAAGATGCCTATATAATGAAATGCTTCTAAACTGCAAATGCTATTACAATCTCAGAAGACCCCTGCTGTTGCCAACATCTTCTGGTAATACAATTACGAAGTGCCAAAAGCATTCTATTACAAATGGTTCCTGTGTTTATCTTCAGCTTTCAACATCAACAACTTGTTTTCGCAGCAGCCTTCATAAGAAAGCATGCCACGACCCTTCATCGGAGCATGGTAAAACAAAAAAACTTGATGCAGAAGGAAAGGTAAGGCAGAGGTTGAGGGTCTTGGCCAAGGAGGTATATTTAAAGGAGGAATGAGAGATCGAGAGATGGGACGGTTAAGAATGAGTATGCGGGAGTTCGACACTTGGAGCAATTGAAACTGGGGAAGGTCTGCAGCTCAAAATTAGAGGAGTGCAAGTATATCAGAGAGTTAGAGGGCTAAAGGAGGTTACAGAGATAGGGATGGATGAGCCCCTGGAGGACTGTGGAAACAAGGGTGAAAACGCTGGCTGTGGAGTGGGGGTGGTGTTAGGTATGTGCTGAGGGGTTGGATGGTGTGGAAGTGGCATGTCGGTTGGAGGGAAGGAGGACTGGGGGTGTTGTGGGTTGGTGATGTGGGGATGGGGTGATGCATAGGAGGTGGTGTGGAGTGAGCGTGGGTGGAAATGCATGGGTAGGTGGGCTTAGAGTTAGTTGTTGGATGGGATATTTGGAGATGTTGGATTGGGGTCGGCTGATGGGATGTTGGGGGTAAGTTCCTGGGGGTGAGGTTGAGGGCTGGTCAGTGGTGGGGAGATTGCAATAAAATAATTATGTATAAGAAAAAAACCTGTCCCAATAGAACCTCTGCTGCAGACCAATTCCAGTCCAAGCTTGTATTTAATGGATGTAAGTAATCTGGGGTAAGATTCTGGGCAATTTCAGGGCATCTCGCCCAAGACAATGATAGCAGAGTCAATGTTGGAGGCACCCATGAAGGGGTCAGGACACTCTGTCGCTTTGGGAGTCGGTGGGAGCCATCAGTGGCCAGGAGGGAGGGAGCACCTCAGCCTTCTTCCAAGTGCCCTTCCTCTTCATAGAAGGTCCGTTGGACACCCAAAAAGAGGAGGGATGGCAGTCGCACACCCTGGGGCGTTCGGATCAGGACACTCCAAGCATATCCACCCACTTCCAATCCTCTTTGCCTGTAACCTCATCATCTCCAGCTGCTCAGGCTGAGGAGAGTGCACTTTCCCCACACCAGGAGGCCCAATTCCGGCCAGGGGCTCCCAGGCCCTGAGCATCCAGAGAAGTCATTTTGAACAACAGGACACAACCGTCAGTCAGCTACCTCCACTTCTGCTACGGATGTGGGGGCTGCCCCAGGAATAGTGGCAGAGTGCATAATGTTAAGAAATTAAGAATGGGCACAGGTGGCACAGCTGCACATTCACTGTATATGTGATGAACCTTTGTCAAAACAATGTGATTTTATGACACAGTAACTCAGGATGTGAATGCCTTTTGCATCTAATTTTACCAGAACCAGTTTAGCTCAGTAGGCTAGACAATTGGTTTGTGTTGCAGAATAACGCCAACAGCACAGGTTCAATCCCTGTACCAGCTAATGTTATTCATGAAGGTCTGCCTTCTCAATGTTGCCTCTCACCTGGGATGGGGCGATCCTCAGGGTAAATCACCACCAGTCAGTACAGCCCCTCAAAGAGAAAAGCAGCCTATGGTCATTGGGACTATGGAAACTTTACCTTTACATTATACCTAAGCTCCCACTCCTCAATTTTCTGATTGTGGGCCCCTTAGATTCATATTACGTTCAGCAAAGTCATGTTAGTCATTGTCCTTTGTGTCATCTAAAGGAGATGTGTCAAGTCAAGGTAGCACAGTGGTTAGCACTGTTGCCTCACAGCTCCAGGGTCCCAGGTTCGATTCCCGGCTTGGATGACTGTCTGTGTGCAGTCTGCACGTTCTCCCCATGTCTCTGTGGGGTTCCTCTGCGTACTCCAGTTTCCTCCGACAGTCCAAATATTTGCAGGTTAGGTGGATTGGCAATGCAAAATTGCCCTGAGTGTCCAAAAAGGTTAGGTGGGGTTACGGGGATAGGGTGGCGGTGGCTTAAGTGGGGTACTTTTTCCAAGGGCCAGTGCAGACTCAATAGGCTGAATGGCCTCCTTCTGTACTGTAAATTCTATGATTCAATTAAGTCAGTACCTGAAAGTGCATGTGGATAGAGAAATGTTCTTTTAAGCCACGCAAAACATATTTGTTTTCAACTTTTCAAATTAATGGGTAATTTAGTGTGGCCAATCTACCTACCCTGTACATCGTTGGGCTGTGGGGTGAAACCCACACAGACATGGGGAGAATGTGCACACAGGCAGTGAACTGGGGCCTGGATCGAACCCGGGTCCTCAGCGTCATGATGCAGCAGTGCTAACGACGTTAGTCCGGAGTCGGGGCAGTGGTGAATAATGGCAGCAGCACCGTTGCTGGTAGGCTTACAATGCTGTATGCATCTTGAAGTCGCGAGCGAAATAAAGGTGGGCAGGTGCATGGCAGTTATATCCTGTTTTAAATCAGTCGGATAATCCACTGATGTGGCACTAATTTAGGCGGGTGAATGTGATTTCAATGATCTGTGTCCTTAATGAGTATTCATGACATGTTAATGTCCTCAAATGGGGCTCCTGCCATGAATCAGTGGGAAAATCGACCCACCATTAGGTTGTCACGAAAGTCCTGGGAGGAAATCTGCGAGTTATATTCCCACTGGCATATATCTGACTTTTAGCCTCATGCCTAATTGTGCGTTGTCACCCATCGCAGCTAGCAGGAGTAGAAAATTCTGTAGGTATAACCTACTGAACGTTTCCAGCATTTTCAACTGCACTGCATTAGCCCTCATTGTTGCTTCATGAACAACTCCATCAAATTAAACATGGCATGCCTTTACCGAATATATGCTGGCTTCCATACAACAAACTTAAACTTTGTCTCAGATTATTGTACAGTAAGAAGTCTTACAATACCAGGTTAAAGTCCAACATGTTTGTTTCAAACACTAGCTTTCGGAGCACTGCTCCTTCCTCAGGTGAATGGAGAGGTATATTCTCGAAACATTTATATAGACAAAGTCAGAGATGCCGGACAATGCTTGGAATGCGAGCATTTGCAGGTAATCAAATCGTTACAGATCTAGAGAGAGGGATAATCCCAGGTTAAAGAGGTGTGAATTGTCTCAAGACAGGACAGTTGGTAGGATTTTGCAAGTCCAGGCCAGATGGTGGGGGGGGGGTGAATGTAATGCGACATGAATCCAAGATCCCGGAACATACCTCTCCATTCACCTGAGGAAGGAGCAGTGCTCCGAAGGCTCATGTTTGAAACAAACTTGTTGGACTTTAACCTGGTGTTGTAAGACTTCTTACTGTGCTCACCCCAGTCCAACGCCGGCATCTCCACATCATCAGATTATTGTGTTTTTCTACCACCAGCTAACTGGGTTGCAGCTTCCGAGTTTACCCATCCCCCACTTACTCCCTTGCTCCACTTCGTTCCTTTTCAAGTTCTCCTCTGTCACTTTTCTTTTCACATTGCTTCGCTGTTGTATTATGATCCTGACATTTCTGGGAAACCTCCTTCTTCTGTTTCATTTTAACTTTCATGACATTATTCAATAAAGTGAACTCTCGCTTTTGAAGCCCTTTCTGTCCCCCTCATGGATATGTGCTTTTGTCTGTAAACTTATCCTTTCTTTGAAGGCCTCACTCAACTGTTGGACCTGCCAATGCTTGATTCAAATCCACTCATTGAAATTAGCCCTCCTCCTGTTGAATATTTTCAGGCACTTACACTGAAAAAAAACCTCAGGACATTCCAAAGTGTTTTAAAGTTAATTACATCCATTTAAATGCCGATCACTGTTGTAATAGAGAAAATATGGGAGTCAATTTTCACAAAGCATGGTGTTGAAAAATAGTCCTGGGAGAATGGCCAGAAGGTTTATTTTCAATGTTGCTGGTTAAGGGGTAAACATTGACAGAGCACTGAGGAGAACTCACCCATTCTTGAAAATTGTGCCATGCAATCTGTTACGTCCACCTCAGAGAGGAGACGGGACTTTAGTTTAATGTAATATCTGAAAAGCAGTACCTCTATCAGTGTAGCATTCCCTCAGTACCCCAATGAGGCAGCAATTCGGATTGTAGTCTTACCTCTGGAGGGGACTTGAACAAACAACTTTGTGACTCAGAAATCAAGGCCGCTACTGACTGATAGATGGCTGACGCAAAAGATAACATGGCATCGTGGCACAGTAGTTAGCACTGCTGCCTCACAGTGCCAGAGACCGGGTTCAATTCCAGCCTTGGGTGACTGTCGGGTGCTCCGGTTTCATCTCACAGTCCAAAGAAGTGCAGCTTAGGTGGGGTTACGGGGATGGGGCAGGGGTGTGGGCTCAGGTAGAGTCGTCTTTCAGAGGATAGGTGCTGACTTGATGGGCTGAAAAGCCTCTTTCTGCACTGTAGTCATTATATGGTTCTCCTTCCTCGATACTCAGTGTGCCCACCAAGACTAGGTTACAGAGGCTCGACGCAGAGCTCCTTTTCCCTATCTTTTAATGTACGTTTATAGCTTGATGTTCCTCAGCTTCTACCTCAGAAAAATGCATTTGCTACTGAACAGGTTTGAATTTTCCATTTTATTCACCAGCCATCAGTATGGTCTGTTTCACTGATGTGGTCAATTTGCTGCCTAACTACATACAGTGGGTCATATCTGTCCAGACTAATTCCAGATAATATCATCACTGCCATATACTGTGGAGACTTTGATCCCATCAGTCTGGATGAAATTGAAATTCAGATGCCAGAGGTAAAAGGACCCTGTACTAATTTACTACGTCAGTCTGCCTTCACAAAAGCTTTTTTGCTCAAAGTGGATAGTGATCACAGTAGGGCTGATCTTTCTTTGGGGTCTAAAAAGCAGCAGTGCTTTTGTTGTGAGCAGTAAGACCTATTTAGCACCTGATATGCACAACAATCTATAATATAGACCAGAAAGCTTTAAGCATAAAAAAGCCAAAAACTAACTGTTAGCAATGGCCTCATTAAGGCTCTAGAATTTTTTAAATTTAGGACAAAGTCACGCAATTCATTTGGAATATCTAAAAATGCTCCAGTCCTTCTGTGCTCATTTCAAATGAAGATTTCAAGGGAGGTCCATTAATAAGTAATTTAGTATTACCACTGGATGACCCTCTTCCAAATAAGGCAACCTGTTATTTCTGACTCTACTGCAGTTCGACTTCGACAGACTAAACCAGGGGTGGGCAAACTTTTCCGTGCAAGGGCCACATTCAGAAATTCACAATTCACAAAGGGCCGCATAGTATATTAAGTAAAAGAATTACTTCACCCGATTATGATTCTGGGCGCCTCATATAGAACATAGAACAGTACAGCACAGAACAGAACAGGCCCTTCGGCCCTCGACGTTGTGCCGAGCAATGATCACCCTACTCAAGTCAACGTATCCACCCTATACCAGTAAGTAACCCAACAGCCCCCCCATTAATCTTTAAAAAAAAATTTTTTTTTTTTAAATTTAAAAAAAATTTTTTTTTTTTTTTTTTTTTTAAATGACTTGGTGGGCCGCAGAAATACCTTTGGCGGGCCGCATGCGGCCCGCGGGCCGTAGTTTGCCCACCCCTGGACTAAACCATTATGACACTGGCCAACGAGAAAACATTACAGGCTTAAAGCACTCAGCAGTTTGTTTTTAACAACAAGAACACCCGCTCATATTTATCCGGCATTTGTAGCGTTTTAGCTTTTCAAAAATAAATTAAGAGTACCCAATTCTTTTTTTCCCAATTAAGGGGCAATTTAGTGTGGCTAATCCACCTACCCTGCACATCTTTTGGGTTGTGGGGGTGAGACCCAGGCAGACACCGGGAAAATGTGCAAACTCCACACGGACAGTGACCCGGGGCCGGGATCCAACCTGGGTCCTTGGTGCCATGAGGCAACAGTGCTAACCACAGCGCCACCGTGCCGCCCTTATCCAGCATTTTCAATGCAGTGAAATGCACCAAGGTACTTGACAGGAGCATTATCATACAAATCCTCGAATCCCTACAGGGGAGAAGGAGGCCATTCAGCCCATCAAATCTACACCGACCCTCTGAAAGAGCACTCTACCTCGGCCCACTTCCCCGCCCTAGTTTGAGACACAGCCACATAAGATAGAACAAAGAGCAAAGAACATTACAGCACAGGAACAGGCCCTTCGACCCATAAAGAGTGCGCCAATCCAGATTCCTTATTTTGACCTACTACTTATTGCTCAAATGATATGGATCCCTCCATTCCCTGCATGTTCATATGCCTATCAATATACATCTTAAATGTTGCTATTGTGCCTACCTCCACCACCTCCACTGGCAACGTGGTCCAGGCACCCACCACCCTCTGCATGTAAAACTTTCCCCACACACCTCCCCTAAACCTTCTCCCTCTCACCTTGAACATGTGCCCCTTGTAATTGAGCACTCCATCCTGGGAAAAAGCTTCTGACTATTCAGCCTGTCTATGCCGCTTGTAATACGGCACGGTAGCACAGTAGTTAGCACTGTTGCTTCATAGCGGTTCAATTCCCGGCTTGGGTCACTGTCTGTGTGGAGTCTGCACGTTCTCCCCGTGTGTGCGTGGGTTTCCTCCGGGTGCTCCGGTTCCCTCCCACAGTCCAAAGATGTGCAGGTTAGGTGGAATGGCCATGCTAAATTGCCCTTAGTGTCCAAAATTTGCCCTTAGTGTTGGGTGGGGTGAATGGGTTGTGGGGATGGGGTGGGGGGGTGGACTTGGGTAGGGTGCTCTTTCAAAGAGCCGGTGCAGACTCGATGGGCCGAATGGCCTCCTTCTGCACTGTAAATTCTATGAAAGTCCCGAAATACATGCTGTTAGGTAATTTGGACATTCTGAATTCTCCCTCCGTGTACCTGAACAGACGCCGGAGTGTAGCGACTAGGGGCTTTTCACAGTAACTTCATTGTAGTGTTCATGTAAGCCTGCTTGTGACAATAAAGATTATTATTATTATTAATTTTGTAGACCTCAATCAGGTCTCCCCTCAGCCTCCATCTTTCGGAGGGCAGATGACTTATATCTTGGTCAAATAGGTCGGTTTCAAGGAGTCACTTAAAGGAAAGAGAAGATGAGGGGCAGAGAGATTCAGGGAGGGAATTCCAGAGTTTGGGGTTTGGCAGCTGAATTGGGATTGGGCATGAAGCTCAAATTAGAGATGTGTAGATATCTCAGAACCTCAGCGGGTTGGAAGAGGTTACAGAGTTAAGGGGAGATGAGGCCATGGAGGGATTTGAAAACAAGAATGGAAATCATGGCTCAACCAGTAACCACAGGAGGTGTCGATTTACTGCTCCCACCAAAGTCTTTTGAATGGCTCACAGTGTTTTCCAGCTCCACTCCCTCCATGATGGGGCCACAAAATTCAGCCCGTTAAACTTATGGAGTTAAGTCGAGAGTGAAGTGGAAGAGTCCAACCTGGAGATGCCAAATGCATGGGTGAGAGTTTCAGCAACAAATGAAATGAGTTTCCCAATGTTATTGAGGTGAAAACAGGCAGCCTGAGTGATTGCACAATTATGAGGTCAGGGACAGACCTTGGGGTGAAATATGGCATCAATGTTACAGACAGCCAGGTTCAGCCTCAGTGAGTTGTCAAGGAGGAGTATGGAGTCAGTAGATAGGCAACGGAGTTTATGGCCAGGACAAAGCCAATGGATTTTCTCAATATTTATTTGAAGGAAATTTCTGCTCACCCAGTTTTGGATGCTGGAGCAGGCAGACTGACAATGTAAAGACAGTGGCAGGACCAAGAGGAATGGTGGTGATGGTGAACTTTGCATAATCAATATATGTGGCAGCATCATCAGTGTGTTTGAGCAGGATCAGTCCATGTGGAATTATATTGCTGATATGCAGTATGTAGATGAGAAATGAGAGGGCAATAAGGATAGCTTATTGGCAGACACCAGGGGCTGGATTCTCTGCACCCCAATGCAGAAGTCGCATTCGGCGATGGGGTGGAGAATCCAGTTTCCCGCACAAAATTGGGACAGGAGCTGGTTCCGCTAGTCTCCGCCCCACAAAAAGCAGCGTACTTGGGGAGTTTGCCATGCTGAGTATCCACTGCCTCAGGCCATTGCCTGAGTCCCGCCCCGCTATTCTCCATCCCCAACTGGATGAATTCCCGACGGCATGGACCACTCATGGTCCCACTGATAATACTACATTTTTCAGTCCGGAGGTAATCAACAGTCGAACACCAGATAACTTAAAAGAACCTTTTATTTACCACAGGGCTGCAGCACAAGTGTAACTCAGAGTTACAGAAAGTGAAAAAGCACATATTTCTTAGTTACAGTTGACTATATATTCTTACACAACCCCTCAAGCCTTTCAATGATTAGTCATACAATTAGCTTATTAAACCCCTCCTTCATGTAATTATTTCTTCCCATCATTAGTAATAGTTAGTTCACATGTTTCATAGTATAGCAAGTCTTTATCGACAGTCCTGAGGAGTGTAGTTCTCAGAAACAGTTAGACTCCCACGGATAGTTCACAGGCTTTCCAGACAGCCAAGGCCGTGATAACGCCTTCTCACAGAAGCGATTCATTTTAAAATGCACGTACACATTTTGCACAAACTTGACATTCCATTTCCCATCAAGCTCTGATTTTTAACTTGACCAAACTCTCATTTCATTTCCCATTAAGCTCTGATTCTAACTTGAGCCAAACTCTCACCACCATCCGTGATGCTCATGTGGCGGCTGCAGACTCAGTCCGAGGCTTCTACAGTCGGGGGAGGGCCGATCGCAGGGCGGGGGGGGGGGGGGGGGGGGGGGGGTGCTCATTCCGGACTGGGGGCTATGTGTGCGAGCGGTCCGAGTCAGGTGCGCAGCCGATGCGGGGCACTATTTCGCCGGTCCAGGTCCGCGGGCTGTGTCTGCCATGGAGCATGGCGTGGCTGCTGTAAACTGCCGCCATGCAACTGCGCGGCCTCTGACCCGGAAGTGAGGGGGGCCATATCGCCAGCTGGAGCTGCAAGCTCTGTGACAGCAGCCTGCTGGCCCCTTGCAAGGTAGTGAATCTGTGGCCTTTTGACGCCAGTTTTCCTCGCATAAAAGACCACAGTTTTCACGACGGCATGGGGGACACAAAAATGGAGAATCCAGCCCCAGATATCAAAGTGCAGAAGCAGAAGCAGAAAGAGAAACCAAGACAGGTCATTTTCTGGCTGTGACTGAATAGAATAGACTGAATGGAACCACCTGCGAGCAGTCACCCAGCTGGAAGACAGAAGAGAGGTACTGGAAAAGGTTAACGTGCCAGCAGTGCTCAACACTGTGACAAGTCGAAAAGAGCGTGAAGGGATAGTTTACCATTGTCACAGTCACACAGGATGTCATTTGTGACTTTGATAAGAGTCATTTTGCTCCAGTGGCTTGGGGGAGATGTGTGGGGGTGTGCAGGTGGACCTGACTGGTGTGATTTGAATATGCAGTTCCAGGGGCAATGGGTATGGATTTGGGAGACAACATATAACATATTCAAAGTTTTTTTTTAAAGAGATGAAGGGGAGTTTGAAGATGGAGCAGTATTTTCCGAATTATGAGAGGGTCAAGGGTTTTTTTTTGAAGAGAGGGGTGATGACGACAGATTTGAAGGGAAGTTGAACAATACCTGAGGACAGCGCTGCTAACAATATCAGTTAATCTGGGGGATATAAAGGAGTTAGGTGACCAGCAATTTAATGGGAATCAGTTGAGGGAGAAGGAGGCGTGACTCATGGGAAAGATAAGCTTTGAGAGGAAACAAGGGGAGGCAGGAGAGAAAATAGGGAAAAGGTACAATTCAGGACTTGAGGAAGGCATCTCTTAGAGGAAGTTCTTAAGAACAAATAATCCAATCCCAACCTGTCGCCTTCTGAATGCACCATTGGCTAAGTGCCAGGTTCATCACAAACATGCTGATCTTGCGAGGTCAAATATTTGGGGAGTTCTACATGCCTCTGTGGGTTACAAAAATCCAGCTACGTTGCTATGCGATCTGCCTTCAGGCCTTACTAAAGATAAATTGGACGAAGGTGAGGGAAAGTGCCTCCTTTGATGTTTTATGTCTCCAAATTAAATGAGCAATTTGTGATTACACACTTATTCTCAGGACAATCCAGGATCCTCATTCACTATGTAACCTGTTCAACAGTCGTCAGTGGTGCCACATTCACCTGTCCTTTTGGCTACTGACATTCTTCTTAATTCTCTGCTGGTCAGGAGCGATTTGATGTTAAAGAGCAATATTTACAAAATATTTGAAAGTCAGACTTTCTGCAGTAACAGTAACAAGTTGAGACTGTTACCAAGTATGATACACTTTGTAAAGGGAAGGAAACTCAAAGCCTGCCCTGGACTGACCTACTTTCATATCAGTATCTTTGTCAATGTTTTGAACGTTGCAAGGTTGTTGAGACTGGATTCTCAGCTAGCTCCTTCATAGAATTTATCATATGATAGCTCCTTCCCTGGCTGTTTACTCTTTGGCTCTTTATTCCTCAGGATCCTCTTTTGCAATTATTTGTAACTCAGACTCTCCAGTTGTAAAATCACTGACACAATTTTCCCAGCTGTATTTTTCTCAAGTTCAGCATTTGCACCTCCCCTTCCCTTTATCACTGTTATTGTAAATCGGTCTATCATGTCAGTGCACATTTCCTGTTTTGTACAGGTTCTCATACCGTTAGCCTCCGATTTATGTTTACTTTTCTCTCTCTCGACCTTGCTGAATTCTACTTAATCCATTTCCTGTCGGGCCTCACAAGGTTTTCAACCTGTCTTGTTTTTCATCCTCAACCTTTCAAAATATCCTGCACATCACCCTCAGCCTTCCCACACTCTACCTGACCCTACCCTGCTCAGTTAATGACCCTTAGCACCAACAAAAACCTTGATCATATTGCTGCGACTGCTTCCAGTGCTGTAGTCCATGGCAACTTTGCGACATTTATCATCCAACAGTCCTGCACCTTGGTACCATTTGCCACCCTTCTAGTAATGTTGAACTCATTCTATCCTGATGCACATTCCCTCGGGGCCTTAAAGACAGACTTGTGCTCTATTCTTGTGGTGGGAATGACCATTACAACAATCTACAAGCATATAAAATGCACACTCAGAGATATCCATCAATGGGATGATATCCTGCTATGTTTGGCTCATGCCAATCCTCACTGGTTGCAAATTGACAAACAAAATATATAATTTGCCTTTACTTGGTTGAGCTTACCACAACAGTGACTTGGGGCACAATTTAACGCACAGAAAACAGAGTACCGTTTTGTACGGGGAGAGCAGGGTGTTTCTTGGCTCCTGCATCACCGAGAATGACCCTGCTATCTAATGGGATCCTGCTGATTTTTTTGACCTCAGCGAGGAACACCCCAGTGCAGGAAGATGACTCACAGATCATGGCGCCATCTTTAAATGCAGCCCCCATCCTTCCACCTTCCCTCTGCTCCTCCATAAAGGCCTCCGGATGCCCCTCTGCATCAACCTACCTCTTCGGGGGTCCTCGAGCCCTCTGCGCACTCCACCTCTGAAGGGCAGGGCAGCCCCAGGGCCAATCCCTGGAATCGGCAATCTGGCACCT
The DNA here is from genome assembly GCF_902713615.1 of Scyliorhinus canicula. Lineage (NCBI taxonomy): Eukaryota > Metazoa > Chordata > Chondrichthyes > Carcharhiniformes > Scyliorhinidae > Scyliorhinus > Scyliorhinus canicula. The sequence goes on from NC_052159.1 coordinate 105,072,973, forward strand.
GGGCACCTTGGTACTGCCAGCCTGGCACGTTTGCAGTACCCCTGCCAGCCTGGCAGTCCAACCCGGCACCTTGGAAGTGACAAGGTGCCAACCTGTCAGTGTCAAGGTGCCCTGGTTTCAGGGAGAGTGCCAGGGTACCATCGTGTCCAGAGCCTGACCACCCGGGTGTCTCCAATGGCCTGGGAGACTCCACAGGTACCATGTTTGCGTGGACCTGTGTTAAACAGTTTCATGGCGAGGTCTCCCAAGCCAGGCTGTTAGTTCCAAGGCCTCAGGAGAATCCAGCATCAAAATATTTAAATGAACTTAATGATAATTTAAATATGAATATTACAATCGTGATGAGATTTTGTGAGGTGCTTAAATTGTTTCAAATCTCATTAGGGACCTCTTGGGAGATTTAACGGCCTTGTTACGTCATCGATCGGGCGCAACAAGGCCATTAGATCGCGCCCTTGGCCTTAATCTTGACTGGAGTGGGTTTGGAAAGTCGTGCAGGTGGGAAGGCATTTTGTTCATGAGTGTTGATTCCAACATTGTGCAGCTTTTCTACCAGGCAGGTACACTGCCCAGAAGCCAGCCCGATTGGCCAATCTACACTTAGGGGCCATTTTATGTTGCTGTTGACATTTTGCCACCAGTGGGATGGTGACATTGCCATGTGGGAAAGCCAAAAGTGAATGCAGGTGACCTCCCAGTGAAAGCCTAGCAGGGAAGGTTTTATGGACTCATAAAGGAGCCGCAGCGAGGGAACCACAACACCTGTGGCCCTGTTACAATCCTATTTGATATTATAACTGGACCGGACGATCCCAGAATAGAACACTGGCTTGAAAGATTGTACCATTTTTACTTTTTCATGGAAAACATGGAGGAACAGAGTCACAGGACCGCTAATTACAAGAAAAAAATTCATTAAACATCAAAAAGTTGGATTATGAGACAATATGTTTTACTTCTCCCTTAGTTTAACAATTTCACATAGGTTTTCGGAATAACACATCAGATAACAATAGACGTACAAAGTACATCTTAAAGTACAATGATCCCATTTGCACAAAGTCCCTTTTAAGTACACAGATTGGCTGTGGTTAAATATGCATAGTGTTTATGTTTTTCTTTCATCAGAATCTCTCAAGATGATTGTCACATGAGAGTTTCCAAACTCCACTCCCAAAACACACTTTTAAATCTTCTCCCATGATAACAATGCTTTGCCTTAACAATTTGAATTCCAAAATCTAGTCCAGGTTTTCGAAATGACAAAAAAAGCTTCCACTCCACTTTTGACAGTGAATCAAAACTAATAATTTATACCTAACCCTTTTAGCATTTCCTTGCCTCATGGGTGTAAAAGCTGTTCACAATTGCTTTCATTCTCAATTCTCAGACTGTATTAAAATAACATCAAACATTTCGTCTACCTCTGAAGTTTATTGTCCCACTGGCAATTGCCTCGCTAACTCCAAACATTTTGTTTAGTCTTGCTTGAACCCTTCTGAATTATATCTTTGTCTCTGTTCTCATACGTTCAGGTCTCTGAAATGTTCTTTCTTTTCCAAACCCTGGAAATCTTTTGCTGTCCAGATTTTCTTGTCAGCGTTGAGAGTTGTTCACTCCCCAGTGTCCAGACTCCAACTGTGCTTGCTTCCAGTTAGAACTAAGAACAAAGGAAAGCCCTTCCCTCTGGTGTGTGGTCACCTGTTGCCAAGCACTGACTTCCTTCTATTTACCCATCACACTGAAACACTCTTAAGTGCAATAAAGACACAGTTATGTTACGGCCTCCTGGGCTAGCATGCGGTCAATTCCAGCCGTACTGGACCCAGAGTCACAACACAATTGAAACTCATAAATCAATCTTAGAAAACATCCAAAGTCTTTGGCCCTTGGCTGCCCAGTAACTGCAGCCACCAGTTTTGTAAATTGATTGATTGATTGATTGTCACATGTACCATAGTATAGTGAAAAGCATTTAAATTATTGTTATTAATTTTATCAATAACAATAACTATAATTAAATATACAGCAAATACAACAGGTTATCTATTATCTAATTCCTAACCTCCCCTTCTTTAACTCCTCCCCCCCCATCTTCTATACACACACACAAGACAGGCAACCAAACACGGAGGGGAAAAGAGGGGTGTAAAAATAATAAGCAAATAGATAAAAGACTTTGTTTTAGATGGTTGTCTTCTAGCACACCTTCCTTCAATCTAGACTTTCAGTTTGAAGTTTCTTCTTTCCATCTGTAATGATTTTCACTGTAGATTCATTCAGGTCTCTGGCAGTTTCAATAATACAACAGCTAGGTAGTTGTTCTGGAGACAAAGAGAGAGAGAGAGGTGCTCCTTGCCTCTGAGCATCCAGAACCTGACTGTGCTTTCCTTCGTTCTGTGAAAAATCATCCCTCTCAGGTAGGATCCAATCACAACCTGTTACCGGGCAAAATACAGCTTTTTGGCCAATTCATTGGACACCAGCCAACCAATCAAACCAAGTCCCACCAATCTCTTGGGTGTCAGAAATCTGAGTTCAGCTGTCCAAAGGCTAGTACAATGTTCTCTTTTCTAACTTTTGAATTTCTCACTTCTTCATCTCGGTTTAAAGATAGATGTCCATTAAGCAACTATGGATCAAAATGATAATGACAAAAGTGAAGAAGTGGGAAATAGGGGAATCAACAGAAGAGCCCTAAGTGTTGGACCTGGACCAACTCTCAAACACTTTTGTCCAACATAAATCTAACTATACGTTTTACCCTTCCAGGCACAGAAACATTAAATTAAACACACTGCATACTATATTTTATTTCTCATATTTACAAATGCAAAGGTAAGTCCCTTAAAATAAAGTTTGTTTTCCTAACAGGCCTCAACAAACTCCCTGAAGCAGTTTTGCCTCAACGTATAGTTCAATGAATTTTCAAAACTTTTTTTTATTTGTTCATGGGACCTGGGCGTCGCTGGCTGGGCCAGCATTCATTGCCCATCCCTGAGAGCATTTAAGAGTCAACTACATTGCTGTGGGTCTGGAGTCACATATAGGCCAGACCACATAGAGAAGACATGTTTCCTTCCCTAAAGGACATCAGTGAACCAGACGTGCTTTTACGAAAATGGATTCATGGTTGTCCTTTGACTTTTAACTCCAGATTTTTATTTAATTGAAATTCCACCATCCGCCCTGACAGGATTCAAACCTAGGTCCCGTGGATCTCTGGATTACTAATCCAGTGACAATACCGCTATGCTACTGCCTCCCCTCTTCTTCACTTACATGCTGCAGGTCAAATGCCTCCTGCATCTCCCCCGCTAACACCACTACGGCTTAGACTTTTACAGGTCAGCAACATGGAGGACCCAGCTGCTATCCTTAACTGGATGCCATGCCCAAAAGTGGGCAATTAGGAGGCTCTCTGTGGGAAGATTGGCGAGTTGTTCTCTCTGTCAGCGAGTGCAGACTCAGGACTCACTTTTTTCCATGACCTCAGGGTCCTGGCGCCTCTCATGAAGTGCAGTGTGAACATAGAACATACAGTACAGAAGGAGGCCATTCGGCCCATCGAGTCAGCACCGACCCACTTTAAGCCCTCACTTCCACCCTATCCCCGTAACCCAATAACCCCTCCTAACCTTTTTGGACACTAAGGGCAATTTAGCATTTCCAATCCACTTAACCTGTACATCTTTCGACTGTGGGAGGAAACCGGAGCACACGGGAGAAACCCATGGAGACATGAGGAGAACGTGCAGACTCTGTCTTAATATACACATCAGTATATGATGGTGCAGGAACACACAGTGACTGACATACTGCAAGACCAATCAATACACACAACACAGCAGCCAATCACCAGTTAGGGCACGGTCACTATAAAGCCAGAGGGCACTAGTTTTCCCGCTCATTCGAGACAGACAGAGCCCACAGTCAGTAGATCAAACATCTACCATGTGCTAGCAGTATAGGCTGGTCAGGTTAGGCATAGGTCTTCAGTCAATCTAACAGAGTGTCGACCCACAGTGCAAGTATGTTTAACAGCTCTTAGTTAAATAAAATAGTGTTGTACTATTACAAGTGTTGGTAGCCTGTCTATGTCACTGCTAAGGTAAACGCAGTCTCCACAGATCCAGAGTACCCAACACATCATGGTACCAGTACGTGATGTTAGATTTTAATAGACCTACCTTCAAGTGATCTGCCTTTGACCAGCAATCAGCCCTCCAGTAGTATGGACAGCGTCCGCTCTCCCCCGCCGCTCTGCATCACCGGCAACCTTGGTGCGAACTGGAAAATCTTTAAACAACGATTTCAGCTATACCTTGAAGCTACAGACCTGGAAGCTGCTTCAGACGCCAGGAAGATTGCTCTCTTCCTTTCCACGGCCGGGGACCATGCCATTCATATTTTCAACTCTCTCACATTCGCTGAAGATGAAGACAAGTCCAAGTTCAAGACAGTCCTCCTCAAAGTCGGCAGTCACTGTGACATCGAGGTAAATGAAAGTTTGAGTGCTATGTCTTTCAACAGCATCTGCAGCGTAAGGATGAACCTTTCCAACCTTTCCTCACCCACCTTCGCATCCTCGCGTAGTTCTGCAATTATGGCTCCACCTTCGACTCGATAATCCGTGACCAGATCGCTTTCGGTGTGCAATTGGACCCCCTACGCCAGCAGCTCCTCAAAGTTAAACAGCTCACCCTTGCGATTGCCATCGAGACCTGCGTTCTGCATGAACACGCCACTAACCGATACTCGCACATTCAAGTGGCTGAAACGGCGTGGCAAGGTCCCCATGAGGCAGAGTGGGTGCAAGCCATCAAACAACTCCAGGGCCTAAGCCTATATGAGGGTGGCCATTTTGCGCGCGTTTTGTGGGCTCCCGCGCATGTGCGCACTGACCGAGGAGACAAAGAGGCCGAAGACCGCACTGCGCAGCCGCGCACCACGTATGACCGCACCGCGCATGCGGTGGCGCACCGAACGTTCTGACGTCCCGACGTGCGGCAACTGTGGTTCCGCCCACTTAAAGCGGCAATGTCCTGCAAAATCCCAACGCTGTCTCCAATGTGGCAAGCTTGGCCACTATACAGCTCTATGCAGGTCTGCTCAACCTACTACCTCTCGTCGCTCCAACCAGCCACGCAGGGATGTCCGAACCATCCAGCCACCGGTCACTGATTCCAACTCCGACTTGATTCCGGACCTTGACACCGAGGACCCCAAAGCACCATTTCGGGTGGGCATCATCACCAAACACAAGGTGCTCCAGAAGCCAAAGCCAAGTCTCTCCCAATATTCAGCATTGGTCCGGATGACGAGTGGTGTTCCACCCTCACGGTCAACCAGAATTCGTCGCCCACCTCAGAGACTGAATTTATGAACTGCCTAATTTCATGGACTCTTTGAACTCATGAACTGATTGTTTCATTACCCTGTTTGATTAACTCACTGGTTTGTACATACTGTTGTTCTAGTTATATTCTGTGTTACATACTGTCCATCTGCACTAGACACCTTCCAATGTAAATATCTTAGAGATTCTGTACATAGTCCTGTAAATATGCTCACATATGCCACACATAGTTAGGAACATTCACATACTACATTATTTATTGCCACGAACACACATTTTAAAAAAAAAGGGGGGAATGTCATAATATACACATCAGTATATAATGGTGCAGGGACACACACTGACTGACACACTGCAAGACCAATCAACACACACAACACAGCAGCCAATCACCAGTTAGGGCACGGTCACTATAAAGCCAGGAGGCACTAGTTTTCCCGCTCATACGAGACAGTCAGAGCCCGCAGTCAGTAGCACAATCATCTACCATGTGCTAGCAGTATAGGCTGGTCAGGTTAGGGATAGGTCTTCAGTCAATCTAACATAGCGTCGACCCACAGTGCAAGTATGTTTAACAGCTCTTAGTTAAATAAAATAGAGTTGTACTATTATAAGTGTTGGTAGCCCGTCTATGTTACTGCTAAGGTAAACGCAGTCTCCACAAATCCAGAGTACCCAACACATCAGACTCTGCACAGACAGTGGCCCAACGGGTATTCGAACCTGAGAGAGCTGTGAAGCCACAGTGCTAACCACTGTGCTACCATGCTGCCCAAACCATGTGGTGTACTATCCTCACACATCACATGGTTGGGTAGGGTGGGGATTGGGGGGGGGGGGGGGGTGTAGAATGAGTGGAATTAATGCTATGAGGCTTTAAGATCAAGGCGCAGGCTTTCTGTGGCAGACATTTACAAATATGATCTAGTTTGAGAATGTTAGTGTCTGGTGCAAAGAGTGTTTGTGAATTTGGTGAGAAAGTCCAACATCAAAACTGACCTGGAGCATCCCTTTGAATCAAAGTCCATAGTAAAGTATTTCGATGTTCCCTGAGAGTTCACGCAGAGCAAAATAAAGATTCAACACATCATTGACACTGAGCTTACTCATTCAGATATCATGAGACTGGGAGTGAGGAAATTGGTATTTCAATGTGTCCAGAATATCTCAAGTTATGTATTTGGGCACTGATGCTTAAAGGAAGAGATTAATACATCCAAGCCACCCACAGTGAATGTGTTCTAATTATGAGTTAAGAGCTTTACTGTTTTGCAAGTTCAATTCAGAAGACAAAATAGAAAAGATCCAATTTTCCAGCAGCTCAGACAGTCTAGTGTCTTGGAATAAATTTTTGCAAGCTTGCTGTGCACAGGGTCACGAGTTCAAATCCTTTGAAAGATTGGACCTGTATAGGCAGCACGAATACAAAAAGAGGTTTGATGTTTCTGTACACGATCTATTACCTCGGATTGCTTGCTCCAGTAATTGCCAAAATTATGTTAGATGCAATTTGCATTTTTTTAATGTCTTCCCAACCCTCAAGTATTGATTGTTAGAGACAGTGATTATTTAGGACAAGCTTGAGATTTCAGTCTATGTATGTGCATAGAGAGATGAATATCACTCATTGCCTTCATTCCTGCCTGCTTTAACTAGAGATGATGGGCGGGATTCTCCGACCCGCCGGGAGGGGGGGTCAGAGAATCACCAGGGGGGGTCGGCGTAAATCCTGTCCGGCCGCCCCGCGATATTCTTCGACCCTCCAAAAATCCTGTTGACGTGAATCGCGCAGCGACTCGGAGAGTGTCGAGAACCGGCGTGACACAACTGGCCATGGGGCCGCCCCAATTCTCCGGGCCGGACGGGCCGAAGTCCCGTCGCGTGACAACAGGTCACGCCGGCATAAATCAAGCCATGTATTTAACAACCGCAATGGGTAACCCCTGTCGCCCAGCAACCAGCCCCTCAGCCGGGGCGGGGGGGGGGGGGGGGGGGGGGGCGTCACTCGAACATGGAGGGGATGAAAGATTGCACCAATACAAATTAGTCATGTACACTACCCGGGTGCCGGGTGCAGACGTGCAGGATCCTCATGCAGTGGTCACAGACATGGTTCATGGAATAGGTCCCCTTCCTATTGGTGAACACAGCCCTCTTATCCGTAGGTGGCCGCACTGCAACGTGCATCCCATTGATCGCCCCCTGGAGCATGGGCATCCTGGCCACGGCAGTGAAGCCCGCTGCCCGGGCATCCTGGCTGGTCGATGCACAGGGAACTGGATGTAGTGGTCCGCAATGCCATATAGGACGTCTGTCACTGCGCGAATGCACCAGGCAACGTACCCCAATGACTACCGTCCGGTGGCCTTGACATCTAACATTATGAAGTGCTTTGAGCGGTTGGTCATGAGACACATCAACTCCATAGTCCCACAACCCGTCCACAACAGACACTATCTCCCTGGCCCTGGAGCATCTCGACAACAAAGACTCATACATCAGATTCCTATTCATTGACTATAGCTCCGCCTTCAACACCATAATCCCGGCCAAGCTCATTTCAAATCTCCAAATTTTAGGAATGGCTCCTCCCTCTGCAACTGGATCCTCCACTTCCTGACCCATAGACCACAATCAGCAAGAATAAAGAACAACACCTCCTTCACAATAGTACGCAATACTAGGGTCCTGCAAGACTGCATGCTTAACCCCCTACTACACTCCCTACTACACTGCATGGAGCAATGACATCAATCTATCCGTCAATGCCACCAAATCTAAAGAGGTGGTCATTAACTTCAGGAAACAAAGTATCATGCACACCTCTGCCTGCATCAACGGAGCTGAGGTGGAGATGGTTGACAGCTTCAAATTCCTTGGTGTACACATCACCAGCAATCTGTTCTGGTCCACCCACTTTGAATCTACGACCAAGAAAGCACAACAGTGCTTATAATTCCTCAGGAAACTAAGGAAATTCGGCATGTCCACATTGGCACTTACCAATTTGTACAGGTGCACCATAGAAAGCATTCTACCAGGCATCACAGCCTGGTGTGGCAACTGCTCGGCCCAAGACTGTAAGAAAATACAGAGAGTTGTAAACACAGCCCAGTCCATCATGTGAAACTGCCTCCCATCCATTAACTGGCTGCACCTCCCGCTGCCTCCCACCCGGGTTAGTCTCTCTTCCAGCCTCTTCCATTGGGCAGGAGATACAAAAGTCTAAGAACACACACAAACAGATTGAAAAACAGCTTCTGCTCCACTGTTACCAGACTCCTGAATGAGCCACTTATGTACTGAACTGATCACTCCACACATCTTCTCCACTGAGTAGTACTACAGTCGGATGCTTCACCCGATGTCTGTGTCTATGTGTTTACATTGTGTATCTATCGTACGGCCTTTGGTTTTTTTCATGTATGGAATGATCTGTATGGACTGGACGCAGAACAATGGACGGAATTCTCCGCAACGGCCGATGCCGTCGTGAAACCCGGAGTGTTTCACGATGGCGTTGGAGGCCGCTCCTCGCCCCCCATTCTCATAAGGTGGCGTGCCGAGAATGACGCGGCCGGCGGCGCCTAATGACGCAGCCGCGCAAGCGCAGGTTGGCCGGCGCCAACCCGTGCGTGCGCGGTTGCCGTCTTCCCCTCCGCTGCCCCGCAAGACGTGGCGGCTTGATCTTGCAGGGCGGCGGAGGGGAAAGAGTGCGTCTTTTGGAGACGCTAGCCTGACGATCGGTGGGCACCGATCGCGGGCCAGTCCCCTCCCGAGCACGGCCGTGGTGCCGGCCCCCTCTCTGCCCCCCACAGGCCCCAAACTCACCTTTTGCGCTATGTTCATGCCATCAGCGACCAGGTGTGGTTGCCGCCGGCGTGAACAGGTCGGGAACGGCAGGCCGCCCGGTCGATCCGGGCCGGAGAATCGCGGGTTGCCGTGAAAAACGGCGACCCGCAATTCTCCGAGCGGCTGTCGCAAAACGCGACACGCCATTTTTGGGGGGCTGGGAGAATCGCGGGGTGGGTGCCAGAGCAGCCCTCCCGCGATTCTCCCACCCGGCCTGGGCAGCGGAGAATCGCGCCCAATACTTTTCACTGTACCACGGTAAACGTGACAATAAACCCAAATCTAAATTCAAATTACTGAGTGATATCTTGTTTCCCACTGTGCTGGTCAAAGTACTTTATTTTGAAGTTGTTGGCCTGCAGGTTTAGCTTGTGCTGAAGGACTTGATTCCGCTTTCACGATTTTGCTTATACTAATCACTCCCAGTCATGGGGCATTAGTGTCTGAGCCCTTTAACCTACATCGTGACAGGGAGAATGAGCAAGGACACAGAGGAGGAAAAACTGCTCAAATTGGAAGATGAAGGACAGAAGGACTCACAGCAGGAGCCTATATCCATTCAAGGTCTTGAGGGAGCATCCTCAGTGAAGGTGTGTGGCAGACATGTCCATGAAATGTGATGCCTGGTGCAGGCAAAGCTGCAGTCTCAGCAAAGTGAGAGCAGCAATGACAATGGCTTGGAAGGTGCATGTGGCCCTGAGTTCTTTTCCTCACACTCGTTCCAGAGGGGAGCAGGTAATACTTCCAACATCTCACAGTGCACTGTTGCAGAGTGAGGTCAGAGAAAATATAGCGAACACACGTTGACAGTAAGCTTCTCCAGAGTGCAATTGAGCACAAATACGTCACTCTGCAATTGGCTGCATGTCAATTCTAAGGTGTTTTGTAACTGGAAGGGGTTGCATTCCCTCAATGACCATACTCAGGACATCATGCAGATCAACATCTGATATCTTGGCAGCAGTCATGATGCCTTCATCCTGTGGCAGTTCACTGTGCCATCAATATTTGAACTACCACGGCAAACAAGAAGCTGATTACTGAGCAACGGGGCAACCTGCTGACCACCTGGCACATGACTGGTGTACAATCCAATCACAAATAGGCAACAAGGGCCATTCTGTCACACAAAATTAATTTGAACAGACCACAAGCAATACTTTCACTACTCTGGGGGAGCTATATCGTATTCAGCCGAGTGTGTGTCATAATTCATCATTAAAGATTGCTTCCTGCACAGCCTCACTGCCTTGAGGGCACAGTCCTTGCCACCAGGTATATGGCGAGCAATTCAGGAGGAGGAAGAGGAGAAAGCGGAGGAATAGAGACGATAATTAAAACACTCCTTCATGGCCTGCATGCCTGCTATTAGTTCTTTGATTGTCTTACCAGTGAATGGAATCCCAATTCATCAACCTTTCTTCTGTTCTTCTTGCGTTTACATCACAGTCTGACCCGATTGTAGTTGTTGGATATATGAATGGAGAAAGGCATAAGGATAGGGTTGTGGTGAGGACAAATGTGGGAAGTGGTTTTGGCTGTCGGGCTCGCTCAGTCGGCGCCACCTCCAGTGCACGATTACAACTTCTCAAGCTTGTAAATCAGAAGAGATTGTGGACGACAGGGAAGTGGGACATGGTGAGGAGGAATAAGTATACCGATCCCATCATCTTCTATGTATTCTACTCTGCACTGCCATAATCTCAATAATGTTATAGTCAAGAAATGAAGTTGATGAAAGAAGAGATTGAAACCAATCTTTACTCAGTCTTATATATATATTTTTATTCATTTATATTTATTTATGAACAAGATCCCCTCCCCCCCAGTCCACCACACAGTTCCGGCTGTGGTAACATGCTAAGGTGGTAGTACAAAACGTCGACGAGCGACGTAAAGACTCGGAAAAGGCACTCTCCGGAGTGTAATTATATATATATATATAGATAGATAGATCGATATATATATATTTAAAGAGTGAACCATTACAAGTATATATCCCCTAACTGAAGCACATCACAGTTTTAGCAAGTGTCTCTTTATTTATGCTCAAGTAAAATCCCAATGAATGCCCTCCACCTGCACATAATTAAACACAATTGATGTGCAATTAATAAAAGTCACGGCCACTCGAATCATGATGAGTTTTGTCTCTTCCATTGGGCTAAGGACATGCAGACATGCCTCTCCACCTCTAATTAAGGGCTTCTAGAGCACAGAAAATGAGTCAATGAATGTGGTAAAGTGTGTCTGGGTGAAGCACCTATCATGGTTAAATAGCTCTATTTGTGTGCAAGCTGTGGGTTGTGGATGTGAGACTTGCAGTAGTGCTAAGTGTGTGAGATTCAGGTGAAATTAAGACTGATGTATGAGTTGTGGTTGACAGAATCTGTTGATGGTGAGTGAATTGAGCTGAGTGTGAAACTAATGGTTCAGTTGTCAGGATATGGCATTTGAAGGTGCATTTACCAACAATGATTGCTCATGTGGGTGCATTGAACTTCTTGTGGCATTGCGTACAAGTCATTGTCACAACACTGTTGACATTGGCCACAGGCTTCCTGATCCCATGCATTTGTAGTGACAGCACAGAGATATTCCTGGATGGGGGAATCTCTCGTCTCCTGCTTAATATTAATAATCTTTATTAGTGTCACAAGTAGGCTTACATTAACACGACAATGAAGTTACTGTGAAAATCCCTGAGTCGCCACACTCTGGCGCTTGTTCGAGTAACCAAGGCCTCCAATGCTGTTTTGAAAAATATTGGGGAACAGTGTTTGCTATGTTGCACCATTACGCAATGTACTTTCTACTCGGGCTCTCTTTCCCAGTAACTTTAAGTGTTTGCTCCATCTAAAATGCAGAGGTGCAGGTTGGTTTTCAGTCATGAACACTGGGCTTAAGTATTGCTAATTTTTCCCAATTGTGAGCTTCCTACCGTCAATCATAGAATCCCTACAGTGAAGAAGGAAGCCATTTGGCCCATCGAGACTGCACCGACCCCTGGAAAGAGCACCCTACCCAGACCCACACCTTCAAGCCATCCACATAACCCAGCAACCCCAACAAACTTTTTGGACACTAAGGGGAAATTTAACATAGCGAGTCCACCTAACCTGCACATCTTTGGACTGTTGGAGGAAACCGGAGCACCCGGAGGAAACCCACGCAGATATGAGGAGAGTGTGCAAACTCCACACAGGCAGTCACCTGAGGCCGGAATTGAACCAGGAACCTTGGCACTGTGAGGCAGCAGTGCTAAAACTCTGCCACCCTGCCACCCACAGCAGTACAGTTATTGTCTTCTTTGTGCAGAAGTCAATTAAGTGAGCAGGCAAAATGAAGTTTGCATGTTACATGCATCAGAAGCGATTGGGGTGAATTAAATGTGCATTATGATTCTCATGTCTGTTCTTGTGCCAAATGAATTTTATTGTATTATAATACTCTTCTTTGAACATGGCAATGGATTCATTTATTTCCTCTGAGAAGCAAAGACAGATGGGCGTCAGTTGCACACTTCGACCAAAAGACAACATTGCTCTTTCAGTATTGCGCTGACCAGCCAGACCGGATTACCATGCCTGAGGTGCATGCGCAGAGTCAGGAAATATCCTGGCTCACTGCACCTGCCTCTGGAAAAGGTGCAGACCAGATGGAGGGAGGTGTGCATGATGGAGTCAGGCTCTCCACCCCAAGGCAAGGACCAGAGATGCCCACAGGGACTGCTGATTGCTGAGAGAGGCTGGTAAAAGGCCTCCCATGGCTCTCTGGGTTTTCATCCTCGTTGTGTTGTAAAATGTTATGCCATCAAGCCTTAACCCCTCACACCTCCTCAACACCCCTCCCACACCCCATAGCCCATTGATGCGAACTCATGCAAAAATCTTCCTCCTCCACCCAGCTCAAATGACGTGTCATACCTTCCACGACAACCTCTGCCCTTTTACTCATCCTCATTGCCCCGTATAGCCCGAATTACAACTTAGTGGAAACCCATACTCCCCACCCACACTCATACGCCTTCCATGCAAACTTACCCAGTATTCACCATGGGCAGACCTTAGGAGCCATGCTGAGATGAAGTGAAATAAAGTTATAAGTTCCGATTCCATATTTCACGAGAAACAAAATGCTCTCAGTTTTAAATCCCATTTAATAAATTTAAAACCCCTGAGGTACTTATTCCTTATTAAATACAAACTTGCATTCAGAATTTGCATCTTTAGAAAATAATTCTAAAAAGCAAAGACAACTAATCTTTTAATAACCTCTTCGAGCTATTAATCAACCTGTGGGCTTACAGTCCCACCTATGATAATGACACGCTGTAAAACAACAATAAAGGTAATAATAACCCTTGGGTATGTCATCAAATACATATGGAAGCTGCAAGAACAAATTGCTTTTCAACTCGGTCACCAACAGGCGGCTTTAGCAAAATTAAAGTGCTGGGAATTTAAATAATTTGGGGGCTTGACAGTTCCACAGATGGAGGGTGGCACAGTGATTAGCACTGCTGCCTCACAGTTCCAGGGACCCGGGTTCAATTCCAGCCTCGGGTGACTGTCTAAGTGGAGTTTCCACTTTCTCCATGCTTCTGCATGGGTTTCCACTGGGTGCTCCTGTTTCCTCCCACAGTGCAAAGATGTGCAGGTTAGATGGATTGGCCATGCTAAATTGCCCTTGGTGTCCAAAACTGTTGGGTGGGGTTGCTGGGTTGTGGGGATAGGGTTGAGATGCGGTGCTCTTTTCAGGGGCTGGTGCGGACTCAATGAGTCAAATGGCCTCTTTCTACACTGTAAATTCTCTGATTCTATGTTATCCACCCTTTACATGCATTTATGTCTACTCCAAAAATTTGTCAGTCAAACATTGCAGGATAAAGCCCTTGGTCCAGTGAAAAAGGAATCTGTCAATAATTAGTTAAAATGGTCCTGTTGCATTTGGATTCCCATGCGTGTGAGTGATTTCCCAACCAGCAAAAATAAGGATCTGATGCAAAATGAGGTTGGGATTTCCAGATTGAGGTACCAGTGCCATTTTGGCTATTCTGGAGACTCCATGAAAATGTGAGGCTCAGTTCCAAGTTTGTGAAGTGGAACCTGAACCCACATCCTTCTGCTTCAGATACAAGAGTGCTAGTTCAGAGCCATGGCTGAAAAGCACTGTGTACACCTTTTGAGCATTGCCAAAGGGGATTTGACCTTAAAACTCAACTAAATGTAATTAAATCTTACGTTTTTCACGAATAAACTAAATTTAAAAATGTTAAATAGATTTTATTTACCTCAGGAACACTGTCAAAAATATATCTTCTCATGGAAATTATGTAATTCTTTGTCGAATTTGAATATCGATGCATGTGAATTTGAAGCAGCTGAATTATTAGTCACTACGTCAATAAATCTGATTTTTCCACAACACCAAATCGATATGCTGCTTGAAAGTGTTGTTTGGTTTGTGCCTGTTACTAATTCAGGACAAAGCAATCCACAGTCCTGTTGCTGCTTGGCTTGTTCCCTTTCTGTGGAGCTCATCGCTTCAGGGCATAAACAAATAAGGCTGCTTCAGTGAGTTAGAAAGTGCTATTACATTCATACTGTGCATTGTTCCCCATCTGAGAAATTAGCTCAGCTGGTAGGATGACTAGTTTATACTTGATTGAATTTGTCAGGTAGAAGGTTTGAAACTTGAATCCAGGTTGGTCCCAGATTATCATGGAAATGAGAGGCTGCGTTATGACCTTTGATTCTTCTTTTTGTTACTTACTGCTGGATGTTTGGCACAATGCTTTCCTTTCAGTCGACTAAATAAGCCAGTTTCGAACATTTACAAAATCATATTACATATGATTCCCACAAGTCCCGAAAGACGTGCTGTTAGGTGAATTCGACATTCTAAATTCTCCCTCTGTGTACCCGAATAGGCGCCAGAATGCGGTGACTAGGGGATTTTCACAGTAACTACATTTCAGTGTTAATTAAGCCTCCTTGTGACAATAAAGATTATTATTATTATATTTTCTAACATACATAGAGCGGCACAGTGGTTCGCACTGCTGCCTCACAACACCAGGGACATCGGGTTCGATTCCGACCTTGGGTGACTGTGTGGAGTTTGCACTTTCTCCCCGTGTTAGCCTGGGTTTTCTCCGGGTGCTCCGGTTTCCTCTAACAGTCCAAAGATGCATAGGTTGGGTGGATTGGCCATTCTAAATTGCCCCTTAGGGTGGGGTTTCAGGAATAGGATGTGGGATTAGGCCTCGGAAGTGTGGTCGTTAAAAGGGTCGGTGCAGATTTGATGGACCGAATGACCTCCTTCTGCACTGTAGGGATTCTATGAACAACAAAGTACAAATAAAGAAATATAAAGGAGGAAGGTGGGGAATTAAAGACCATGTGCTGAGCTGTTGAGACAGAAGAGAGTTGTCTGTCCTTTGACCACAATACAAGGGTGTCAAAGGCAAGTGGTGTTCAGGTAGAGGTCAGCTATGATCCAATGAAATGCTGGGCATGAATGGCCAATGCTGTTCTGTTCCTCTGTGGGAAAGAACACTTGCATCCTCTTCCCAAGCAATAAACAAAGAGCAATCCCATCATGTCCTCATTAAGCAGCTGCTGACCCAAAGTTACTTCAACTTCAGAACAAAAGGCGATCTGGTGTTTGGAAATGTTCTGCTGCTTCAGGTTTACCTGTTAATGCTATGTCATAGTATTACAGTCTAGCAGTGAAGGGAGCAGTAAGAAATTAATTAATTGTCCGTAGTTTACAGGCTCTCTGTTTTTCTTGCATCTATTCAGATATAGATCCAGATATTCAAATAGGCTGGGGCTGAGATCAGAGGTAGGTAGGCGGCAATTTTGTGCTGTCAGCCCCCATGCCAGTTCCCCGCTACCATCCCGATTCTGAGCAATTTTCAATAAGGGTAGTCACGGCTGCCCACCACTTCCTGATGGACAGCCAATTCAAGGCAATAAATGTTGACGCTGGGGAACATGGTAATCATGGGGAACAATCATTAATACCCCATTCCCTAGGCAGCACGGTGGCACAGTGGGTTAACCCTGTTCCCTCACGGTGCCGAGTTCCCAGGTTCAATCCCGGCTCTGAGTCACTGTCCATGTGGAGTTTTCACATTCTCCCCGTGTTTGCGTGGGTTTCGCCCCCACAACCCAAAGATGTGCATGATAGGTGGATTGGTTACGCTAAATTGCCCCTTAATTTGAAAAAATTAATTTGGCACTCTAAATTTTTTTTAAAAATTAATACTCCGTTCCCGCGCTTTAACTGCTCACTACGTTAAGAAGATTTCCCTCACGACACTTATAGTTCTTTTGCCAATCTCTTTGAATCTGTGTCCTCTGGTTTTCAACCCTTCTGCTGATCGGGACACTTCCTCACGATCTAGTCCCCTCATGATTTTTGAACACATTTATCAATTCTCCTCTCAACTTTCCCCTCTTGAAAGAGAACAACCGAGTTTCGTCAATCTACTCAAGCAACTGAAGGTCATCAACCCTGGGACCATCCTGGTAAATCTTTCCTGCGTTCTCTCTCTAGTCTTCACATTCTTCCTGAAGCGTGGTGCCCAGAATTGGATGCAAAACTCCAGTTGAGGCCAAAATAGGATTTTGTAAAAATTTTTTATAACCTCCTTGCTTTTGTTCCGTATATCCATATTTACAAAGCTCGGGATCCCATTTCCATTTTTGACCATTTTCTCAATCTGCCTTGTCACCTTCAACAATTTGCCCACATCCCCGTTCCGCAGTTCCTTGCATCCCCTTTAGAATTGTACCTTCAGAATTAATTCAGCAAAGGAGGACCCAAGAAACTGATAAAGAAAGTGAATACAGAACATTATAGTAAAGTAGCGAGAAACATAAAATTGAACTACGGGTATGTAAAAAGGAAAAGATTAGCACAGACAAATGTGAGCCTATTACAGGCAGAGAATTTAAAATGGGGAATAAGGAAATTGGAGAAACTAAACTAAATATTTTGGGCTGCATTCTCTGTCCCAGATGCCCGAAATGCGTTTCCCGATGGGACGGATATGACAGGTGATGGGTAAGCTAATGTGACTAAAGGTAGACAAGTATCCTGGCCCTGATGGAATGCATCCAAGAGTACTAAAAGAGATGGCTAGGGAAACTGCAATCCCTAGTTGGCACTCGTGATAATTTACCAAAATTCACTAGACTCTGGGGTGGTCCCGGCAGATTGGAAATTCGCAAACGTGACACCACTGTTTAAGAAAAGGAGGTAGGCAGAAAGCGGGTAATTACAGGCCAGTTAGCTTAACTTCGGTAGTCGGGAAGATGCTGGAATCTATCATCAAGGAAGAAATAACGAGGCATCTGGTTGGAAATTGTCCCATTGGGCAGACGCAGCATGGGTTCATAAAGGGCAGGTCGTGCCTAACTAATTTAGTGGAATTTTTTGAGAATATTACCAGTGCGGTAGACAACAGGGAGCCAAGGGATGTGGCATATCTGGATTTCACGAAAGCTTTTGACAAGGTGCCACACAAAAGGTTGCTGCATAAGATAAAGATGCATGGCGTTAAGGGTAAAGTAGTAGCATGGATAGAGGATTGGTTAATTAATAGGCAGCAAAGAGTGGGGATTTCTCTGATTGGCAATCAGTAGCTAGTGGAGTCCCTCAGGGATCCGTGTTGGGCTCACAATTGTTCACAATTTACATAGATGATTTGGAGTTGGGGACCAAATACAATGTGTCCAAGTTTGCAGACGACACTAAGATGAATGTTAAACCAAAAAGTGCAGAGGATACTGGAAGTCTGCAGAGGGATTTGGATAGTTTAAGTGAATGGGCTAGGGTCTGGCAGATGGAATACAATGTTGACAAACGTGAGGTCATCCATTTTGATAGGAATAACAGCAAAAGGGATTATTATTTAAAATGATAAAATATTAAAGCCTGCTGCTGTGCAGAGAGACCTGGGTGTGCTCGTGCATGAGTCACAAAAATTTGGTTTACAGGTGCAACAGGTGATTAAGAAGGCGAATGGAGTTTTGTCCTTCATTGCTAGAGGGATGGAGTTTAAGACTAGGGAGGTTATGCTGCAATTGTATAAGGTGTTAGTGAGGCCACACCTGGAGTATTGCGTTCAGTTTTGGTCTCCTTACCTGAGAAAGGACGTACTGGCACTGGAGGTTGTGCAGAGGAGATTCACTAGGTTAATCCCAGAGTTGAGGGGGTGGATTATGAGGAGAGGTCGAGTAGACTGGGACTATACTCGTTGGAATTTAGAAGGATGCGGGGGGATCTTATAGAAACATATAAAACTACGAAGGGAATAGATAGGATAGACGTGGGGAGGTTATTTCTACTGGTGGGTGAAAGCAGAACTGGGGGCATAACCTCAAAATAAGGGGAAATAGATTTAGGACTGAGTTTAGGCGGAACTTCTTCACCCAAAGGGGTGTGAATCTATGGAATTCCCTGCCCAGCAAAGCAGTGGAGGCTCCTTCATTAATAATTTTTTGAAGAACAAAGGAATAAAGGGTTATGGTGTTCGGGCGGGAAAGTGGAGCTGAGTCCATAAAAGACCAGCCATCTCATTGAATGGCGGAGCAGGCCCGAAGGGCCAGATGGACTTCTCCTGCTCTGAGTTCTTATGTTCTTATGTCTGCCTCCGATACCCACGCAGCCCGACCCTTCACCCTGGCACACTCAACGGTTCCCGATACATTCCAGGGACAAGTGAGCAGTTGGGTCTTGGGCGATAGGGGTTATCTGTTGGGGTGGTGCCTGGTGACACCTATCCGGAAGCCGCAGACCGACTCGGGAACCCCTACAATGACACCCATGCCATGACAATGGGCGTGATCAAGCAGTGTATCGATGTCCTGAAGATGCAGTTCAGCTGTCTGAACCACTCTGGAGGGGCCCTCCAGTATAGCGGGCGGAGAGTCTCCCACATCGTGGTGACCTGCTACATCCTCCATAACGTTGTGCAGCAGAGGGGTGATATGCTGGAGGAGGAGGATGAACGCCAAGCCTCATCCAATGAGGAGGATGTAGATGAGGGGAAATATGGGCCCAGGCCGGCACAGGAGGTCGCACAAAGTGTGCGCTATGGCTGCCATGCATGGGATGTTCTAATCGCTTACAGGTTCACTGACTAGGGCGCTTGGCTGATGGCGACATAAGCATCCCGTCCAACTCCCCACTCCGCTATCCCGGCCGAACACACCCCCCTCCCCCCCAATGCCCACCCTACCGGTACCACACCCTCCCCCTCTCACACCTGCAACCTCGTCCGTGATTCCAACTTGCCTCGCGACGAGGTGTGGCCCAGGTTTTGTAATATAAGCGGGTCTGCGGGCAGCACGGTGACACAGTGGGTTAACCCTGCAGCCTCACGGCGCCGAGGTCCCAGTTCGATCCCGGCTCTGGGTCACTGTCCGTGTGGAGTTTGCACATTCTCCCCGTGTTTGCGTGGGTCTCGCCCCCACAACCCAAAAGATGTGCAGGCTAGGTGGATTGGCCACGCTAAATTGCCCCTTAATTGGAAAAAAAGAATTGGAAAATCTCTAAATTTATGAAAAAAAAAAAATATATAAGCGGGTCTGGGCTACGGGATGAAGGATGATGACCCGCTCTGTGATGAGCTCTGGTGCTCTCCATTGTTCGAAAAGATCTGACTCCTACCCACGGTAGCACATTCCCCAGGTGATTCCTGCATACAATCCCTTGGGGTGGCAAAGGTGGGAGATTGGGGGAGAGGGAGGAGGTGGGGCCGGAGACCGGGGTGATGTGTGCTGGATGACCTGGGGGCTCTAGGCCGTACCCACTTCCAAGGACCACCCATTACCACCCCCCCCCCCACCCACAACACCTCCTCTGCACCCAGCCCAACCCAGCCCTGCCCAGCCCAGCCCATCCCTCAGAGCACCGAGGCAGTTTGGAACATTTGTGAACAGGTGTTTATTGTGCACAGGTGAACATGTTTCTACAGGTTTGCTCCCTAGCCCCTAAAGCAATCCTGTGTGCTTCACCCATGCCAACTTAACTGCTGGCTAACCTTCTGGCCTTACAGGCCATAACGCTCTGTCGAGGTGGTTCCCCAAGAGCGGAGCCAGCTTGCTGCAATTTCTGCCCTTTGACCTGGGTCCCATTTGGCGGCTGTCCTCTGGAGTGACCAGGCCTGGACTGGCCCAGCAGCCTCTCGGGTGTTCCAAGTGGTGTGGTGCCACCCTGTTCTGCCCACTGCCCATTGGATGTGCCAGGGACAGGAGGGAGGTGTCTGAGACATGCAGGGGTCACAGTCACCAGGCCTCGTCACCTCTTCCTCCCTTGGAGTGCCCTATGGCGCCTGGGCTAATCCGTGGCACAGTGTTGTGGCCACAGTAAGCTCCGGGGTCACCCCACCACATAGCATTGCCAGTCCTGGAGGCCCGCTCTCGTTTCGACCAGGGCACTGATGCTCATGGCCATGGAGCACAGGGACTAGGCCATGTTCCTCTGCGACTTGCTCAGACCAGCCACCGCCAAGCAATTCTGACAACACCTGCAGCCATAACTCCTGATGAGCTAAGTTCTGGAGCCCCACTGCAATGTCCAGGTGGCCCTGGTAGATCGTCCCAGGCCTCGGTCATCTTGACCCATGGCCGATACATTCGCCCCCCCCCACCCCCTCCCAAGGCCTCCGCTATGGACGCCATGGCTTCAGTGTTGGCCTGGGTAGCATGTATGGTCGGAATCACCTCCTGTCCCTGCTGGTGGTTGGACGCCTCCAACAACACATGCAGGCACCGGATCGTTGCTGACTCCCTCTCATTGATAGTCCCTGGTTCTGTGTCTGTATCACTAGCATTGATGGCACCGTCCTTTCCAGAAGCCCGAGACCCATATGATTGGCAGCTAGTCCTGAGGGGGGTAGCTGTGCTGCTGGCAGGGGTGGGGGCTTCGGAGAGGGCTGGGAGTACAGGTGGGGGATGGTCCGGAGGTGGTGAGGGGGGGTCCAAGAGTCAGCCAGGTCCACGCATAGCCGGCGCCATGTAGTGCAGCACGACCAATGCAGGTCGTCGCCGTGAGCATGCACGGCCATGGACTTGGCAATTCTCCGGCCCTTTCTGTCGGGAACGCCAGATGTTTTATGTGACGCGGCTGCTAGCCCCCCATCAGGCGGAGCATCAGTGCAAGGGCAACGCCAAAATTTTCATTGTAAAACTTGGCACATTCTCCGGATATAGCCTCCAAATTGCAGAATCCAGCCCTTAGTCTCTGAAACGGAGAATCCGGCCCCTTGTGTTCCTGGCCATTAATTTTAGTTAATCCTACTGGCAAACACAGAATCACACGCCACCTGACCTATTTGATATTTGAGGCAATCATCCTGGCACTTTTACAAATGTAATCCTTAATCCCAGACTTTCTCAGAGAATGCTTACAATATATAGAAACACTATATATTGTTGAACTGAAGGTAGCTCCATTAGTTATGGAGCGAGTCAATGGGACAGCTAAATTGTAAACCAGGAAAATATTAAAACAACAGAAAATAGAGCTAATCAGAAATAATCTAATCTGGTAATGATCCAAATCACTAACCCTGTGCCAACCAAAACAGATGTCACATATTTCGATAGCAAACAAACATATTGAGGACTGATTGCTACCTGTCTCTGATGCCAAGTTACACCTCCTAACAGAAAGTGTCAAATACTACAGATGTCAGAATTGCCTGAAGGACCATGCCAATGTACATAGCAGATGTTAATGGACCTTTTTCATCAGGTGGGTGTCTACCCCTTATGATCGATGATACTCTCAGAACTCTGGTTTCAAGATTGTGAAATGTAAATCAGCAAGCACTTGGACTGTTTCTCAAAAAGCTATCTTCATCCAAAACCCCAAGAAGTAATAATTAATGAGCAGTGGGTCACCTTTCCTGGTTTCACAAAAAATACAGGATTTGCATTTCTACAATACCTGCCACGCATTTAAGGTGTTACAAAGTGCTTCAAAGTCAACGAATGACACAAGTAGAGGATTCATTCTGTTTGGCCCAATGCCAATGCCGGAATGCCACACTTTATGGAAATTGTAAGACATATTTTTTTTCCTACTGCTGCCAGTGTGGAAAGAAATTCATAAAAATAAGAATTCCTGTGAAACGATTTAATAATGCCTCATCACACTACCTGCAGCAGAGTTCCTGCATGCCACGATAGAACTGTGAATCCAGCCTCTAACACATAACAAATACACTGTCTGTTCAATGATTAAGAGACAAAATGGGGAAATTACACAGAGCGTGCAGGTTCTGAACTGAACCACTGATGATCAGACAGGATAATGTGATAATAGTTCATTAAAGAAGGGCAATCAGTCAGACTATTGAATCCCAAACCATACAGAATCAAAACCTCTATGATTACTGTTCAAGAAAAAATATATAGTAACTCACAACTCATCACATTCCATGATAATTGCAGGTCAGTACCAGACCATGTATATGTCTGATGAGAAAGAAAATGATGATGTTATTGGAGAACTGGCAACCATATAATGTTCCATCTGATGGTGCTAAGTGTTTGTCTAATTAAAAATTACCACGATAAATTATCAAGAGGATATAGATCATTAAGTCTGAAGGACATTATTTTATTTAGTATTTAATACAGACAATATTAAAGAAGAGTTTGCCTTTAGTTAACACATTTCACAAACTTTGGACTTGCCAAAGTGATTTACAGCCAATGAGGAATTTTTGAAAAGCTATCACTGCTACAATGAGGAAACAATCATCCAATGTATGCACAGCAAGACTCATCAAACAGCTTCGATTGGACGGAGAATGGACAGTCGGTCAAAAAACACAAGGCTGGATTCTCCGATTTGGAGACTATGGGCTGGATTGTTCGATTTTGAGACTAAGAGCTAACAGCAAAAACGGTGCAAAATGGCCACCAATTCCCCATTTTGCTGGGGGCTAGCAGGACGGCAGCATAGAGCACCCGACTTGAGCTGTCAATACACCCCGGAGAATTGCCGGGTACGTGGCCGCGGATGCAGTGGCTGCGCCGTGCTTCATGGCGGAGGCCGCTCGTGGACCCGGCCCAGGAAACAGTGCCCTCCTTCAGCCGGCTCGCACACCCCAGACCAACCCCCCACAGTGCTCCAGCCCCGAATATTGTCCCCCCCCCTGCCCGCGGATCAGCCCTCCCCCGACTGTGGCGGCGCTGGACTGAGTTCACTTCCTGTGCAAGATGGTGGCCCATCCATCACCGCGGGGATATGGAAGACGACACCTGCTTCCGGTGGCCATCAAGGTGATGGTCGCTCTGAATGTTCAGCCTTTGGTTAATTCCAGGCCTTGAGCGGAGATTTGTGTTGGGTTTTGCCAGCGCCTGTCCATAGCTACATCCACGCTGTCACGGATGTCCTATGCACCCGGGCATCAGACGACATCACCTTCAACCTGTATCAGGCCCAACAGGATGCCTGCGCAGCAGGATTTGCTGCCATCGCTTGTGTCCTGTGACCTTGCCTTAGCAATAATTCACACAGAACTGCTGGTGACTTAACTAGAATGATGATTTATTGATCCGCACATGAAATGGTAACAAAGAGAATAATATACAGACTAAGTTACTATTTGAGTTTTGTGAACTCTCCTGGAGCTATCCTGTTGTGCGACTGTCCTGCTGTACGCCTTATCACCAACCTGAGTCAGATGTCACATGATTGATGTCTGACACCACCAGCTGGTTGGAGGTCGCATTGCTAGCTATGTACAATATTATTCACAGGCCTATCACTACATCGCTGACATGTCCCAGGTCCAGGGGATGTTCGATAGCAGAAATGTCGGGCTCTGAGCACCAGTTCAACATGACACACCTCTCATCAATACAAAAAGACTTCCACTTCATGAATGTACAGTTGGTGTGCAACCACTGACTACTGGGGGGATTGGGAAGGGCTGAGGTGTTCCAGTGTCATGTGAGAGTACCTTTAAGAAATGGATGTTTATAAATGGGTGTGTATATCTGTAGTGACAGTACCTTTAAGAAATGAGTGTATATAAATGGGTGTGTATATCTGTAGTGACAGTACCTTTAAGAAATGGGTGTTTACTGCAATGATGTCAGAGAGTGGGTGGAGCTGGGCTGTCTGTCAGCTTTTTACTTGCGTTTTTGAGCAGGTTGCAGGGTGTGTTTTAGTTTCATTTCCAGTATTGAAGCTGAAGCCAGACCAAGCAGGTGCACTGCTGTTCTCTCTGCCATCAAAAGACTATCTCTTGATCATTTGGTGAATTCAGAATTATAAATTATAAATGTTCTTCATAGTGAATGTAAACCTAATGTGCTTCTGTTGAAAGGTGTTTTTTCTGTCTTCTGGATGTTGTTTGGGAAGTTATTAAGGATTTCTTAGTGTTGTATTCTTTGGGGGTTGTATTTGAATTAATGGTTGCTAAGATGTTCACTGTATGTTTTAAAAAGATTAACTTGAGTTCATAGAATAAACATTGTTTTGCTTTCAGAAAATACGTTTCCATTTCTGCTGTACCACACCTGTAGAGTGGGCCGTGTGCTCCCCATACCACAATCTATTAAAAGTTGTGGGTCAGGGGAACTCCATGATACATTTTGGAGTTCTCTAAACCCTGGCCGATAACACCAGCGCCTCACTTCAGGTGGAACCAACATGGGCCCCATCACTTCTTCCTTCCTGGGGGTGCTTGTTGGCCCTTGGGCCACTCCATAGGATGGAAGGGAGGCCGGAGTGAGCGCCGTAGACCTCACTTCACCTGTTGCTGCCAATCCTGGAGGCCTGCCCCTGTCTGACCATGGTCTTGATGCCCTAAACCATAGCGCACTGAGACTGGGTAATGTCTCTTAGTGAGTGAGCCATGCCCATCACTGCCTCAGACATGTCCGTCTGTGACCATCTTACGTACCTCAGTGCCTTGGACATGTCCTTTTGTGCCTGGATATTGTCCCTCAGCATCCGGCCAATGCTATCGATACCCTCAGCCATGACCCTTTGTGAATTGGCCAAGCTCTGTATCGTAATGTCCAACTGTGCCTGTGACATGTCTGCCTGTGACTGGGCTCCCCTGTCCTGTGCCTCAGCCATTGACCACACGGTGTGCCCAAGTATTGGACATACTGACATATGGCTCTCAATTTTTGTCCCGGCCTTCCCCTGCGGACGCTACCCTTTCACTGTTGGCCTGTGTGCCACGCATTGTCGGCAACATCTCCTGCGCCTGAAGGTGAGTGGATTCCTCCAGCTGCATTGGAAGGCGCTGGAAAGTAGCTGACACACCGTTCTGGAGATTCTGCCCTCTGACTGTCCGTTCTCTTAGGAGCCCTGCGTCTACCTGATGTGCTGCAGCATATGTGTGGTGCTCATCAGAGGGTGAACTAGGAGCCTGGTCACTAACGTTACCCAGCGAGGTGATAGTCGCTGCTATGGCGGAATGCAGGCGAAAGCAGTGCTGAGGAGTCGGTGTCTTCTCCGGAGTCGTGCTCCAGGGTTTGCTGAGGATTTGGGCGGAGGGGTGAGACCTTGGAAAACACTGGTCTGTGGGAGAGGGGTGACTCACTTGCTTCAGGGACATCAGCGTTGTATTAGGCTCTCTGTTGTTTAGGCCATGCCGAACTCCATTGCAGCCATTGCCCTCTCAGTGACATCCCCCGCCAGTTACCAGAGAATTCCTATATTGCAGAAGGAGGCCATTCACCCCATCGAGTCTACACCAACCCTCTGGAAGACCAGGCCCACTCTGTCGCCCATCCCCCCCCAACCTAGCCTGGACATCCCTGGACACTCGGGGGCAACTTTATCATGGCTAATCCACCTAAACTGCACATCACTGGACAGTGGGAGGAAATCGGAGCATCCGGAGGAAACCCCCGCAGATACGGGGAAAAAGTGCAGACTTCACACAGTCACCCAAGGCTGGAACTGAACCCAGGTCCCTAGCCCTGTGAGGCAGCAGCACTAAACATGCTGCCACTGTGCCGCACAGAGCTGAGTTGCAAGGTCCTTTCCTCAGAGGGGGTGTGGACCTGAATATCTGGGATGGCCACTCACGTCTTCGGCTGCTCCCGGTGATTATGATCTCAGCCACACCCTCAGCCATGATCCTTTATCCTTGGGGATACAGAAAGGGCATAATGGGACGCCGGGATGCAAGTTTTATGGGGGGTTTGGAGCTGGTGACATGTTCATGCAAGGCTTCTGGCCAAAGAGTTCAATACATATGTACAGGGGTTTGCGTACAGTTGGTAGTCAGGGAAATGCAGGCAGGTGACGTGCTGTTAGCCTCTGGAGTGGCACCACCCCACCTGGGTCACCGCGGCAGCCGTCGGGCCCATCCAGGCCCGGTCTCCCAAGAAGTCAACCGTCAAAGGAGACGCAGGTCACAGGGCAGGGATCACAGCAGTCCGCCTCCACTCCTGATGTGCCGCTTGGGGTGACATCTGGGCACCAGTTAGGTGCCCAGTTAGGTTGGCATGGGTTCAGCAGACGGTATAGAGGTGAGGGCTAGAGCACAAACATTTTTTCACAGAGATAGAATCCCTACCGCGCAGAAGGAGGCCCTCTGAAGGAACACCCTACCTAGGCTCAACCCCCATTCTATCCTCGTAACCCCACTCGGGGCAATTTACAAAGAACAAGAACAAAGAAAAGTACAGCACAGGATCAGGCCCTTCGGCCCTTCAAGCCTGCACTGACCATCCTGCCTGTCGAAACTAAAATCTTCTACACTTCCGGTGTCCGTATCGCTCTATTCCCATCCTATTCTTGTATTTGTCAAGATTCCTCTTAAATGTCACTATCGTCCCTGCTTCCACCACCTCCTCCGGCAGCGAGTTCCAGGCACCCACTACCTTCTGTATAAAAAACATACCTCATACATCTCCTCTAAACCTTGCCCCTTGCACCTTAAACCTATGCCCACTAGTAATTGATCCCTCTATCCTGGGAAAATGTCTCTGACTATCCACCCTGTCTATGCCGCTCATAATTTTGCAGACCTCCATCAGGTCGCCCCTCAACCTCTTTGGTTCCAGTGAGAACAGACCGAGTTTATTCAACCTCTCCCCATAGCTAATGCCCTCCATACCAGGCAACATCCTGGTAAATCTCTTCTGCACCCTCTCTGAAGCCTCCACATCCTTCTGGTAGCGTGATGACCAGAATTGAACATTATACTCCAAGTGTGGCCTAACTAAGGTTCTATACAGCTACAACATGACTTGCCAATTTTTATACTCAATGCCCCGGCCAATGAAGGCAAGTATGCTGTATACCTTCTTGACTACCTTCTCCACCTGTGTTGCCCGTTTCATTGACCTGTGGGTCTGCACACCTAGATCTCTCTGACTGTCAATACTCTTGTGGGTTCTACCATTCACTGTATATTTCCTACCTGCATTAGACCTTCCAAAATGCATTACCTCACATTTGTCCGGATTAATCTCCATCTGCCATCTCTCCCAACAATCTAAATCCTACTGTATCCTCTGACAGTCCTCATCGCTATCCGCAATTCCACCAACCTTTGTGTCATCTGCAGACTTACTAATCAGACCAGTTACATTTTCCTCCAAATCATTTATATATACTATGAGCAGCAAAGGTCCCAGCACTGATCTCTGCAGAACACCACTAGTCACAGCCCTCCAATCAGAAAAGCACCCTTCCATTGCTACTCTCTGCCTTCTATGACCTAGCCAGTTCTGTCTCCATCTTGCCAGCTCACCTCTGATCCCATGTGACTTCACCTTTTGTACCAGTCTGCCATGAGGGACCTTATAGAACATAGAACAGTACAGCACAGAACAGGCCCTTCGGCCCTCGATGTTGTGCCGAGCCATGATCACCCTACTCAAAACCACGTATCCACCCTATACCCGTAACCCAACAACCCCCCCCCCCCCCCACTTAACCTTACTTTTTAGGACACTACGGGCAATTTAGCATGGCCAATCCACCTAACCCGCCTAATGACTGTGGGAGGAAACCGGAGCACCCGGAGGAAACCCACGCACACACGGGGAGGACGTGCAGACTCCGCACAGACAGTGACCCAGGCCTTACTGAAGTCCATATAGACAACACCCACTGCCCTACCTGCATCAATAATTTTTGTGACCTCCTCTAAAAACTCTATCAAGTTAGTGAGACACGACCTCCCCTTCACAAAACCGTGCTGCCTCTCGCTAATACGTCCACTTGCTTCCAAATGGGAGTAGATCCTGTCTCGAAGAATTCTCTCCAGTAATTTCCCTACCACTGACATAAGGCTCACCGGCCTGTAGTCCCCTGGATTATCCTTGCTACCCTTCTTAAATAAAGGAACAACATTGGCTATTCACCAGTCCTCCAGGACATCACCTGAAGACAGTGAGGATGCAAAGATTTCTGTCAAGGCATCAGCAATTGCCTCTCTTGCATCCTTCAGTAATCTGGGGTAGATCCCATCAGTCCCTGGGGACTTATCCACCTTAATATTTTTCAAGATGCCCAACACCTCGTCCTTCTGGATCTCAATGTGACCTACACATGCTGAGAAGGTGGCGTTGATCAAGGTGAAGCAGGGCTTACCCCCTCCAGGGAGGGGTAAGGGCCTGTGGATTACAAGAGGAACCTCCCCAGGAGGGGTCTGTCAGGTCTGATGGAGAAAGAAGCAACTTGACTTTAAAATCAACCTCTCTTTTCCACAATAAATGGCAGAAATGTAGAGGAAGAGACGCACCATGGATTGAATACCCACTAAAGATTCAGGTGGATAAGGGTGGTCAGAAAGACCTCCAGAATATTTACCTTTATTTGCTGAGACCTCGAGTGCAAGAGAAGGGAGGCTGTGCTCCCATTTTCTTCTCATTCTGCTACTTTGTTTAATGGCCACCTTGGTCCGAGGGCCTCCTTATCTGAAAAGGGATATCATTGCGTTGGAAGTGGTCCTGTGAAGGCTTGCTAGACTCGTTCTGGTGGTCAAGAAAGGTTGAAGAGAACATAAGGAGGCCTTTCGGCCCATCGAGTCTGCACGACCCACTTAAACCCTCACTTCCACCCTATCCCCCTAACTCAATAACCCCTCCTTACCATTTTGGATACCAAGGGCAATTTATCATGGCCAATCCACCTAACTGGCACATCTTTGGACTGTGGGAGGAAACCGGAGCACCCGGAGGAAACACACGCAGACACGGGGAGAATGTGCAGACTCCGCACAGACAGTGACCCAGCGGGGAATCGAACCTGGGACCCTGGCGCTGTGAAGCCACAGTGCTCTCCACTTGTGCTACCGTACTGCTCAACACTTGGAGGAACACTTTCTCACTTGAAGGAAGCACTGAAGGTGGCATGGGCACAGAAGTGGAGGTCTCAAATGTCCATCATCAAGAGTGGCTCGGCAGTGACCCAGCAGGGAATCGAACCTGGGACCCTGGTGCTGTGAAGCCGCAGTGCTAATCACTGTGCTACCGTGCCGCCCTTCTTGGAGGGCGCCTCTTGGAGTTTAGAAGACTGAGAGGTGATCATGTTCACCAGATTGTTACGATGCAGAAGGAGGCCACTCAGCCCATTGTATCTGCACCGGCTCTCCAAATGAGCACCATGATTTGCTGCCTCTCCCCTTCCTGTGCCTCTTCACATTGTTTCTACTCAAGTAATCATTTAATGCCCTCTTGAATGCTTCGATTGAACCTGCCTCCACCACATTACCAGTTGTGCGTTCCAAACCCCAACCATTCGCTGTGTGAAAATGTTTTTCCTCGCATTGCACGTGCTTCTTTTGCGAATCACTTTGAATCTGTGCCCTCTCGTTCTTGATTCTTTAACTGGTTTACATTTCTCTCTATGTTTATTGCAACATGTAAGAACCTTTTCGGTGGATAATGGGAGCATGATTCCTTCTGCAGGGGAGACCAGAACTAGTGGGCACATTTTAAAAATAAGGGTTCTTTTAGGGTAGTGATGGGGAGAATTGTTTTCTCTGAGGGCTGTCAGTTTGTGAAATTCTCTCACCCAGAAAGCAGTGGAGGCTGGGTCATTGAATTTGTTTAAGGCTGAGTAAGATGGATATTTGACAGACAAGAGAGTCAAGGATTATGGGGACAGACCTCTGGGGCGGCTCGTTCGCACTGTTGATTCACAGCTCCAGGGTCCCAGGTTCTATTCCCGGCTTGGGTCACTGTCTGCATGTTCTTCCCGTGTCTGCGTGGGTTTCCTCGGGATGCTCTGGGTTCCTCCCACAGTCCAAAGATGTGCAGGTTAGGTGAATTGGCCATAATAAAATGCCCTTAGTGTCGAAAAAAGTTTGGTGGGGGTTATTAGGTTCCAGGGATAGGATGGAGGCGTGGGCTTGGGTGGGGCGCTCTTTCCAAGTGTCAGTGCAGACTCGACGGGCCGAATGGCCTCCTTCTGCACTGTAGATTCTATATTTGGACTGTGGGAGGAAACAGGAGCGCCTGAATAAACCCATGCAGACATGGGGAAAATGTACAAACTCCACACAGACAGTAACCCGAGATTGGAATTGAACGAGGATCCCTGGTGCTGTGAAGTAGCAGTGCTAACCACTGTGTCACAGTGCCATCCTGTACACAGATATATAATAAACACCTGTTCAGAACATTTCAACCTGCTTTGGTGCTCTGTCAGACAGATGTCGGGGATGGGCTGGGCTGGTCTGGTTGCAGAGAGGGTGCTGGGGGCAGGGGGCGGTGGGGGGACGGTGGAGGCAGTCTTGGGCCAGGGACCCCAGTTCAGCCAGTGCTCACTGCTATGGTGCACCATTCCCACCCCTCTCTACCCCATACCCCCCTCCGAACCCTCCCCCAACACCGTCTCTACCTCCGCCACCCCAAGGGATTCGGTGGGACTGTGTGTTGGAATGGGCAGCTCGCACGCAGCGATCACCAAGTGCTACCGTGGGCAGGAGTCAGAAGTTCAGAGCCAGAGCCAGAGCTCAACACAGAGCAGGTTGTCAGAAAACTCCATCCCATGGACCAGACATCCGATTACTCCCAACCCAGTGCCTGCACCCCGTAGTGAGGCAGGTTGGAATCATGGAAGGAGTTGCAAGGGAGGGTGGGGGGCATTGGTGCAGGAAGGGTGTTGATGGGAGGGGTTGGTCAGCCGGGTAGAGTGTAAGGGTGGAACGGGTGTCAGTGCCATTGGCCATGCCAGGTAGTCAGTGAACCTGAAGGTGATTGGAGCGTCTCATGCATGCCGACCCAGGCACACATGTTTTGCGGCCGACTGTGCCTGCCCAGGCCCCCATGTCCTGCCCGCCCTCACCTTCCTCCGCATCCTCCTCCCAATACTCTGAACGGGGCGTGGTATTCACCCACCTCCTCCAGCACTGCATCCCCCCTGCTGCGCGATGTTGTGGAGGACACAAAAGAATACCACAATGTGGGAAACTCCCTTAGAGCTATACTGGAGGCCCCTCCAGAGCAGTCCAGACACCTGAACCGCATCTTCAGGATGCCGAGTCACCACTCAATCACAACCCCGGTTGCAGCATGGGCGTCATTGTAGTGGCCATCTGCGTCGGTGCGTGGCCTCCAGATAGGCATCATCAGCTATGACTGCAGCGGATCACCAATGTTGCCAGGAGCCATCGCCCCAGCCGGGGGTGTGCCTCAAAGAGGTCAGGAACCGTCAAATGTGCCTGGATGAATGCGTCGTGCACACTGCTTGGGTATCGGGCGCAGAAGTGCATGATGTGCATCTCATGGTCACACACCAACTGCATTTATCGAGTGGAACCCTGTTTGGTTTGTGAAGACCGGCGCATCATGGGCCTGTGTTCAAAGGGCAACATGCATCCTGTCAATCACTCCCTCGACCTGGGGCACCCTGGCAATGACAGTGAACCCTGCTGCCCGGGCATTCTGGTGGGCTCGGTCCACATTGAATTTGATGTATTATGCCAACCGGGCAGAAAGGGCCTCCCATGCACCGAGGTCTGTGAGATTTCGAGCAGGTCCCCACTCTGCATATGGAAGGACCCCATAGCATAAAAGTTCAGGGTGACCGTCACCTTGACGGCCACTGGGAGCAGGTCTTCTCCCCAAGTGCACCATGATATGACAGATATGTCACGCTGTCCTCCTGCTCAGCGAGTGTCTTCAACGACATTCCCGGTCAGGTAGGCCTTCGAATGACTGACGCTGCCGGTACACATGAGGCCTGAGGCGGTGCCTCCATCCCACCTCCTCCTCGAACTGTTGAGCTGCCAGCTCTCCACCCTGAGCAGCTGCTTTCTGTTCCTATGGGGCAGGCTCCACTGCTGCAGGCTCCCCCTCGAGCAACTCCAGCTCTTACAGCCTCAGTACATCCTCCATGGCTTCGGCAATGAGGATAAAGACCACCATTCCTGGTTGGATTCAGAACTCCATTATTTGCAGGGGGTGAAAGGCATACACATTAACATGTGCGTAACCCTGTGCTCATCCAGGTGCAACCGGCTACACAGTGGACCCGGCCTGCACTGCAGACCCTGACCTGCATGTCCCCCTCCCCCACATCCACACCCCTTTGAGCCAACAACCTGCCCTCTGCATCCATGTCAGTGCCTGGCACCGTGGGGGCCACTGGCCTTGGCACCCATCCCTGCTGCCAGGGGTACCATTGGCTGGCGCTACCCATGCCAAATGTACGCTCTGCTGTACTCTCCTGTAGGGGCTACTGTGAGCGTTGGCCTTGGGTGGGCAATTTACTGCCCTGATTGCAGGTTGCAGCTGGTAGGGGGTTGGGAGCTGTTGTGCAGTGGTGGTGGAGAGGAGGGTGGAGGCTGGGGTACAGTGGATGGTAAGGTGGGTGCACCCATAGGGCCGGTGTCACTCTGCACAACCACGAGCCATGAGGGTAGTCAGTGGGGTGCGCAGCAAGATGGCTGCCTTGCAGGCCCCAGCAATGACGATCCATTGCTGGGTGCCCCAATCCCGTGGAAGATCACCCCGATCTCACGTCCCATTACCTGGTTACCCCCATCACTCCCGTTGCCGCCCCAGGGCATGGCTGAAGTTCCCCCCCCCCACAGCCGGCCCTGCCAGAGCCGGTCTGCCAACCCACAGTTGGTGAAGCATGTCCGACCTCCTCTCTCTCCCTCATCGGCCACAAGCCCTGTTTGCCGATTTCTGAAACCACAAGTGAAATATGCCATCGGTAACGCCTCCCGGTGGAGGTGGAGCATCGAGGAGGCCCTTCAAATGACTGGCTTCAGGCCTGATAATGATATGTGGACAGCATTTACTGTACGTGCAGAGTAGAACGCTTTGACACCGCTTTATCGCTGAAGCATGGAATTCTTGCGGGTACCTGCCGCGGCCATTATTTTGGCCTCATGACCGATTCTCCGCTCAATCATCTTTCCCGATTTCAACTGACAGAGAATCCCGCCCCTATCAGTCCACATCCCTGCACCTTCACTATATGTACAATACCATTGGAAAATTAGCTGTTGGATGCAAACATACTTATCAGTTCCTTAATCAGTTGTTTTTAAGTGCCATTTCTTGTTCCAAATGTCCAATGCTGACATCAGCCTTTATGATAATACCACTTATGGGGAAAGGAAGCAAGGGAGGTGGGTATATTCTCTTTGGCCGCTAGCCCCAGATGGGAATAATATAGAAAACATTGTAGCCAATTGACGCTCTCACAAGCATTAATGTGACATTGACCAGATAGTTGTTCTTGTGTTTTTGATTTCAGGATAAATATTGACCAGGGCACCAGCTCAAATTCCCTTGCTCTTCAAAATAATGTCATGGGATCTTCTACAAACACCAGATTTAAGATATAAATTTAAACTTATTATTCTGCAATTATTTCTTTGGAAATTTGTTTAAAACCATGGGCGAAATTCTCCCCTACCCGGTGGGGCGGGGGGTCCCAGCATAGCGGAGTGGCGCCAACTACTCCATGGTCTCCACACCTTTAGGGGCTAGGCCCGCGCCAGAGTGGCTCCCGCTCCGCCCGGCTTCGGGGACGGCCGAAAGGCCTTTGCCGGTCCGCGCATGCGCCGGAGCGTCAGCGGCCGCTGACGTCACCACCAGCGCATGCGCGGTGGAGGGGGTCTCTTCCGCCTCTGCCATGGTGGAGGCTGTGACGGCGGCGGAAGAAAAAGAGTGCCCCCACGGCACTGGCCCACCCGCCGATTGGTGGGCCCCGATCGTAGACCAGGCCACCGTGGGGGCACCCCCGGGGTCCGATTGCCCCGCGCCCCTCCCAGGACCCCAGGGGCCCGCTCGCGCCGCCAATCCCGCCGGCACCAGAGCTGGTTTAAACCACGTCGACGGGATTGGCCTGTCAGCGGCGGGACTTTGGCCCATCGCGGGCCGGAGACTCGCCACGGGGGGCACGCCGATTGGCGGGGCGTGATTTTCGCTCCCGCCGATTCCCGGGTGGCGGAGAACTCCGCCCCATATTTTTGTTCTTTGAAATCTAAGCTGCTGAGAGAAAAAAGTGGCAGTTAACATAATCAGCACCTTTTATCAACCTGAAATGTTAGGTGCGAATGCCTATGTTTGCAGGGGTTGGAATTTCCCAAGGGTGTGGGATTTGGGGAACCCCCACATTCACACAGAGATTGGGCCATCCTTTCAAAATGGCAGCTCAATATCTGAAGAGCTGGTCTCACCAGCGAGTTCAGCTCCTCACAGCTGAAAGAATTTCTAAGTGTGCGCAAGCCTGGATAAAACTCCCCAAGGCTCAAACAAATGACCAAATGTCAGTGAATCCATGTGTGCATCTCAAAAAGCCAGGGGGGAACACCCCGTCAAACTTGCCCAAAATTACACTTAGAAATTGTTTTGCTGAATTGCCCCTGTTAACTCTGGGCAGTGGTTCTCCACCCTATGATGCCGACATGCAGATCAAGATCGGGCAAAGAGTCAGGCCCTCGGCTGAAATCGAGGTTCGCACTGGGCGCCGAACCGTCCTCTATGCTCCGGCCCCCTCATGTCGTGAGATCAGGGTTTGCGCCCGCGCGCCAGTTGGAGGATGCTAATGGTTGCAAATGACCATCACTTAGCAGGCCCAGCACTAGAGTCTAGGGGCCCTCGCGATTCTCCGGGAATTATATGGGTGCTGATCACTAGAGGTATCACCAAACGTGCACCTCAGGTCCTTTAGCAGCAAGCCATTCATCCATTTCTCGTAGTGGGCTGTGATTGATAGCTTCCACAAAACAGCTGTTAGACTTTGTATCATTCATTTTCTTCACTCTGTGGTTTTTGGTGCTATAACCACATTGCTTATCAACCACATCAATGAGAGTTAAGTGCATTCCAATCATGGCCTCATGTTTGACTGATTTTGAAGTGCAGAGCTGGAAATTGACAGCAATTAACTCTTTTGGTGTGGTTGATGATCTGAGGGTTTAAACACCTGTCACAGTCTTTCCAGGAATGGACACCTGGTGCTTCCAGGTGAGTGTAACAACTGTAATTTATTTCACTCTTTAGCTCCCAGACAAGGGTTTCTTTTCTGTTCTGGGGTGGGGAAACATTGTACTTAGAGGGTCCTTGTGGGGTGTCCCTTTAGTTAGGGTGTCTCTGGGGGTATCTTTAGTTAGGGGGTGCCTGTGGGTAGGGTTACCCACATACTTGGGGGAAGGGGGGCACCCAGATGATTCAGGGGTGGGACTGCTTTGCGATGTGGGTGGGGTGGGGTAGGGTGCTGGTTTGTAGTGCTGTGTGGGGGGGGGGGATCAGCCGCTGGTCTTCACTATCTGGAATCCCACTCAAAATAGCGGTCCGATAGGGGATTCCTTCATGAATCCTTTGTATCCCTCGCTATGCATAGATTTGCATGGCAAGGGATACTGGATTGCTTCCTGATTTGTGCTCCCAGCGGGAGAAAAAATCGGAAGCAATTCTCCTCCGGTGCGAGAACATAGGACAGTATTCTCCATTGCCCGATGCCAAAATCGTGTTCGGCGATCGGGCGGAGAATGGGCTCCAATGCCAAAATCGGGGCCGTGACAGTTTGACGCTGGTCAACCATGTTTCGCCCACTCGGAAATGCCGTAATCGTCATTGGCTGGCATGATGCGTCGCCCCCGATGGGCTGAGTTCACACAAATTGTGAACCCGGCGTGGTGGCTGCGGACTGTGTCTAGCGCTGCCCACACTCAGTCGGGATCCATGCTGCTGACCGGGCGGGGCTTCTGTGAGGGCTGGGGGGACTGGTGGGGGTGGTCATGAGGTGAGCTGTGGGGTCGCGGATGGCGGGTGGGGTCCACGCATGGCCGGTGCCATATCGTACAGTGCAACTGCTGCTGGTCATCAGCCATGCACATGCACGGCCCGGGACCTGGCCATTCGCGGCGCGGGAGATGGAGGTTTCGTTCAGCGCCGGTGCTGCCCCTCACCTCAGCTGCAGAAGCGGAGAATCCAGCCCCCCTGTTTCTCTCCATAAATGCTGCCTGATGTATTGAGTATTTGCAGCATGTATTGTTTTTAGGATAGCATCTTTGTTGTCTTTGTTTCTGTTGTTAGTGCTGTTGGTGCTCTTTACACTTTTGTTCCTTTGAAGATGAAATAGTGTGTTTGGTAACTTTAATTTGGCCGATGGCACTTTGTACTTCATCTCAGTTGCTCAAGAAAAAGCAAGACATTATTTTTCATTTTATTAATACATGCAAACCTGTGTCACCCTGTAATGGAACATGATGGCACATAAAAGTTATAAACATATAATATAGTGAAACAAATAAATCAAATTTGTGCAATATCAAAGCAGAGGCTAGAATTTTAAGTCCCCCCTACTTCACCCCCCCCCCCCCCCCCCCGCTCCTCACCCCAGCATATTCTGAGGGGGGGAGAGAGTGTGAAGTTGCATGGAGGGGATTCCCTCTGGGTTCCCGAATGCTCCAACCAAGTTGCAAATTCACACTGGGGTGGGCGGGGTCTCAAAGGGGAAGCTCACCCTTGCTCCAATTAAGGCCTTGAAGCGGCCTCAATTTTTAGGCTGGCAGGAGGATAGTAGTTTTGCAGGGGAAGGCCAGGAAAAAACAATGTTCGATTTCAGGTTGGAAGTAGGGTGGTGGGGGGGGGGGGGGAGGGGGGTGTGTGCTCCATCACAAGGTCCCTTTAGATTTGGGGAACCCTCCTTTTAAGGCTTGGTGTGCTCCGGAACCCGTTACCCTCACTTGCCTATCCTAATCCTTCCCTCCACAAGTCCCAGGTGTTCCCTACCCTCATCGCCCTGGTACCTCTTCAACCTACTTGAACTCTGGGTCCCAGGACTTTGTTCCAGTCAGCACCCTGCAGTGCCTCTTCCAGCCACTGCAGCACTGTGCCCGGAGGGACCGCCGAGCTACCAGCCGATCAGATTTGTCAGCAGATCTCCAAGGGGAGACTTTCTCCTGACTTAGGGTATAAATCCCACCTTTAGCCAGTCAATACTGGTTGGAGTATAATGTGGCATTGGGGCTGGTAGAGTCAGTGGGGATGTATTCCCTGCCGACTCTTCGCATGGTCCAAGCCCCCATCAACATAAAAATTCAGTTCATATATTTAACATGTTCACTGTATAAAAGCTGCCAATATTTTATTTAGTGAGCTCTCAGAAAAAATGGAATGAATAGGATGTGGTGGTATGATTTGCGTAGCTGTCTGCCATTGGTGCATAACACTGGCTTACCATTGGCCCTGGTCGGTCATGTGCCTCTCGACCGATTGGTTGAGACCAGTCATGTGACGGCTCCCCGATTGGTTGAGAGGCTGAGTTAACCCCAGGTATAAATACCCAGAACGCCCGGCGGTCGTCCATTTACTGTAGTCGACCGCAGGGCTAACTTCTAGCTTATTAAAGTCTAACCTTTGTACAGCAACTCGTCTCGCGTTCGATTGATGGTTCATCATAGGATATAGGAAAGGATTAAAGCTCTATTTTGTTGAATGTTTAGAAATTCTTAATCAGGTATGAGTTTTTGGGTTTTAAAATGTACAAGCCAGATGGGCTATGTTACAGGCAGGAGAGGGGTACATTTAAACAGCCCTGATTTCTCCTTTTCCCATCCGTCCACAAGCAGAAAGGGGTTCTGATTTATTTCCCCTTTCTTTGAAGTGGTATATTTTCTGACCTCTTAACCCTACAGCTAACTTGAGAAAGGATGAACTCAAAGTTTTAGTTTATTTGTATCCTCTCAAACTGCAGAAAGAGGCTCAACATATTGCCTCCTATGCACTCACACAGTAAAAGCAGTGTGGAGAAAAGAAAGATTTACATGGCAAATATGATAGTGAAAAAAATATCAAACGTCAATGAGGTATTCCTTCAGAGAGGTCAGCAGGTTGAAAACTAATGCTATATTAATCTTTCTCTGGTGGAGGTGACCTTACATGATGAGGTAAGCACACAGAGATGAATCTGTCTAGTCGGCAATGGTACCGACGATACAGTAGGAACAACGTGGATTGGGGCCAGGTATTAAATCTGTGAGGCTGCTTGTGGATTCTAAAATGGGAAGACTGAGTTTGCAATAGAGCAAGGCAATATTACTGGTTCCATAAGCTTGAGGTTTATGTCAAATGGCTCCAACCTCTCCGCATTGTCCTTGACAGGGGTGTATACTCTTGTCTGCGTTCCTGAGATGGTTAAATCTCCGAAGCATTAGGAAATCAAAGAAATGTTCTGGCCCCTTTGTGCGAGCAGCCAAGTAGACTCTGGCTGGCCAGCTTGGATTATGAAATGCAGATGGCCTTTGTATAATTCTTTTTGAATTTGTCTCTGAAGCCCACAGGGGCAGTCGGGGGGGGGGGGGGGGGGGGGGGTCTTCAGAAATAGTGCGGTGCCAGTTTATGTGATACTGCCAGATAGCTCCTTTTGTTCGAGGGTCACAGACCAACATCATATCAACCATTTAAAAAAAATCTTTGTCCACTTTTTAAAAATTTCAAAATGGCCATGAAGATATTTATAAAAACAAAACACTGTGGATGCTGGGATTTGAAACAATGAGGGAGAGAAAACAGAGTTAACATTTCGAATCTGCATGTCTCTCCTTCAGAACTGAAAAGAGGGAAAATTGGGATTGTATATAAGAGGGGATGTAACAGCTGGAACAGAGTAGCTCAGCAGTGGGAGCTGGGGGAGATTGCAACAAATATGTAGCAAAACTTAAGAACAAGTGACAGATGAGGATTTTCTTTGTTCTTTTGGGTTTTGGCCAAGGATGGTGTCATGACCGATACAGGCTTGGAGGGTCAGAGGGCCTGTTCCTGTGCTGTATTGTTCTTTGTTCTATATGACCCAGTGGGGGAGGGAGGGGGAGGGTTTTAGGGCATTCGAGCAAAGAATGTTTGGGAGATTGGAAAAAAAAGTTAAGATGGAGGGGAAGACTTATGTTGAGTCCTGAGGTCTGTAATTTTGCCTAATTGGAAGATGAGGTGCTGCTCCTGCAGTTTGCATTTCAGCAGGCCAAGAATGGACATGTGGGCATAAGAGCAAGGTGCTGAGTTGAAAGAGCAAGCAACAGGAAGGTTGGAGTTATACTTATAGGCTGTGCGGAAGTGTTCCATAAAAGCGGTCACCCAGTCTATGTTTAGTCTCCCCACAGTAGAAGAGATGGCATTGAGAGCAGCGAATACAGTAGACCAAATTGAAGGAGCTGCAAGTGAAATGTTGCTTCACCTGAAAGGAGTACTTGGGCCTTGAGTGGTGAGGATGCAGAAGGTAAAGGGGCAAGTGTTGCACCTTCTGCAATTGTAAGGGAGGTGCCATGGGGGGGGGGGCTGAGGAGCTGGGGAGGGGCTGAGGAGTTGAGCAGGGTGTCTCGGAGGGAGCAGTCTCTGCAGACCGCTAACAGGGGGTGGTGGGAGGACAGGGCCGGGGGGGGGGGGGGGGGGGGGGGGGAGGGGGGGGGGGGGGATTATGTTTTGTGGTGGCATCCTGCTGGAGTTGGTGAAAATGGCGAAGGATAATCCTTTAAATGCAGAAGCTGGTGGGGTGGAAGGTGAGGACAAGGGGGACCTTATCATGGTTTTAGGAGAGATGGGAAGGGGTGAAGGCAGAGGTGTGGGAAATGGGTCAAACGGAGTTGAGTGCCCTGTCAATCATAGGGCAGGGGGTGTGGGGCAAGGGGGAGTTGGGGGGATGAAAACCTTGATTAAGGAAAAAGGCAGATATGTCAGAAGTGCCATTTTCAAAGGTGAAACAACCAAAATAGATGTACACTGTTATCACTCCCTACCGATGCTGCCAGACCTGTTGAGAATTCCAGCCTCCTCTGTTTCTGTATGAGAATACCTGCAACCATTTGATAAAAATATACAGGGTGAGGTTTTAGTCCGCACAGTTGGGACAACAGCTTAGGACAAATGGATGATGGTCCTATGCTAAATATTTTACAGAACTAGCACATTTAAGATTGAAAACAGTTCCTGAGAATAAACTGGTAATCTCGCTTGTGATCAGCCTTCAAGCTTCAGATTGTAGAAGTTTGATATTGTTTTATATGAAATATTCAATTATGGTTACATTTCATAGTTAACTCAGCTTGGGCACAACATTTGCAATGTTCATAACTCTAGTAGTCCCAACATTCATTTACAAAAGGAAGCAAAATAAGAAGGCGAAAACAGAAATGTAAAATAAACAACATTGTTTTAATCATTCTGATGTTCAGGTACTGGAAGGGAAGACAACCATACTTCATAAATTTGAGACAGAAGACATGAAAGATGTTACATTTGCCTGAGGGCAGACAGCCAAAGAAATGTTCAGAGTCAGACGAAGGGCAGATTCAAAAAATTAATGGAGGCAGTAAGAAGGCTTCATCAAAATAAACATGACCTCAGAAACCCCAGTGAACTGGAAATTCTGGAGAAAGGCTCAAAGGGATTATGACTACATTTTGACGCAGATAGAAATTCTGCAGGAGAAGCATTAACAAACTGAAAGAGCACAGTTGTATTTGTAGAAAGGTGTGGTTATAATCTTTATTGTACTATTGTGATGGGTAATAATTAAAAACAAACCTACAAACCAAGGATGAGATTCAATTGTGGAGTGGCCACTGACGAGTTTGACCTAAATTCAGTTCTTGCTTCCGAAAGAGGGGGATGACCCCTGTAATTGGGGGATTCCCACAGGGACTTGTGTAATAGACAGCCCTCCTCACAGGCACCCCAATAATAGAGGAACCCCCCCCCCCCGAACCCTGTAATAGGGGGAACGCGACAGGGGGCCCCTGCCTAAAGGAACTCGCTCCACAGACTTCACCCTCCACACACACATAGACACCCCCCTCATGCAGACCCTGCACCCCAGAAAAGGAACACCTGTCTCGAAACTGGACAGGAAAGTATTATGGCTGTGATACTTAGCTTGCAGCTCCTCTTGTCCGTTCCTCGAAGGAGAGCAGCTGCGCCTGTGTATGGTTCGTGCAGATCCACTATCATAACTTTGCGCACAGGCAATCCAGGGGTTGGGGGCTTCTGTGCTGGGGAGGGAGAGGTGGGGGTGCTGTGGGGCAATTTGCGGTACAGGGAGGATTGGGTCACGGATGCACTTGGATGGTGTCTACCATTGTAGCCCTGTCGGTGTAGACCTCGTGGTGGATCACATGAGGCCACGCTTGTGTGATTCTTGCCCACTTGATTCCCGGCCACGGAGACCAGTGAATCATGCAAGGGTAGAGCATAGGGTGCCGGGCCAGCTAAATAGATGTGTTTGGGTCATTAGGACCCATTTGCATTTATTTCCATGCTCCTGCCGGCGTACAGCTTGGAACCTGTTCATGCCACCGGTGGCATCAGGTCCGGGCCGGCACCCGATTCCAATCCAGATTTTGTTCCTATGCGCGATTCTCTTCCCATTGGGGAACGCATTCCGGGTCTCCCGGGATGGAGAATCCAACCCCAGGTATTTCAAAACAGGGACCAGGCTCCATGGCTGCTGGCAGGGTATCACACAGTCCACACAAGGATGACACCCACAGTAGACCCCATTGGAGGAAGCATGACAGGGGCCGCAGAGCGTATCACCAACATAGGTTGCAGTGGCCACTGGTATCGCTGCCGACAGCTACAGGCGGTGGGGTGAGAGAAGCCCCCCCCCCCCCCCCCCCCCCCCCCCCGTGCCAGGGCTAAGGGGTGGGGATGGGACTGGGAGAACGGGGGTGTGTGTGGGGGGGGGGGGGGGGGGGGGTGTGGACAAACGGAAGCTGGAGCAGCAGTGCAACCCTGGCCGCATGCACTCCAACCTCTCTGACCCATCTCCCCACATGCCTCCCCCCCACAGCCACCCACCTTCTCCCCTGTCCCCCTCCCTGAACATTCCACTGTCTACCCGGATGATCCCTGAATGTGTATTAGCCAATCAATCTCATGGGCCAAAGGACCCTCTGGGGAGGTGGGAGTGGGGATGGGTTTTGGGGAGGGGGGTGTAATTATGGGGGTGGTGAGCGGTGAGGGTCAATCACTGGGTAGGCTGCATCACATGGCACCCCCACATCTCTGGCCTCGACTTCTGCCACCTCTGAAGGTCACCCCGGCAGAACGGTGGACTGTCATGGGGACTCCGTATCTTCCTCCAACACCCACACCACCAGCCTCTTACACCCTCCTGCATAGCCCAACCCTCAGACTCTTCAGGTAGTGATTGATGTTTGTAAACATTGGTGTGTTAGCACTTAGAGTCACTCATCCATGAAGGGAAATGACTGAATCAAAGCTGTAGCTGGTTTGGGGAAGATTTCACCCACAGCCCACTATGAGAAATGAATGAATGACTTGTAGCTAATGGATCTGAGGGGTTGGAACATTGATCACAGCTGTTCTCCTTCCAGGAATTGTCATGTGGAGCTTCCAGGTAAATGTTACAGGTGTATGATTTCCACTGCCCATGTCTGGACTGCACTCTAGATTCCAGAAAGGAGACTCATTTCCAGGGGTGGAGGTCTGTGGACGGGGGTGGGGGGATACTGTTGGGGGTCCCAATAGTCAGTGATCCATGTAAACCCTTTTTGTCAATCCACCTGCTTGTCTCTGGAAAGTGAGATGAAATGAAGTTGTCCCAATTCACAAAGAGAACTTCAGTGATTCCTTTATGGAACAGTACATTGTTAACTGTGAGATGTTGCTGATATCTCCAAGGATAGCCTGCAAGGAGTCAGTAGCATAAAGGTGAAGAGAGATAGCCACCTTAGCCACAGGTAATGCAGCCCTTATTCTACTTTATGGTACTGATTATACCTCGAGTAGTTTGCAGGTTTTAAGCATAATCCTTTTTGTGACAAAAACAATCTCAGTAATTGGTCCTCATTGATCTTGATTTAAGAAATAATTGCTTCCTAAATAGCCTGAGCGGATATTCTGTCCTGCCAAGTGTCTTTCTCTCACTCCTCCCTCTTATAGAAGTTTGACCTACTCTGTGTCGGTCTGTATTTATTCCGCTCGTCACACTCAATTCCAAGAGGAAGCCCTATGAGACCATTCATGTCTGAAGGCAACATGTTTCAGCGAAAGCTTTTAAAATCAACGAAACAGTACTCCAGATGGATTCAAGGCGATTCAAACTTTTGGCAAGTAGAGGAAAGCTTCACAAATGTGTTCAGTTGCATGAGAAGTCAGAAGAAATAATCCAGCAACAAACATGAAAATGGAATTTGAAATGTGTCTGCAAACATCTTATTGGTAGTGCGGCAAATGTAAGGAATGGGTTAACAGACCTTCCAATTAAATACTAATTTGATGTCAATTGTTCAATAGAAGTCACTGATATATAAAGGGGTTATAGGTGATACTGTGTGTTGGTGGAGATTTATGTGTGAAGTTGGATCAAAGAATTAAAGGTGTTTTTGTGGAGAAGCAGAACTCCTTTATGCTACAGCAACCCAGAAGCTTAACAGCAAACACCATC
Organism: Scyliorhinus canicula; assembly: GCF_902713615.1. Lineage (NCBI taxonomy): Eukaryota > Metazoa > Chordata > Chondrichthyes > Carcharhiniformes > Scyliorhinidae > Scyliorhinus > Scyliorhinus canicula. The sequence goes on from NC_052159.1 coordinate 105,117,071, forward strand.
TTGTCGAAGCAGAGTGCACACCGGCACCTCAAGACCACCGGTACTATGCAGAGTGAGAAGGCAATAACATCAACAAGCATTCAATGCTGATTTGGTACTAATGCTACCATTTTGTCTGTGCCTATGTCTTGTATTAACCTTGCACAATTTATCACATGTTAAACAGATGAAGGGCACTCCACTTCAACAAGATGGTATTTGCCGCACTACCAATAAGATGTTTCCAGACACATTTTAGATCCCATTTTCAAGCATTAGGAGACCATGTAGTACTTAAAAAGGCTGCTACAGAGCTCAATTTCTCCACCATTATGCCACAGTAAAGCTCAGTCTGTAATGAATTTTGTTGTGCTAAGTTGAAGTTAATCTGCTATTCCGAAGATGAATGGTTCTGTATGTAATGATTGCTCTGTTAATCACATTACCTCTATAATCAAAGAGGAGAATGTTACCCCAGAGTGGGCTTTGGGTAATTGGTTGGCAGGATGCGCGATAGTATCTGTGTGAGGTTTTGCCCAATTTCGGTGGAGATCAAGTTCATACAAACTCCAGACTGTCGCCAGGCTGAGGTGACTCAGTCAGCATCTGGGCCTAAGGAGGTGTGTGCAACATGGGAAATTGGGGATTGATGAAGGATCCACACCTGCAGTTTCTGGTCTGGGAGCCCTAATGAATTCAATAAATCTATGAGGTGTTCCAGATGATAAAATGGTCCCCTGGCTGGTGGGTGAGAATAGGCATAAAGCAGCAGGAGGTTGCAGCTGTGGATCTGTGGAAATGATGCTCAGTTGTCTGAGGGTGGAAGGTATTCCCTGGCTTTGCAAAGAGAGGGACTGACTGTGAATTCCTCAATTGGGACTTTTTCAACCCTGGGGAGGCTTCGTGGGTGGGATTTCCTGGCCCCTCCCATTGCTTGCTTTCCAGCGGGATAGGTCACTCGCCATTGGCTGCCAGCAGCAACTTCCAGTCGATGCCGACGGCATTTTGAATAGTTCACCTGTTCCACCACCAAGGAACCCGCCACAATGGGATCGATTTCAGTGGGACAGGAATGTCTCACCAGCAGGAAGGGCTGGAAAATCCCACCCATTGAGTGTTCTTTAGCTCCTGCTCCTCCTGACCAATACCAATGCTTTAAAAGTTAGAGGGCCACTTCTGATCAATTGGATCTGACTGCTGAATTACTGCTGTTGCTCGTTATGCTCTCTCCTTAATTGGCTCTGTTTATAGCGGTTAATATGGTCGCCGTCCTTAATTCTAATTATGTTTGCTCAAGAGTTGCCATGTATCTTTTCGATACCGCCACAAGGTTCAAAACCGAATACTGATCAAAGACTCGATACACCAGTTAGTAAGTTCGAAATCAATGCTCATTTATTTACACACAGTCAATTATACTCATGCACAAACTCTACCAACTAAACTATCACTACTACTAAAAGCCTATACTTAGCTTTGGGTGCCCACTCAGTCAGAAGAACAATGGCCGTTGTCCGGTTCTGAATTTGTTGGGATCGAACTTGTATGGAATAGTAGCTAGGAGCGTCTATCTCGTAGCGTGCGTTGACTTTGGACTTACTTGTTCTGGTGCAGCTGCTAGGCAGGCCTCTCGTCTCTGAGAGCCAAGGCCAAGAAGAACGGTTCTCTCTTGGGGGCTTCTTCTTATACCCTAAAGCGGCTTCGCGTGCTTTTGGGCGGGCCTTGAACTTGGTCCCAATTAATTGGACCATATCCTGATCATTGGTATCGATTTCCTCAAATAAAGGGTTGGGTGCCCTGATTGCTGGGCAGGCCCTAGGTGGCCATTGGCCTGCTTTGTTCTAGTCTCCTCTGGCACCAGGGTGTCTGCTTTGGTATTGTTTGCTTAAATGTTTCTCTTTTGTCCCGGGAGATAGCTCATCAGAGCTGCAAACTCCAATCAACAGACAAACATTGCACCTGCTTGCTTTCTCAGCATTGTCCATTTTTCCCTTCATTCTCTGCAAGTGTCCATTTTGTAATCGGGACGTGGCCACCCCAGGCGGCTGCACTGCCGAACTGCAGACAGTACAGGATCTCCACCTCCATAGACTTTAACATTCCATAATAGAACTTGACAATTATTGGGCATAAATTTGGAATCTTCAGGAACACCTCACCTGCTTTTGTTTCAGTCGAGGCCTGAATCCCCAGTGTTGATATTATGGGAAGCTAGGAATGTGACTGTTTGGAGATGGGATCTTAATTTTGAGTATTTAACTCCGCCTGCCTGTTTGGTGAGGTTAAAGTCTGAGGCGCATGTTTCATTCACTCACCCATATCTGCCGCTTTGTGGCCTAATGCTGTTCCCTGGTCCCTCTCTCCATAACTGAGGACCACATGGGCTACTTCATTACCTCTATTGGCTCCCCCACTTACACCGTTTCGACTTTCCCCTGCTCCCCATTTCCACTCTATTGCTCTCTTGCTCTCGCTCTTTGCTTGTCTCTTGATATTCCGCTCTTTCTTCACCCGCCATCCTCCTCTTTTAAGTTCTTATCTCTGACATTAACCAATCTAAGCATGAGGTTGGGAGCAGGTTACTAGAAATAAAATTTGCAGATGTACGAGAAAGAAAATTGTCTCCTCTCTCTCTGCCCTTGGTTTGCTCATCCCAGCCTCTTCCCTTTATCCAGGCTGCCTCCTCATTCTCAGGCAGGTTCATTTATAATCTCCCAACTTGCTCCATCGATAGGCTCGTCTCCCTATTAGCTGTTCCAATATCTGCACATTGATAGAGTGCACATGGAGAGGATGTTTCCACTGGTAGGGAAGACGAGAACCCAAGCTCACAGCCTCAGATCGAAGGGATGATCCTTTAAAACTGCGTTGAGGAGGAATTTCTTCATCCTGAGGGTTGTGAATCTGGGGGATTCATTGCCTCAGAAGGCTGTGGAGTTCAGGTCTCTGAGTATCTTTAGGACAGAGATGGATAGGTTCTTAATTATTAATGGGATCAGGGGTTATGGGGAGAAGGCAGCACGGAACGGGCAGCATGGTAGCATGGTGGTTAGCATAAATGCTTTACAGCTCCAGGGTCCCAGGTTCGATTCCCGGCTGGGTCACTGTCTGTACGGAGTCTGCACGTCCTCCCCGTGTGTGTGTGGGTTTCCTCCGGGTGCTCCGGTTTCCTCCCACAGTCCAAAGATGTGTGGGTTAGGTGGATTGGCCATGCTAAATTGCCTGTAGTGTCCTAAAAAGTAAGGTTGGGGGGGGGTTGTTGGGTTACGGGTATAGGGTGGATACGTGGGTTTGGGTAGGGTGATCATTACTCGGCACAACATCGAGGGCTGAAGGGCCTGTTCTGTGCTGTACTGTTCTATGTTCTGTGTTCTAAGGCAGGAGGATAAGGATGAGAAACATATCAGCCATAATTGAATGGCGGTGCAGACTCGACGGGCCGAATGGCCTAATTCTGCTCCTATATCTTATAGCCCACTCCACATATTGATCCCCTATTTCATCTCGGCTGGTAAATCTGTCCTGTGTAAATATGTAAACTTTTTTAAACTATTCGTCCTCATACAAGTGACAGTAGAATACTACAATAACATGATAAATCGATGGCTTAAGGCAATTTATGGAAGCTGTGATAAATTGCTTCAAGTACGTTATTTTACCTGTGAGTGATTTTCCATTGAGAGTCAGTCAATCTTGCATTTTGAATTTCTGTTTGTTGTGATCCATGCTCGAAGTCTGTTACTTCAGTTCTCTGCCTCATTATAAAGCTTTGAAAAATTATTTATGTTTAGTGTGTTTGCGCTTGAACTTACTGCAAAGGCTAACCCAGTTAATCTAGATATTGTTAGAAAGGATATTGCTTTATATTTCAAACATCTATTGATTCTCAATGTATTTAAATACAATGTAATAGATTTTGCTTAATGGAGAAAACTGATAAATGAGATAATTTAACATCCACTGTTGTATCCCAATAAACATACTTCAACTCAATTACATTCTCATAAGTAGATTGCTTCTGCTCTTACTGGCTTTACTCATCAAATATAGATTATTTAATAACCTTAAGTTACAATAAAAAATGTTGAATAATGTCTGGAGCACAGCTCGTGTCAACAAGGTTTAGGAGCACATTGGGAATTAACTTTGATGACTAGTTGCCTAAGACTACATTACATTGCACAGAATACATGTGGAAAAGTTCATGAACTTTCCATAATTTGATTTTGGGCCATTAATTTATTGCCTTAGTTGTTCTTTATCTGGCTTTAGTCTTGCTTTTTTCTCATTCCAATAGTTGATTCCATTTCAGTTGGAGGTTGCGCGGTACTTCTTCGAAGAAAAGCAGTGGATTTATGCCTGGTGCTTTCGCCAATATGTACTCCTCAATTACCCAGCACAAGAACAGATTATCTGGCCATTATCACTTTGTATTTGTGGGAGTTTACTGTGCACAAACTGGCTGCCACATTTCCTCCATTACAACAGTGACTACATTTCACCTCATTGGCTGTAAAGTGCTTGGAGACTTTAGTAGTCACAGAAGAGTCCAAATGAACGGTTTATTACTAAAAGTTAAAGGCAGGATTCTGGGATCCCATTGCACCAATTTTCTTGTGCGGTAAGGTGCGCCACGCCGGCAGCGGAAACCTCCATCCTGGCAGCTGGCGAATGGGGTTTTCCATTGGGGGAAGCCCCACACCGTTGGGAAATCTGCGGGCATGAGTGGGCTGCCGATGAAGTGGAGGATCCCGCTGACGGAGAATCCAGCACAAAGTATTTAAACGTAACAGTTCCAGTTGGGGCTACTCTGCAGCTTGGATCCTACCTGGGCGGCTTTTAATGGTCAGAGTTAACTAGCCCACTGATGGGCCTCCCCTCCTCATTGGGGGAGCTCGTACACCACGACGTTCAGGAGGAGATTAATAAGGTTGTCCCAGTGCATCTCATTGGAGTTATAACAAAGACGTAAGGTGTTGATGAAGGTGCAATGGCAGCTAAGGCTTTTTTTAATGCCTTTGCACTTCCATCTCATAATTACACCTTTTTAATGTTCCAATTTGAAATTTTTGCTGGTTTTACTAGGTTCTCTAATCTACATTTCCAGTCTTTCAAGGAAATTTTAATCCTTTCGGTTGAAAAATTTCTCTAACTTAAATCAAATTATTCTCTTTATTAATATCATCGTAGACTCAATCATTGAATCATAGAATTTACAGTGCAGAAGGAGGCCATCCGGCCCAGAAAGTCTGCACTGGCCCTTGGAAAGAGCATCCTACCAAAGCCCACACTACACCCGGAACCCAGTAACCCCACCTAACATTTTTGGCACTGAGGGCAATTTAGCATGGCCAATCCACCTAACCTGCACATCTTTGCTGTGGGAGGAAACCCGGAGGAAACCCACGCAGACACTGGGAGAACGTGCGGACTCCGCAAAGACAGTGACCCAAGCCGGGAATCGAACCTGGGATTCAATCAATTTTTCGAACCCAATCAATTTTGAAATAAAGGGCTGAAAACTAGATGGCGCGTGTTTTCAGTTGGGCGCATTGCAATGTGAGTTTACTCCATGGTCCAGATCCATGCATGGTTAGCATGAGCCAAGGCTAACCTGAACCTCTTAAAGGGAAGGTGCTTTCTGGCTGAAGCAGCAAGTGGATCTGTATTAAAATGTGTTTTGGAATAATGGAGCAGCAGTCCAGAGAGTGGGTTCTCACATTCTCATCGGCAGTGCTGAAGGCCTCAGACCGGCAGTTGGAAAGGAGAGAAGGGTTCATATTTCTTTAAAAACCAGGAGGCACAGAATATCTGTGAAGGTAATAGGAGCAGATGAGCATGGAAGATACGGCTGCATTGACACAAAAATGTCAATGATCTCACACGAGGAGTCAAGGTCATTGCATGTATCTTCAAATGTCAGCTCCCACCCATTGCATCTTCCCTCTCACAAACTGCTCAATGTACCACAGTCTTATCACTCACCAATCAACTATCTCTAGCAATTCGGACTCATGCCGAACATTACAATCCTCATACCCATATCTAACAGCTTTCACAAACTCCCAGATATTCAGTTATGACAGACGTATCACCCCAATACATTACAACGCGCTCACTGACTTTCTTCTTCTCTCTTGTAGATCTACATAAGGAGGAAGCATCCGAGATCGGGTGGGAAATACGCACAGCTGAATTTCCTGAGCCCCTTGAAGGAGACAACTCTATAAACCTTTGGATTGGCATTGGCTGAAGCCGGTGCAACTAATGTATCCAAAAATAGCCAGGATGATTGTATGGTCTTGCCTTATTTCCATCCTTAAGTCCAACTTCATCCTTAAGCTGCTATCTGGTATGAAGTGCAAGTTGCAGATAGTGTGAACAGGGTCCTGTTGCTTTCCAAACAGTGATCCCCACATCATATGAAAGAATAAAGAAATGAACAAAGTGATCGGGTGATCGTGAGTCATGTTTGTAGGCAGTTGCATCTGTGACTAACCTGGTGTGTTGCAGGAATGGCTGACTGGCACAGGATAAAAGCATCTGATTGCTGCCAGGATAGCAGGCATTCATCAATATGATACTCCATGCATGATGCTCACCAACTGCAAAGGAAGGGATCAGTGCTCTTTGAGGTGCACTCCCGGAGAGCCCTGTGCATATAATCAAAACCTCCCTGCGCCACTTTGAATCCTGTATTCTGGAAAAGCCATATGCTCATTTCTCCAGCTTATTTTAGATGGAAGGTAGACTATGAGGTCCCCTCTCCTTATTGTTTATATACCTGCAGACTATTTCTAGTTGGTGTTGCTGGTGAAACTTATTTAGACGGAATCTGAATCCATTGAATAATGCTGGTATCTTGGCTGACTTACCGTTCCCCAATCAGAAACCATGGCTCAATCGCAAGATTGACTCCCTGCTGAAGGACAGGTCTGAGATGTTCAAGTCAGGCGACCCTGACCTATTAAAGAAATCCAGGTACGACCTCCGCAAAACCATCCGTGATGCCAAGAGAGAATATCAGACCAAACTAGAGTCACAGACTAGCATTACAGACTCTTGGCGGATGTGGCAAGGCCTAAACAACATAACGCGCTACAAAACAAAGCCGATCAGTATCTCCAGCAGCAGCGCACCCTCCCCAATGAACTCAATGCATTCTATGCTTGGTTCAAGCAAGAAACCAACGATCGGCTGTCGAGTGCCCCAGCAGCCCATAACACACCCATACCCACCATCACAGCTTCCGAAGTCAGATTTGCTTTCCTGAAAATGAACCCTTGGAAGGCGACGGGTCCAGACGGGATCCCTGGTCATGCATTAAGAGCCTGCATGAACCAGCTGGCAGATGTGTTCGCGGACATCTTTAACAGGTTCCTACTCCGCTTCGAGGTCCCCACCTGCTTCAAGAAGACCACCATCATACCGGTGCCAAAGAAAAACCAGGCAATGTGCCTCAATGACTACCATCCAGTGGCCCTGACTGCAATCATAATGAAGTGCTTCGAGAGGTTTGTCATGAAACGCATCGCCTCCGTACTCCCAGAAAGCCTTGATCCACTGCAATTCGCATACTGCCGCAACCGGTCCACAGCAGACGCCATCTCCCTGGCAATACACTCATCCCTAGAGCATCTTGACAACAAGGACTCCTACATCAGACTCCTACTCATTGACTACAGCTTCGCCTTCAACACCTTAATCCCAGCCAAGGTCATATCAAAGCTCCAAAAGCTAGGGCTTGGCTCCTCACTCTGCAACTGGATCCACGACTTTCTAACCCACAGACCACAATCAGTAAGAATAAACAACAACACCTCCTCCACAATAGTACTCAATATCGGGGCCCCGCAAGACTGTGTACTTAACCCCCTACTATACTCCCTGTGCACTCACAACTGCGTGGCAACATTTGGTTCCAACTCCATCTCCAAGTTTGCTGACCATACGACCATAGTGGGTCAGATCTCGAATAACGACAAGTCAGAATACAGGAGGGAGATAGAGAACCTAGTGGATTGGTGCAGTGACAACAACCTATCCCCCAATGCCAGCAAAACTAAAGAGCTGGCCATTGACTTTAGAAAGCAAAGTACTGTACACACACCTGTCAGCATCAACGGGGCCGAGGTGGAGATGGTTAGCAGCTTCAAATTCCTAGGGTACACATCTCCAAAAATCTATCTTGGTCCATCCACGTCGACGCTACCACCAAGAAAGCACCACAGAGCCTATACTTCCTCAGGAAACTAAGGAAATTCGACATGTCCACATTAACTCTTACCAACTTTAACGGATGCACCATAGAAAGCATCTATCTGGCTGTATCATAGCCTGGTATGGCAACTGCTCGGCCCATGACTGCAAGAAACTTCAGTGAGTCGTGAACGCAGCCCAGACCATCACACAAACCTGTCTCCCATCCATTGACTCCATCTACACCTCCCGCTGCCTGGGGAAAGTGGGCTGCATAATCAAAGACCCCTCCCACCCGGCTTACTCACTCTTCCAACTTCTTCCATCGGAGAGGAGATACAAAAGTCTGAGGACATGCACGAAAGACTCAAAAACAGCTTCTTCTCCGCTGATACCAGATTCCTAAACGACCTTCTTATGGATTGAACTCATTAACACGATACCCCTGTATGCTTCACCTGATGCCGGTGTTATCTAGTTACATTGTGTACCTTGTGTTGCTCTATTATGTATTTTCTTTTATCACCTTTTCTTTTCATGTACTTAATGATCCGTTGGGCTGCTTGCAGAAAAATACTTTTCACTGAACCTTGGTACATGTGACAATGAACAAATCCAATCCAATTTGGGAGACATGATGATTATGAAATTATCATCCACTTCTAATGAATGGCTATAAGATAATCTTGTAATGTTAACATACAAAGAGCTATCTGTGAGTTCACTTTTTTCTTCGAAAAAGATTGAACAGAATTAGAAGAAACCAATTGGGCTCCAGGATCACAATGTGAATAAGCACAAAATGAGAATGTTAAGCATGTGACGTTTTGCTGGCAGCCTGGTGGTTTCCCGACGGCGTGGGGCTGCCTCACATTGGGAAAGCCCATTGACCGGCCGGCGCAATAGAGAATCCCATCGGCATGCTGAACCAGAAATCTACCGCGGCGGGATGCAGAATCAGCCCAAAGGCTCTGAGGAGAGGCTTTTCCAGATTGGGAACCAGGATGAAAACTAATTGAAGCTGCAGTGCAGAGAAAAAACATGCTTTGGTTTTCAAGAATTCTCAATTTCACTCAGAAATATAACATACATTGGTCATGTCATTCAAATTAAATAGATAAATAAATCAGCTAACTAACCATCAGAGAGCCAATACCGAATATGGGGACAAAGACAGCAGAAAACGTCACTTTATACTTTTGATTATGAGTATAAAATTACTTGTAATTTGTTTGAATATCCTACTTTTAATTCCTGAGTGGATTTGAATCTTTACTTTACTTTTAAGTAAATTTGGAGTTTTATTTACACATTGATAAATCATTTATCTTTCATTTACTCTGCTTTATTCAAAACATTTTAAAAATGTAATCCAAAATGTAAGCTTAGAATAAAGTAATAGTAAGTAACCATTATGAAAATTGTAGGCTCATCCTGTGAACCTCAAGAACCCTAACATTCTCTAATAGTGAATTCTGAGTTCTGAGAGAGCAAAACTATTTAAGAGAGACATTACTGCTTTAACATACCTGTAAAATACATGTTTTATTGACTATAGAATTGCTGCAGTCATTAAGTGCAGAAGGAAACCATTTGGCCCATCAGGTCTGCAATGACCCTTTAAAGGCCACTCTAGCTAGGCCCAATCCCCCACCCTCTTCTGTAACTCTATCCAATGGGGCAACTTCGCATGGCCAATCCACCTAACTGGCACATCTTTGGACAGTGGGTGAAACCCGGAGCGCACAGAGGAAACCCATACAGACACAGGGGGAAAGTGCAAACTCTACACAGTCACCCAAGGTCAGTATCAAATCCGGATCCCTGGTGCTGTGGCTCAAGTTAAAGTCTGCTGAACAGTGTACTTAACGGGATCTTTCTCGTCGTTGCACTTTGCCGGGTTTTTTTGGCCTCAGTGAGGAACTCCCCAATGAGGTCACTCCATGAGCCATTTCCTGCACTGGTAAGCTCATGCAGGAAGATTTCCCATGGATCAGGAGGCCATTTTAAAAGACAACCCTGACCTTTCAAACCCTCTCTGCACCGTGACCTCAGGACCCCACTTCACCCAGCCGACCTCTTCTGGAGTCCTTGAATCCCCTCCCCCACACCCCACCTCTTATGTGTAAGGCTCCCCTTGTGCCCGGCCCCTGGTATGGGAAACCTGACACCTGGGCACTTTGGCACTGCCAACTTTGCACCCTTGAATTGCCCCTGTCAGCCTGGCAGTACCACCCAGGCACCCTGGAAATGCCGTGGTGGCACTGCCATGGTGCCAGGCTGGCAGTGCCAAGGTGCCAGAGGCATGACAGGGTGCCACCCTGCCCTGTCCCCAACCAGACAGGGGCCGCAGCACCCCCCACCCACAAAGGTTCCAATGCGACTGACTCACGACTTTGTGAACTAGCACCAAATGGTGCCCAGCTGAGGCTGAATTGTGCCCTTTAAGTCCATAGCTAGTACAGCTGATTTAAGCTCATATGATTATTTTAAATATCTTTTAGTTGAGAATTTAAACTAACAATAAGTTTAATTGAGTAAATTTACTTTGCCTGAGGTAAAGATAGCTGAACCCGAACAAGGAAAGGCAACTTGACCCATCAAATTCACTTCCACAAATAAAATATATTTTATTCTCAAATCCTCTGGGGGAAAGTTCAGCATATGCCCTTCTGATCACCACAATTGACAAAACAAAAATTCTGAAATGCCTGTGCATCTCTCAACTTCCATTACTCAACTTGATTGGAGATGTTTCCAAATCAGCATCACCCATATTCTGCCTGTGGTATGTTTGATATTTTTGATCTCTTGTTATCGACCTCTTGTTAAGCATGTTGCTCTAGTCTGAGGAAGCTAATCATAATAGCATCAACTGTTTTGGTGTGTTTAGATATCCAATATCTACTGCTATGAAACAACAGCTAAAAAATTTACATCAGGGATTTACTTCCAATCTTCCAATCAGGTTCTTCCGATCAGTCACCAACATTTTGGCTGAAAATTCCAGATACACCAAAGTCCAGAATCCCTGCCGAAATTACAATGACTGATCCGGAGAAATCCCAAAGAGAATGCTTAGCATTAACCTCTTGACATTTGCAAAGCTAATTTGTTTTTAACAGGCTAAAGGTCCTCTACTAATATGCTTATATACCATGCTAAATAACTTGTTTATATGTATCGCATATCATCTAAGCCATGCTACATTTTAAAGAAACATATCATGTTCCTTTTAGACTTAGCCAATTTTTTTCCTCAAGAATTGAAGTGCAGATGTATTAGTCTCTTTCACATGTTGTTTCCAGAACAATCTACATTTTGTTAGTCAGAAGGGAGGCTGCCATAATTGCGTGCAAAATTACAACTGGTACATCA